>NC_090884.1:51278830-51316330 GCF_036669925.1 Montipora capricornis
ACAAGTGTCTCTCCAGTGGAGGAGACAACTCGAGAGTACAAGTGTCTCTCCAGTGGAGGAGACAACTCGAGAGTACAAGTGTCTCTCCAGTGGAGGAGACAACTCGAGAGTACAAGTGTCTCTCCAGTGGAGGAGACAACTCGAGAGTACAAGTGTCTCTCCAGTGGAGGAGACAACTCGAGAGTACAAGTGTCTCTCCAGTGGAGGAGACAACTCGAGAGTACAAGTGTCTCTCCAGTGGAGGAGACAACTCGAGAGTACAAGTGTCTCTCCAGTGGAGGAGACAACTCGAGAGTACAAGTGTCTCTCCAGTGGAGGAGACAACTCGAGAGTACAAGTGTCTCTCCAGTGGAGGAGACAACTCGAGAGTACAAGTGTCTCTCCAGTGGAGGAGACAACTCGAGAGTACAAGTGTCTCTCCAGTGGAGGAGACAACTCGAGAGTACAAGTGTCTCTCCAGTGGAGGAGACAACTCGAGAGTACAAGTGTCTCTCCAGTGGAGGAGACAACTCGAGAGTACAAGTGTCTCTCCAGTGGAGGAGACAACTCGAGAGTACAAGTGTCTCTCCAGTGGAGGAGACAACTCGAGAGTACAAGTGTCTCTCCAGTGGAGGAGACAACTCGAGAGTACAAGTGTCTCTCCAGTGGAGGAGACAACTCGAGAGTACAAGTGTCTCTCCAGTGGAGGAGACAACTCGAGAGTACAAGTGTCTCTCCAGTGGAGGAGACAACTCGAGAGTACAAGTGTCTCTCCAGTGGAGGAGACAACTCGAGAGTACAAGTGTCTCTCCAGTGGAGGAGACAACTCGAGAGTACAAGTGTCTCTCCAGTGGAGGAGACAACTCGAGAGTACAAGTGTCTCTCCAGTGGAGGAGACAACTCGAGAGTACAAGTGTCTCTCCAGTGGAGGAGACAACTCGAGAGTACAAGTGTCTCTCCAGTGGAGGAGACAACTCGAGAGTACAAGTGTCTCTCCAGTGGAGGAGACAACTCGAGAGTACAAGTGTCTCTCCAGTGGAGGAGACAACTCGAGAGTACAAGTGTCTCTCCAGTGGAGGAGACAACTCGAGAGTACAAGTGTCTCTCCAGTGGAGGAGACAACTCGAGAGTACAAGTGTCTCTCCAGTGGAGGAGACAACTCGAGAGTACAAGTGTCTCTCCAGTGGAGGAGACAACTCGAGAGTACAAGTGTCTCTCCAGTGGAGGAGACAACTCGAGAGTACAAGTGTCTCTCCAGTGGAGGAGACAACTCGAGAGTACAAGTGTCTCTCCAGTGGAGGAGACAACTCGAGAGTACAAGTGTCTCTCCAGTGGAGGAGACAACTCGAGAGTACAAGTGTCTCTCCAGTGGAGGAGACAACTCGAGAGTACAAGTGTCTCTCCAGTGGAGGAGACAACTCGAGAGTACAAGTGTCTCTCCAGTGGAGGAGACAACTCGAGAGTACAAGTGTCTCTCCAGTGGAGGAGACAACTCGAGAGTACAAGTGTCTCTCCAGTGGAGGAGACAACTCGAGAGTACAAGTGTCTCTCCAGTGGAGGAGACAACTCGAGAGTACAAGTGTCTCTCCAGTGGAGGAGACAACTCGAGAGTACAAGTGTCTCTCCAGTGGAGGAGACAACTCGAGAGTACAAGTGTCTCTCCAGTGGAGGAGACAACTCGAGAGTACAAGTGTCTCTCCAGTGGAGGAGACAACTCGAGAGTACAAGTGTCTCTCCAGTGGAGGAGACAACTCGAGAGTACAAGTGTCTCTCCAGTGGAGGAGACAACTCGAGAGTACAAGTGTCTCTCCAGTGGAGGAGACAACTCGAGAGTACAAGTGTCTCTCCAGTGGAGGAGACAACTCGAGAGTACAAGTGTCTCTCCAGTGGAGGAGACAACTCGAGAGTACAAGTGTCTCTCCAGTGGAGGAGACAACTCGAGAGTACAAGTGTCTCTCCAGTGGAGGAGACAACTCGAGAGTACAAGTGTCTCTCCAGTGGAGGAGACAACTCGAGAGTACAAGTGTCTCTCCAGTGGAGGAGACAACTCGAGAGTACAAGTGTCTCTCCAGTGGAGGAGACAACTCGAGAGTACAAGTGTCTCTCCAGTGGAGGAGACAACTCGAGAGTACAAGTGTCTCTCCAGTGGAGGAGACAACTCGAGAGTACAAGTGTCTCTCCAGTGGAGGAGACAACTCGAGAGTACAAGTGTCTCTCCAGTGGAGGAGACAACTCGAGAGTACAAGTGTCTCTCCAGTGGAGGAGACAACTCGAGAGTACAAGTGTCTCTCCAGTGGAGGAGACAACTCGAGAGTACAAGTGTCTCTCCAGTGGAGGAGACAACTCGAGAGTACAAGTGTCTCTCCAGTGGAGGAGACAACTCGAGAGTACAAGTGTCTCTCCAGTGGAGGAGACAACTCGAGAGTACAAGTGTCTCTCCAGTGGAGGAGACAACTCGAGAGTACAAGTGTCTCTCCAGTGGAGGAGACAACTCGAGAGTACAAGTGTCTCTCCAGTGGAGGAGACAACTCGAGAGTACAAGTGTCTCTCCAGTGGAGGAGACAACTCGAGAGTACAAGTGTCTCTCCAGTGGAGGAGACAACTCGAGAGTACAAGTGTCTCTCCAGTGGAGGAGACAACTCGAGAGTACAAGTGTCTCTCCAGTGGAGGAGACAACTCGAGAGTACAAGTGTCTCTCCAGTGGAGGAGACAACTCGAGAGTACAAGTGTCTCTCCAGTGGAGGAGACAACTCGAGAGTACAAGTGTCTCTCCAGTGGAGGAGACAACTCGAGAGTACAAGTGTCTCTCCAGTGGAGGAGACAACTCGAGAGTACAAGTGTCTCTCCAGTGGAGGAGACAACTCGAGAGTACAAGTGTCTCTCCAGTGGAGGAGACAACTCGAGAGTACAAGTGTCTCTCCAGTGGAGGAGACAACTCGAGAGTACAAGTGTCTCTCCAGTGGAGGAGACAACTCGAGAGTACAAGTGTCTCTCCAGTGGAGGAGACAACTCGAGAGTACAAGTGTCTCTCCAGTGGAGGAGACAACTCGAGAGTACAAGTGTCTCTCCAGTGGAGGAGACAACTCGAGAGTACAAGTGTCTCTCCAGTGGAGGAGACAACTCGAGAGTACAAGTGTCTCTCCAGTGGAGGAGACAACTCGAGAGTACAAGTGTCTCTCCAGTGGAGGAGACAACTCGAGAGTACAAGTGTCTCTCCAGTGGAGGAGACAACTCGAGAGTACAAGTGTCTCTCCAGTGGAGGAGACAACTCGAGAGTACAAGTGTCTCTCCAGTGGAGGAGACAACTCGAGAGTACAAGTGTCTCTCCAGTGGAGGAGACAACTCGAGAGTACAAGTGTCTCTCCAGTGGAGGAGACAACTCGAGAGTACAAGTGTCTCTCCAGTGGAGGAGACAACTCGAGAGTACAAGTGTCTCTCCAGTGGAGGAGACAACTCGAGAGTACAAGTGTCTCTCCA
The DNA here is from genome assembly GCF_036669925.1 of Montipora capricornis. NCBI lineage: Eukaryota > Metazoa > Cnidaria > Anthozoa > Scleractinia > Acroporidae > Montipora > Montipora capricornis. The sequence goes on from NC_090884.1 coordinate 51,282,287, forward strand.
GTGGAGGAGACAACTCGAGAGTACAAGTGTCTCTCCAGTGGAGGAGACAACTCGAGAGTACAAGTGTCTCTCCAGTGGAGGAGACAACTCGAGAGTACAAGTGTCTCTCCAGTGGAGGAGACAACTCGAGAGTACAAGTGTCTCTCCAGTGGAGGAGACAACTCGAGAGTACAAGTGTCTCTCCAGTGGAGGAGACAACTCGAGAGTACAAGTGTCTCTCCAGTGGAGGAGACAACTCGAGAGTACAAGTGTCTCTCCAGTGGAGGAGACAACTCGAGAGTACAAGTGTCTCTCCAGTGGAGGAGACAACTCGAGAGTACAAGTGTCTCTCCAGTGGAGGAGACAACTCGAGAGTACAAGTGTCTCTCCAGTGGAGGAGACAACTCGAGAGTACAAGTGTCTCTCCAGTGGAGGAGACAACTCGAGAGTACAAGTGTCTCTCCAGTGGAGGAGACAACTCGAGAGTACAAGTGTCTCTCCAGTGGAGGAGACAACTCGAGAGTACAAGTGTCTCTCCAGTGGAGGAGACAACTCGAGAGTACAAGTGTCTCTCCAGTGGAGGAGACAACTCGAGAGTACAAGTGTCTCTCCAGTGGAGGAGACAACTCGAGAGTACAAGTGTCTCTCCAGTGGAGGAGACAACTCGAGAGTACAAGTGTCTCTCCAGTGGAGGAGACAACTCGAGAGTACAAGTGTCTCTCCAGTGGAGGAGACAACTCGAGAGTACAAGTGTCTCTCCAGTGGAGGAGACAACTCGAGAGTACAAGTGTCTCTCCAGTGGAGGAGACAACTCGAGAGTACAAGTGTCTCTCCAGTGGAGGAGACAACTCGAGAGTACAAGTGTCTCTCCAGTGGAGGAGACAACTCGAGAGTACAAGTGTCTCTCCAGTGGAGGAGACAACTCGAGAGTACAAGTGTCTCTCCAGTGGAGGAGACAACTCGAGAGTACAAGTGTCTCTCCAGTGGAGGAGACAACTCGAGAGTACAAGTGTCTCTCCAGTGGAGGAGACAACTCGAGAGTACAAGTGTCTCTCCAGTGGAGGAGACAACTCGAGAGTACAAGTGTCTCTCCAGTGGAGGAGACAACTCGAGAGTACAAGTGTCTCTCCAGTGGAGGAGACAACTCGAGAGTACAAGTGTCTCTCCAGTGGAGGAGACAACTCGAGAGTACAAGTGTCTCTCCAGTGGAGGAGACAACTCGAGAGTACAAGTGTCTCTCCAGTGGAGGAGACAACTCGAGAGTACAAGTGTCTCTCCAGTGGAGGAGACAACTCGAGAGTACAAGTGTCTCTCCAGTGGAGGAGACAACTCGAGAGTACAAGTGTCTCTCCAGTGGAGGAGACAACTCGAGAGTACAAGTGTCTCTCCAGTGGAGGAGACAACTCGAGAGTACAAGTGTCTCTCCAGTGGAGGAGACAACTCGAGAGTACAAGTGTCTCTCCAGTGGAGGAGACAACTCGAGAGTACAAGTGTCTCTCCAGTGGAGGAGACAACTCGAGAGTACAAGTGTCTCTCCAGTGGAGGAGACAACTCGAGAGTACAAGTGTCTCTCCAGTGGAGGAGACAACTCGAGAGTACAAGTGTCTCTCCAGTGGAGGAGACAACTCGAGAGTACAAGTGTCTCTCCAGTGGAGGAGACAACTCGAGAGTACAAGTGTCTCTCCAGTGGAGGAGACAACTCGAGAGTACAAGTGTCTCTCCAGTGGAGGAGACAACTCGAGAGTACAAGTGTCTCTCCAGTGGAGGAGACAACTCGAGAGTACAAGTGTCTCTCCAGTGGAGGAGACAACTCGAGAGTACAAGTGTCTCTCCAGTGGAGGAGACAACTCGAGAGTACAAGTGTCTCTCCAGTGGAGGAGACAACTCGAGAGTACAAGTGTCTCTCCAGTGGAGGAGACAACTCGAGAGTACAAGTGTCTCTCCAGTGGAGGAGACAACTCGAGAGTACAAGTGTCTCTCCAGTGGAGGAGACAACTCGAGAGTACAAGTGTCTCTCCAGTGGAGGAGACAACTCGAGAGTACAAGTGTCTCTCCAGTGGAGGAGACAACTCGAGAGTACAAGTGTCTCTCCAGTGGAGGAGACAACTCGAGAGTACAAGTGTCTCTCCAGTGGAGGAGACAACTCGAGAGTACAAGTGTCTCTCCAGTGGAGGAGACAACTCGAGAGTACAAGTGTCTCTCCAGTGGAGGAGACAACTCGAGAGTACAAGTGTCTCTCCAGTGGAGGAGACAACTCGAGAGTACAAGTGTCTCTCCAGTGGAGGAGACAACTCGAGAGTACAAGTGTCTCTCCAGTGGAGGAGACAACTCGAGAGTACAAGTGTCTCTCCAGTGGAGGAGACAACTCGAGAGTACAAGTGTCTCTCCAGTGGAGGAGACAACTCGAGAGTACAAGTGTCTCTCCAGTGGAGGAGACAACTCGAGAGTACAAGTGTCTCTCCAGTGGAGGAGACAACTCGAGAGTACAAGTGTCTCTCCAGTGGAGGAGACAACTCGAGAGTACAAGTGTCTCTCCAGTGGAGGAGACAACTCGAGAGTACAAGTGTCTCTCCAGTGGAGGAGACAACTCGAGAGTACAAGTGTCTCTCCAGTGGAGGAGACAACTCGAGAGTACAAGTGTCTCTCCAGTGGAGGAGACAACTCGAGAGTACAAGTGTCTCTCCAGTGGAGGAGACAACTCGAGAGTACAAGTGTCTCTCCAGTGGAGGAGACAACTCGAGAGTACAAGTGTCTCTCCAGTGGAGGAGACAACTCGAGAGTACAAGTGTCTCTCCAGTGGAGGAGACAACTCGAGAGTACAAGTGTCTCTCCAGTGGAGGAGACAACTCGAGAGTACAAGTGTCTCTCCAGTGGAGGAGACAACTCGAGAGTACAAGTGTCTCTCCAGTGGAGGAGACAACTCGAGAGTACAAGTGTCTCTCCAGTGGAGGAGACAACTCGAGAGTACAAGTGTCTCTCCAGTGGAGGAGACAACTCGAGAGTACAAGTGTCTCTCCAGTGGAGGAGACAACTCGAGAGTACAAGTGTCTCTCCAGTGGAGGAGACAACTCGAGAGTACAAGTGTCTCTCCAGTGGAGGAGACAACTCGAGAGTACAAGTGTCTCTCCAGTGGAGGAGACAACTCGAGAGTACAAGTGTCTCTCCAGTGGAGGAGACAACTCGAGAGTACAAGTGTCTCTCCAGTGGAGGAGACAACTCGAGAGTACAAGTGTCTCTCCAGTGGAGGAGACAACTCGAGAGTACAAGTGTCTCTCCAGTGGAGGAGACAACTCGAGAGTACAAGTGTCTCTCCAGTGGAGGAGACAACTCGAGAGTACAAGTGTCTCTCCAGTGGAGGAGACAACTCGAGAGTACAAGTGTCTCTCCAGTGGAGGAGACAACTCGAGAGTACAAGTGTCTCTCCAGTGGAGGAGACAACTCGAGAGTACAAGTGTCTCTCCAGTGGAGGAGACAACTCGAGAGTACAAGTGTCTCTCCAGTGGAGGAGACAACGTTTGGGGCCCGAACCCCGTGGAGCACCACAGACATGAACCAATGACAGATTAAAGGAATCGTCCATTCGAAAATCCTCATTTGAATCAAGTTTCTGAGTTAATTTGTCGAGTAAAGTGCGAACCCGCATGCCCTGTTCTCTCCATTCCCCAGCACATAGACCGCTTCCAATATTGGCATGACCCAAGCGATCGGAATTGATGGAGACGTAGACGCGACCCTGGTCCGCTATATTCTCGTCGGCCAGCAATTTCTCCATGTCACGGCCAAGTCCTTGAACCAACCCGTGGTTGAGTTGCTGGCCTTGAATAAAGGCGCCGGTCTAAAGTGGAGTAAGGCAAAACACCCGTTCGTGAACACCTAACCGAGCACTCCGGCGATCGACCACAGGTTCTCGTCGAAACGCAAACCGACGCAATGATGGGTATTAAGAGCACCACTGAGTTGGACTTGACGAGCATACTCGCGCTTAAAATCTTCTGTGGCGGCCACGCGGTCTTTGTCGTTTATCTCTTCATTAAATTAAACGTCTTACGAAGCCATGATGAAGCTAAGAATAAAAAATAAACCAAGGGCCGCAATGCGCCGTCTTTTATTAGGTTCAGAGGGACACGTGATAGGAATTTTACGGACCTTGAGTGACCTTCATTGCACGTGAGGACCTGCTACTTATACTGCTACTTATAGCTCCTCTAGACCTCACGTGAGAAGACTTGGGGGATGGGGAGGGGGATACCCCTCAAAGGATGCTATCCTTCTTTGATCTAACGGGTATGAGAAGTCTGCCTTTCCTTTGCCCAGACAGAGACCGCCAAGCTCCAGTCGCTGGTCTTCCTCCACTTTCGGAGGAACTATCTACTCGCCGAAGGTCACCAAAAAGTGCTTCGTATGAGGGAGTCCTCACGGATGTTTTGCTGTGGCCAGTACCTCCACGCACCCTTCCTGTTCCATTTTTTGGAAACCTCGTACGATCCCCTCAACGCTGGACAATGGAAGGGACCGCACTGCCGACAGACGCTGAGGCCTTCATAAAGAACATTTTGTAAATACTTGTAAAATAAAAGAAGACCACACATGCAAGTCAAGAACTTTTTAATATTTGTGAATAACAACAACAACAACATTTAATATCAATAAAATCGTTTACAATTTGAGTTTGCGTTTAGCTTGCATGATTTTCTTGACCACTTTTTCGGTTTTTTTTTTCTTGCGAGATTACCAATAGCCCGGATCATCTTATCATGAGCTTTCCACTTGTCCTCCATATTTTTGGCCTTGGCGTAATCAATGTCGTGTTGTTTGGCAATCTTGTCCAACCGATTGATGCCAGGGTCGCCACGCTTGACATTTTTGCAAATGCATCCCCGGTCCGATGTACTCATACCCAGGTAAAATAAATTCGATCCCTGTCTTCTGTAACATCTTTTGCACGTCGAATTTACCTCCTCATTGACGTCGGCGGCGACGTGGTCACGTCTTCTAAGAAGTCCTTGCCATCCAGACGTTGTCGGAATTTGGATCGAAATCCAATCAGCTGGTTGGCGCTTCAATTTATCCACTTCTGTCGAGCAACGTCCTCGGACTTTACAGGCTTTTCTCTTAATGGATCTGGAGGTCGCCTCCAATTTGTCCGCCATGGTCTCACCCGACAAAGGATCTCCCGCAAAAGGTAGTTCATTCCAATAGACCGGGTTGGCTTTCTTCTTCTTCCTTTGGAGAGTCGCAGGAAGAAAACGAAGGCGTTTTCTGGCTATAGGGGTCGGAGATGCTGCTGCTGCTTCTGCCGGCGTTTGAGAAGGCCTCTTTTTTTTGGACCAGTTGGGTCAACAAGGTCTGTAATGGTCCTTGTGTAAACTCTTCCCCTTCCTTGTCATCGTCGACCCCACCAGCACCTCTGCCGCCTAGACCTTCGAATCCCAGAGGACGTAGAATGGTTTTGGCCCATTTATAGACTTCTCGCGACAAAGGTTTCACCAAAGCTTGTTTCATGGCCGGAGGGATGTCGTATCACATGAGGAGGGCAGCTTCTTTGGCTGCTAGACAAGCGGCTTTGGTTACTTCAGAATTGTCCGTCAAACCTACCTGGAGTACTTGCTCCAGTTGGCAGAGCCGTTGTGGATCCACCAAAACACGTTTTTGAAAACGGGAATGGCATAGTCATTTCCGCTGATCGTACCGTATCCCAACATTCGTGTGACTCCATATTTTTATAGTAGAGGGTTTGTTTCTTTTGACGTTCTCTTTCTAGATGCCCTTCGAGTTGACGTACTTCTCGAGCCGTGGCCTCCACTGGAGACTTGTACTCTCGAGCCGTGGCCTCCACTGGAGACTTGTACTCTCGAGCCGTGGCCTCCACTGGAGACTTGTACTCTCGAGCCGTGGCCTCCACTGGAGACTTGTACTCTCGAGCCGTGGCCTCCACTGGAGACTTGTACTCTCGAGCCGTGGCCTCCACTGGAGACTTGTACTCTCGAGCCGTGGCCTCCACTGGAGACTTGTACTCTCGAGCCGTGGCCTCCACTGGAGACTTGTACTCTCGAGCCGTGGCCTCCACTGGAGACTTGTACTCTCGAGCCGTGGCCTCCACTGGAGACTTGTACTCTCGAGCCGTGGCCTCCACTGGAGACTTGTACTCTCGAGCCGTGGCCTCCACTGGAGACTTGTACTCTCGAGCCGTGGCCTCCACTGGAGACTTGTACTCTCGAGCCGTGGCCTCCACTGGAGACTTGTACTCTCGAGCCGTGGCCTCCACTGGAGACTTGTACTCTCGAGCCGTGGCCTCCACTGGAGACTTGTACTCTCGAGCCGTGGCCTCCACTGGAGACTTGTACTCTCGAGCCGTGGCCTCCACTGGAGACTTGTACTCTCGAGCCGTGGCCTCCACTGGAGACTTGTACTCTCGAGCCGTGGCCTCCACTGGAGACTTGTACTCTCGAGCCGTGGCCTCCACTGGAGACTTGTACTCTCGAGCCGTGGCCTCCACTGGAGACTTGTACTCTCGAGCCGTGGCCTCCACTGGAGACTTGTACTCTCGAGCCGTGGCCTCCACTGGAGACTTGTACTCTCGAGCCGTGGCCTCCACTGGAGACTTGTACTCTCGAGCCGTGGCCTCCACTGGAGACTTGTACTCTCGAGCCGTGGCCTCCACTGGAGACTTGTACTCTCGAGCCGTGGCCTCCACTGGAGACTTGTACTCTCGAGCCGTGGCCTCCACTGGAGACTTGTACTCTCGAGCCGTGGCCTCCACTGGAGACTTGTACTCTCGAGCCGTGGCCTCCACTGGAGACTTGTACTCTCGAGCCGTGGCCTCCACTGGAGACTTGTACTCTCGAGCCGTGGCCTCCACTGGAGACTTGTACTCTCGAGCCGTGGCCTCCACTGGAGACTTGTACTCTCGAGCCGTGGCCTCCACTGGAGACTTGTACTCTCGAGCCGTGGCCTCCACTGGAGACTTGTACTCTCGAGCCGTGGCCTCCACTGGAGACTTGTACTCTCGAGCCGTGGCCTCCACTGGAGACTTGTACTCTCGAGCCGTGGCCTCCACTGGAGACTTGTACTCTCGAGCCGTGGCCTCCACTGGAGACTTGTACTCTCGAGCCGTGGCCTCCACTGGAGACTTGTACTCTCGAGCCGTGGCCTCCACTGGAGACTTGTACTCTCGAGCCGTGGCCTCCACTGGAGACTTGTACTCTCGAGCCGTGGCCTCCACTGGAGACTTGTACTCTCGAGCCGTGGCCTCCACTGGAGACTTGTACTCTCGAGCCGTGGCCTCCACTGGAGACTTGTACTCTCGAGCCGTGGCCTCCACTGGAGACTTGTACTCTCGAGCCGTGGCCTCCACTGGAGACTTGTACTCTCGAGCCGTGGCCTCCACTGGAGACTTGTACTCTCGAGCCGTGGCCTCCACTGGAGACTTGTACTCTCGAGCCGTGGCCTCCACTGGAGACTTGTACTCTCGAGCCGTGGCCTCCACTGGAGACTTGTACTCTCGAGCCGTGGCCTCCACTGGAGACTTGTACTCTCGAGCCGTGGCCTCCACTGGAGACTTGTACTCTCGAGCCGTGGCCTCCACTGGAGACTTGTACTCTCGAGCCGTGGCCTCCACTGGAGACTTGTACTCTCGAGCCGTGGCCTCCACTGGAGACTTGTACTCTCGAGCCGTGGCCTCCACTGGAGACTTGTACTCTCGAGCCGTGGCCTCCACTGGAGACTTGTACTCTCGAGCCGTGGCCTCCACTGGAGACTTGTACTCTCGAGCCGTGGCCTCCACTGGAGACTTGTACTCTCGAGCCGTGGCCTCCACTGGAGACTTGTACTCTCGAGCCGTGGCCTCCACTGGAGACTTGTACTCTCGAGCCGTGGCCTCCACTGGAGACTTGTACTCTCGAGCCGTGGCCTCCACTGGAGACTTGTACTCTCGAGCCGTGGCCTCCACTGGAGACTTGTACTCTCGAGCCGTGGCCTCCACTGGAGACTTGTACTCTCGAGCCGTGGCCTCCACTGGAGACTTGTACTCTCGAGCCGTGGCCTCCACTGGAGACTTGTACTCTCGAGCCGTGGCCTCCACTGGAGACTTGTACTCTCGAGCCGTGGCCTCCACTGGAGACTTGTACTCTCGAGCCGTGGCCTCCACTGGAGACTTGTACTCTCGAGCCGTGGCCTCCACTGGAGACTTGTACTCTCGAGCCGTGGCCTCCACTGGAGACTTGTACTCTCGAGCCGTGGCCTCCACTGGAGACTTGTACTCTCGAGCCGTGGCCTCCACTGGAGACTTGTACTCTCGAAGAGAAGCTGCAGATGTCCTTTAAAGGAAAAAGCTTATCTAGAAAATTGCTTCAAATAATATTATTACTGTCTGAGCCCTGGATAGGCCATCCATCGAAAAAATTGAGATGGAATAAAAATGACTTGTAATCATCCAAATGACTTGCAAGTCGACTTTACTCCGCTCCACGGAACTTACTAGTCAAGCTAAAAATCTTGAATCATTTTTAGCGTGGCTCAAAAAGCTTCGTATGACATAAGGCACTTTAAATCCTTAGGCCCCGCTTTCAAGCAGATCAGGCTCCTGGCAGATAGAGTAAGTCTGTTGCAAGGATTACCCACGCAAGAGGGTTAAAGGATAGCTTGCGTTTACAAGCAAAATTTATAGCTTGGGTCAGACGTATTCAGTCATGCGTGACTAACAAAAGCGAAGTGTTCCTGTAAATTTTCAATGAAAACTTTAATTTTATAGAGTGAAATTTACGGCCCTCAATATCATTTGCAAAACTGACCAACGGCAAATCTTTTAAATTATTTAACTTAGTGGCGTTGTAGAAAGCCAAAAAAACGTTTCCGGTTCAGGGCGAGTTATCACTAGAAGAGGGTTTACAAGACAACCCTTGCTCTCAGATAAGGTGCCAGGATAACCCTATCTGCCTTATAAATACGCCGCTTGGAAAAAATGTATGAGGGCTTGGGTAATCCTACAACAAGTTGCAAAAATAGTGGAGACACTTCACCTTGTTGGGGCGTTATTGATTTTCCTATTATCTCTCACACTCCAGCCCCCCTCCCCCCTCTTATCAGTGTTACTAGCAAGACAAAAAAATGTTGGGAACTTCAGCAGTCAACATTGAAAGGGGGAGAGGGGAGAGGAAGTGGGAAAGGTTTAAATTCTAGATACGGCGGGCATTGGAAGCTAGAAAAGGTGTTTTTTAATGAAAGTGTCTCAACAATTTTGCAACTTGTCTGAATTGGTTGTCACTGTATTGACGTACGGTCACTTTGTTTATTGGAACGGGAAGGCGTCTATCGTTTGCGTTTAATATGGTGTTTCCCAAAAAAAAAAGCTTTTATTCTCTGATCTGCTGTGAATGGAAAATGACCAGCGATAAACTGGATTTTGGCGGGGTTTCGGTATGACGTAATTTGAAGGCATTTCAGTGCTTTCTGTGAGTCAAGTCGAAAATATACATAATTTGGTACACGAAAAGGTGTGCTTTCCATCCTTTCGCTTTTTAAAGTACGCTAGAAATATCCTGGAATCGATTTCAAAATAATTTGCCTTAAACACCTATATTTTGGTCGACACATGACATCTAAACCACGCGCAACATGTACGAAATTAGCTTTTTTTAACGAATGAGAAACAGACATAACCTCTCCTTTAACTGCGATCGCATGCCATTTAAAGGGAACATCCACTTTCCGAAAAACCAATTCTTAGCAAACATTGTTATACAAACATACATTTTCATAGAGGGCCATTTGTAACATTACTTATTGCTTTCGGGCTAGTCTGCTTCCAGAGAAGGGATCGGTAACACTTACTAGCCAGTCTTTTAAGTGACGTGTCGAGTACAGCCTAATTCCATGTTCTTTGGAATGACTGACTGAGCACAATGATCAAAAGAAAGCACCCGATTGTGCTAAATCCTTTGCGAGATCTGTTTTACAATAAGATACAAAAGTGAACCAATTTGTACCGGCTACACATTATGACATTTATATGAAACGGTCTACACGGTCTACCACAACTTTTCACTGAGAAAATAATATGATATCATATTTCTTGCTGTTGCGATGGTAGACCGTGCTTGGATGGTAGACCGTTGGTAAATGGAAGAGACGATATGTACAGGATTTCTAACTGTATGAGCTTTGTTACGAATCACCTGGTAATGTATTGGATTGATTAGAAAAGAAAGTACTAGTTCAATTGTGCTGTTTCCTCGAAGATACGATTTTCAACTGTAACGCCACCGTCCTGGTTGACGTCACCAAGAAACACAATAACTGGTATTGTGTTACATAATACGAGCCATGTGTAACTTTCAGAGCATCAGATCTGCAGTGCAAAATACTTTGCTCGCTTTAGTATTTGGTACGGAGTCTTCTGTTAGCGATGATAAGTCCAAACACTCGCAAATCGATGCTACCGTATGTCAATAATTAATATCCCCTCGTGTTTGGTACAATGTGCTTTGCACTTCGCGTGCAAACTTCTGAAATGTTTCAGAGCTTATAGTGATTTAGTGATTGTTTCTTTAGTTCCTGCTTTTCTGCATTGAAACGTTTCCCTATAGGATTCAAATCCGGACTGGCAAAATTATTGCAATCAATCAGACAACAGGTTGCAAAAATAGTGGAGACACTTCACCTTGTTGGGGCGTTATTGATTTTCCTATTATCTCTCACACTCCAGCCCCCCTCCCCCCCTTATCAGTGTTGCTAGCAAGACAAAAAATGTTGGGAACTTCAGCAGTCAACATTGAAAGGGGGAGAGGGGAGAGGAAGTGGGAAAGGTTTAAATTCTAGATACGGCGGGCATTGGAAGGTAGAAAAGGTGTTTCTTAATGAAAGTGTCTCAACAATTTTGCAACTTGTTGTAGCACCAGGGTCACCCTCCTTCTTGTAAACAGGCCCTTAAAATAGTGATACCCCTCAGTGAATTGAAAATAATTCTTGCCATAAAATGAGGCTTGGTAGACTAATTTTCACATTAGCAGAAAAATAAAACAGGTGCCATTTATGAATAAGGTCTATAGTGCCTCAAACGAGCTTTACAAGTGGCGCACTGAGAGTTATCTTACACCACACCCACGGAAATGCGAAATCATGCATCACGGCTTCTAGTGGCTAGGTGGCAGAGCCATTGACTGGGTTAATCAGAGAGCAAACTTCAGGGGGTAACAATTTACTGAAAGTCCCACTGCGGGCAACACATTTGCGACGTCAAGAAAAGCGCCATCAATTAACTGAATCTTCTCAAAGCATCTAGATTTCTACCAACGGACTTGCTGACAGCCTTATATTTCAAATGAATTCTACTATCTATTACCTGCTCACTCTTGGTTTGGGGAGGCTGTAACCGTCAGGATTCGTCTCGATCACTTGAAAGATTATAATGCAAAACGGCGAAAACAATTTACAGCTTACCAAAGGACATGCCTTCTGAAAGCGTGCTTTCGAAATCCAGTTGCAACATCCTTTGAAGTATATATAATTGTTTGGTGATGTGTTAGATCCGAAGCGACAGCGCCTAGCCTATCTCGGCTTGCCGAAGGTCATCAGAGCAGCTATTTCCTTTGTCCAGAGGTACAACCTTATGAATACTCTTTCACATGGACTCAAGGCACATTTTAATTCCAACAGCCGGAGCAATGCTACGACGTCTTTCAATAGCACGTGGCGAAAACAGGCACTTTTAACAATGAAAGTGAAAAGAAATCCTCTCACTTATCTGGACAATTAAAAGCAATTGTCTCTGATAGTCACCTTGAAAAATTCAAGTGGCTTCCTAATGGTAGATAAGAGAAAGACCAAATTCGTTAATTAAATCGTCTAGATAAGCCGCAAGGATCAGCCCTACGTTTCATTTATAAACCGCAATTCAAATATATACATGTACGTTCACAGGCAGACCACTCTATGTGTTCGTGGTTTAATATATGTTTATATGAAACGAAGAGAATCTATGAGGGTTATGATTAAGCTCTGAAAATTGCACATTTTAATCACATCTCGGTCTGAATATCCCAATAAAGTTTCAAATCTACCAATCAAATCTACCAATCAGCGCTTGCGCTTGCCGCGAGATGCCAAGCGCTGATTGGTAGATTTGAAACGGCTTGCATTACTTGAATTCCTTTGGTCGCTAAGTTTGGCACCGATCATATTAAGAAAGCTGTATTTGTGACTTCAGCATCGATTTTCTCGGAAACTGTTGGAGGAATGAAGCTCAAAATTCGGCGAAGAGATAGAGGAAAAACTCATCTATCAAAATCCGTCGCCATTCAGGCGAGATTTTCAGTATTTTTGCGTCAATTCCAGTTTGAAGTGGAGGAGGTCGCAGCTGACGGCCGCTAAGTTGCAGACCTTGTCTCCCTTAATCTCGTATCCAGATCTCACTCTGTCACTGGAAATGTGAGATCTGGTAAAGTTCGACAGTACACCATATTTCATTGGCTACTCCGATTGGCTTATTTCGCGGGGCACTTAGTGAAGGTTTGGTTTCGCAAGCTCATGTGCTGTTTTGAATAAATGCCAGTTGTTCGCAGGAACGTTTTGTTTTTTCCGACGCCGGAAAAGCTTTACAGTTGAAGAAAATCATTTTAAAAATTTGCGACGTTTGTGTAAATGGTACCGACGAAAGCCCCACGTACCCTGCAACTCGAATAAAGTTCTGCGTAGCTTGCTACGCGGTACGCAGAAACTGATAAATTCAAGTTGAAGTATGTAATTTATTCAAAACAGTATTTTTCGTTGTTAAAGCATGACTCGCGAATTTAAGTAGTGATCAATTGTGACTTTTACGGTTAGATTAACTGCATTTTTCACGAGATCGTGTCAAGAAAATAGCGCTCGTTGCAGTGATTAGGTCTAAGCACTCTAACATTTTCGCTTTCAATTTACGGTTAATTTGGTTAACTACACTTTGCACGAGATTGTGTAAAGAAAATAGTACTCGTTTATTCATTAAGCCTAAGCGCTTGTTTCAGTGATTCTGCAGTTGCTCCGACAATTGAACACTCTGGACCTTTCAAAAACAATCGCCTGTAGCGCTTCTTTCTGTTTCGGCTTAGGTTTAAGGTTTTCTTGTCCTCTACCGAAAAGAAGCTCTTCAAGAATACTCTCGAAATCCATGTTTATTCCGCAAAATCACCCAAAATCAAAACAGAGAGTAAAATAGCCCGCATTTCGGGCCTCGCTGGCACTGAGCATGTTAGAAATCGAACTTTGATCTTCCTTCCGTATGACCGTGCGAGATCTGGGTACGAGATTATGTCTCCCTCTCTTGTATTAACCGTCCCCGGCCAAAAGTAATTTCGCTATAAGACGCTTTAAAGGGCCCAAGAAGGCGAAAAAACACCATACATGATTCGATTAAGGTTTCATTTAACTTTATTGGGATATTCAGACGGAGATGTGATTTAGATGTGCAATTTTCACAGCTTTATTCATAACCCTCATAGATTCTGTTCGTTTCAAACCACAAACACAGAGTGGTCTGCCTTTGGTACATTCATGTCATTCGTATGTGTAATCAAATGGCGACGAGTGAAATTAGGAAATAATTTCACGCGCGTTTTGTCAAAATTCTGATAATTTCCCGAGCCTTTAGGCGAATTATCAGAATTTTGACAAAACGCAAGTGCAATTATTTCCTAATTTCACGAGAAAACCATTTGATTACCTTTTAATGTCGTGGGTGACAAATTACGCTCTCAACCGTAATTGTAAAATCGCTCGAGTACTTTATCCAACTGCTCGGGAAGAATCATCTCCAGGTTTTTCTCAAGGCTATTTTCGTCACACCACTTCTCAAAAACTCTCACCCAGTTAATTGTGCTCTTTCACGTATTTAAATTTTCTGCCGCTTCTTTTAATTTCGTAACTTCTTCAATGGTCACTGTCTTAAATCTAGACGCCATCTTGGCTCTGATCGAGATACAAGAGATGTTACCATGGCAATTTTGTAATTTCACATGTGAAATTATAAATTAACGCTGAAATTTCGCGCCTAAATTAAGGAATAATTTGTCACCCATGATATTAAGGCACTTAAATTGTTCAACTTCCGGAAAATCGAATAGAGTGCTTATCTTCACTATAATGTTTCAGATTGTACGTATTTTTTTCCAATTAATTTGTCTTACTTTAATCTATATTTTTCTTTACACGACCGCACAAGCTTCACGCTTCATCATCGTGTCTAACTTAAAGCTCTACGTTCAGAGATGAAGACTTCGTCAACAACTGCTCTCCTTTTCTAGAACTAGTCCAAGAATTTGGAATATAGACCCTATGCAAAAATGGCTGCGTTTAAATTATTCTTTTGTTCATATTCAAAATAGCCCAACTAACCTCGTTTTTGAGACAAATTTTAAAGAATTTGTTATCCTGAACGAGGTTAGTTGGGCTATTTTGAATATGAACAAAAGAATAATTTAAAGGCAGCCATTTTTGCATAGGGTCTATGACTCCTTCTAAACAACGAGATTAAAGTAAACCTCTTTAAAACGAACTGCACATACCACTGCTGAAGGTTTTGGAGACTGAGGAGGTTTATGTTGATAGAGCGCTCCAGTTAATCTTTCTTTCCTTTCTTTATTTCTAGATTCAGATTAAATTGATTTACTTTATTTTTGTTGTAATTTTACGTTTACTTATTTTGTAATAGTTTATTTTGAAAGTTTTTTTTTTCAGTGCAGACGTTGTTGTTTTATTATTGCTTTCCTTGAGCCTTTTCGGTTATGTTTTATTGTTGCCCATGTTGAACAGCTATGCCAGTTGTGGGTAAGAAATATTGTAAATTTGTCTTATTATAATAAAATGTTGATAGTCTTAAATGATGATTATTAAAGTTTAAGGGACTACTGAAAAAGGCGTTTTGGATGACTTATAAGCCGTCTTGTTAGTCTTTTTTATCTCAAATTCGGGATGGGTGTCCTATCCTGGGCTTTGTAATCAGGCTAATGCAAGGTATAATAATAACTTTATTGAAGTGTCAAAATACTTTAGCATAAAATACTAATTGGTGACAACAAAATATTAAATAAATAATATTAAGTATATGCACTTGTTAACAATTTTAAAAGACTATCTATCCTAATTATAAACTGACTATTAAACTGCTATTAAAATGACTCTGACTACTAAGAGGATAATTTAAAGAACAGCATAAAACAGTCCGACCCACAAGCAAGGTCACTTAATTCATATTTGAAGATAAATTCAATTTTCTTATATGATTCTTAGAATTATTCAAGTTACATTGAGCCTTTACATTCTTAGGGAGTTTGCGTCATAGGAGAGGCCCAAAATATTTGATGGAATGCTTGCCGTACGTCACTGTTTTAAAGCGTGGAATTACAAAGTCAGCATTTCTCAAACTATGGTCTCCGTCATATTGCTTAAATGGATTAGCTATATAAATCGGAGAAGCTCGGACAGGTGCCCTGCTTAAGGACTCTCTGTCTACCGAGATGCTTTACGCGCCGTTGTTTACTTTTTCCTTCGGCTTGAAGTAATGAGTGAGAAAGAAAAGCGACAAAAAGCTACAAAGGAATACTAGAAAAGCTGGTCAGGCGAATCAAGAAATATATTTGCAATGAATAAAGCCCCGCTTCCGCTCTTGGACTTACATGTTATCAGGTATTTTGGATTGTAATTCAATAAAGTACATTCAATACCGATCTCCGTTTTTGGTAAAAGTACTCGTTTGCTTGTCTTTAACGATTTGAAAAAAATTACATATATACTATATTAATAATTGAATGTACTCCTGGCAAATTTGTTCACTAAGTACTTAGCAGGCTTAGCTACATAATTCCGGAATTTTCTTGGGAATTTTAGACGTCAAAAAGAATTTTAGAAACTCTCGGGAATTTTAGAAAAAAACATTGACAATTTCGAGAATTTTAAAGCAATTTGAACTTTCACCGACATACTGAAGACTTTTCACAGGCAAAAACGTTGACAAAACGTGCTTTTTTGTATTCCAACCTACCAGGAGAGGGGTCACTCCGTTGATATCCATTCCTTATCAGCGGTTACTCACCAAAAAGGGTCCTACAGTGCATCTAAGCAGCGGTTTCTCACCGTAGTTTCGGAATCCGGATCTTTGCTTGATAGCCTATATGGCAGACTTTGCACTACAAGAAACGAAATTTATAAGAATTTTCGGGAATTTTAGAGAGTTTGACATTTCTAAAAGAATTTTAGTGCTTTTGTTTGGGAAATTCCGGAAAGAATTTTAGACAATTTTTCGGGAATTATGTAGCTAAGCCCATCACTAGGGCTCTGCTGCAAGCTTTGCCGTTAACAGTCACACAACAACTTGGGTATCGTTCAATTCGGGAATGTTCTCAGAAATGCTTTTAACTGCTAACCAAACAAAAGCATCTCATGCAAATGTTATATGAAACAATAACTAGAATTCCAAGCGTCTCGAAATAAAATAAGTAAATACCCAACTATTAATTAAATAGAGATTACAAATGTCACTCGGCTTAGTGCGAAAGGACATCAGGAAACTTAGTTACTGGGTTGCCAGTATGGGAATCCCAGTCGGAAAGTGGGTGGGATTTGTCCGTTTTATTTATTTTATTTTATTGTTTTTTTTTCCGTGTCGGTAAAAGTCTTGCCTGTCACTCCCCTGGTAAGTGGTGTCTTTGTGCATAGAGCCTTCTGCGCGTATTTTCTTAGGATCGAGAGGGTAGTGGAAATGCGTAGATTTCTCTGGTGGACACAGTATAATTATTAACTTAGACTGCAATGGCGTCGAAAGTCATGTAACGCGAATGGCGTTTTAGTGGATCCTTAAACAAAATATACCCTTATGGAGCTCAGTAATGGAAAGTCAGTTGGATAAACTAGGCAGGCGGTGAAAAACCAACACCTGGAATCTCACAAGCGACGGGTAATGGACTTCGACAACAATCTATCGCCCGTCGAGCCGAAATAAAAGTGAGCTGTATTTCTAAAATAATATTTTACCAAGTGTGCTGTTATATAGAACACTGAAACCAAATGGTAACTTATGGTTCAACAAAAACAGAACGAATCGAACACCTTACGTGGATCTGTGATCAACTCTGCACAGTCTTCAGGTAAAAAAAAATAATTGGAAATGTGACAGCCAAGAATTATTTGAAAGAAAGCTTGTCGCGTATTTTGTGCTTCATTGTTCAAGGAAAAGGTTGTTCATGGAAACGGTTTGATCCTGAAATTTAGTTTGTTGCAATATTGCGCATATTTGACACGACTGAGTTTCTTCTCTTCACGCACGTAATGAAATAGAAGGGGTTTTTGCCTCTAATAGCAAATATGTTGGTTGTTTCAAAAAATTGTTCGCTGGAAAAGGTGGTCTTTATGAATTCATAATATTTTATGATATGCAAGCTTAACTGGATAGTTTTTATGGCAATAGTAAAGCATTTTCTTGTCAAAATGAGGTTAGCGTCTCTCTGGTGTGTTAACTTGATTAAATCGTGAGTTTGTATTTGCCGTCTGCCGCGTAACCTTGATTTCCACTCTCAAAATTACCTGCGTAGAATAAGCTTTTAGAATGATGTTCTTGTTTTGCATAAAACAAGCTAACAAAATCTGTACCTTGCTGAGTTCGCATTTGTTAGCGTTAATAGTATTTTCGGTCCGATGCTTCTGTTTTATGAGGGGTATATTGTTTTGGTCTCCCATCCAGATACTAAACCCGCCGGACCCCTAGGGATTACTTCAGTAACTTTGGTATTACAAAGCTGTCAGATGCTCAGAGAGCACGCTTAAACTTGTGGTGAAAAGAAGTTGTGAGGGAACTCGAAAATTATCAACATGTCAGCCTAGAAGCCAATGTTTCTCGCTTCTCTTTTATTTGTTATTCTTCAGAGACTGAATGCTGTAGTTCAATACCACACAATTCAGTGCCTTTTGATTTTCTGTAACACGTACCACAGGCAACCCAGTGTATGCTTCACGGAAGCATCTCGTTTTAGTGAGAAGTTTGTAGTATCTCAATGAATCGATTCGGGCTCTCAGTGATCTCGAACTAAAATTTCCGTTAATGTAATGCCTTTAGCGGATCAGGTCGTATCATTTTCTTGAATTGATTGTCGGTCTAACTGCTCAGTCCTCCAACCCACGTTGAAACGCTTGCGAATTGCAATTAACGACAAAATACGTCGTCCCTAATAAACTATGATAATGTGGCTGTAATAACAAGCACTAACTAAGAACAAATCCCGATGGATGTCTGCAATAACGAATCATTTAACGCAACCGACGGAGAAATGGAGGTTTCATATCATACGAAACCTCCGTGTCTGCGCGCAGTGCATCTCGGTAGACAGTCTAACTTTGAACGTCCTGAAGTCTACGATATATGAAGTGTACGATGCATGTATGTATCTTTTCTTGAGATTGTGATTTATTTCAGAGTTAGATTCAGTTGCATGCTTTTTTCACCTATTTTTTGTTCAGTGCCACCGAACAGGTAATGATAGGAGCGAACACTAACCCTAACTTATTACAGGCCATTACACGTCACTCAGGAAAAATAGTAACCAAATTATTTTAACGTTGTAATTCACTTCGTTGAAACGAACGTACATTTTACACTTTCTGCTTCCTATTAATTAGACAACAAAATACAATACATTTAGAATGGATACTCTTGCAGAGTAGCACGAGAAATCCAATTATCACTATTCATGTTAAAGCAAGTTATAATTACTCAGTGATACTTACCACGAAAAATCTGATCATCATAGACAGGCGTGAGCGGACCTTTGACGTCTCTCATCGACACGTTTGAAGTCTTTTGCCCGCTTTCTTTCCTTGCTGGCCGCTTCTGTTGCGTGTTAGCTCCTGTTGTTCGTGGACGCAAACTCCGACGTTCGGATTCGTATTCTTCGACGTCTTCGTACCAACCGACTATCTTTGCTGGTCCAATATGTTGTCGACCTCTGCATGCGCTTAAATTGCTTTTGGTTTGCTTTGTATTTCAGTTGGACCGTGTCTGTGTCGAACGCCTGTTATGCCTCGAGTTTCTTTCTCTGAGGATCAAGTTGAGTTGACATTAATACTTAAAAAACCCAAAACTTGCTTAACCAACGCATGGTCTTCGGAAGTCGCACACTCACCGCGTTATCTTCTTGTGTAGGCTAGTCTTTCTTTTTCCTCGATGTCGGACGTCACCAACGGATTCGAAATAAGCTTTAAACAACCCAGCGCGTAACTCGTAGACTACTTTGCGATAGAGAAAATGAATGCTCTGCAAAACCCCTTATAAATAGGCAATTATCTGTATGTGGTTTGTAAACAATCTCTAGAGACACAAATAATGTTGCAATGTAGAATTGCTGGTGGACGAACAAAAGGAGCTAATGAGAGAACTTTGAAAACCACTCATGGGCAATTCCGAGGGGAACAGCCTTAATCATGTAAATTCAGCGGGCGTTGCACAGACATTGGTTGCGGTCACACTTGAGAGAAACACTTTGTAACACTAGTGTTGACAGTACTCTAGTGTCAACTCACTGGTGTTGAATCCCTAGGGGAACACTGAACAATAGAACTTAATTTAACGCTAGACTGAGTGTTAAAGCCGCAACCATTATCCTTTTGCTCAATACCTTTCATACCAATAGAAAAATGCATACATTATTCGATCATATTGTGGGACAACAGCCTTTATGCGCGATAACGTCTGACTACCCAATTAACATGAGCTAAACGCCAAAGGAGGTAGTGTGGCCCAGTGGTTAGGGCGCTTGCCTTAAGATTCTGAGATCCCGGGTTCAAGACCCGTTCTGACCACTCGCTGAATTTGTTCCTAGTAGTCCCTGGTTCAACTTTCCACCTACACTTGTAAATAGCCAACTGGTTTGCCTCCGGCCAGTTGGGATTCTTAACAGTTGTTGTTGTTGTGTTCTGTTGTTTCGTTGATTGTTTCATTGGCCCTGAAAAGCCCCTATGGGGAGCGGTCAATTAAGTATGTATTGTATTGTAAAGGAGAAAACTTGTAAAGAAAACCCACCTGCGGACAGTATTCCATGTCCAGATAACGAGAATAATTTTGTGCAAACGAGGCTTGGTGGTGAATTTTGAGCCTATTTCGTAATCATGTTTTAGGACTATTGTCACCCACAAATTATTGGATTGTAACGAATGACAATTGTAACCCACAAATTGTTGGAGCTGAAGCCACATTTCCAGACACTGTTGTGTACAAAAGCAACCGCTTTCAAAATCAATCCATTCTGAATATAAAAGCACACTTCAAGCCGACTGAAACCTCAGTTTTAACACAGTCATTTTCCCTCTAGCCACCCACCGGGTGTCAAAAAAGGATACTTGAAAGGCCCTAAGACTTCTTCGCACTAACTCTTCAAGAACAACTTTTGAAGAGAACATTTACAAATTCAAATCAAGTCTCCCGTGCTAGAAGCTATCCGAAACTTCTGATTGAGACACTACTATCGGACATCAAATTCACAGAAAGGGAATCCGCGCTAAAGCAAAGCACATGCAAAAGCCCTAAAGATATTTTGCTCTTTGTGACACAGTATCACCCGACAGTGCCAAACCTAAAACATGTTTTATTAAAAACTTGGCACTTGGTGCAAAACCAGCCTTCTCTACCATTGCATAGGTTTTCTGCTCTCAAAAGACTTTTGCTATTTTTAGTTCGCTCATAAACAAACATTTCAGAGAGATGCTTATTCCGGGGCGGCATATATATATATATATATATTGTACTGCCTACTTCGGTTGGAAACGCGTTGTGCTGAAATATTTAAGGGGGTGAGTTCAACTATCTTTCACCTAGAGACAAGGAACATTGAAAAGCTATACCGAATATTAATTAATCATTAATTATCATTAATAACTGTCCAGAGGTGTTTCAGGTAAGGTCTATAACGAAAGGGTAGTTAAATATTAACCGAAAATGTGTTAACGGATGCCCACAGATCGTCTAAGTTGAGCTCTTTGTTGCTAGGAACTCTGCGTCAATATTTTGAATTGCTTAGCTTGAATTGCTAATTGAGATTACTACATCTGTAATTCAAACAACAACCGAGGTAATTGGGCATCCTACGAAGACAATCAAATGAATCAACGCAAACCATATGTATACGCTGAGCTGCGAAGGAGACTAAAAAAGACTGGAACTGCCCAGGACTCACTTGGTACTCAATGGGGGCTTTGCTCTATCCGTTTTCGCGATTAATCCACCTCGTTCGTGTCGAACCGAATGTGGTCGAAGAATCTTAAAAATAAATTGGTGCGAACGGTTTCAGTATAAAAAATAGGCAGTAAAAGATTCTCCGCTTTATGCTTATGTTGTCGTCAAAACCTCAAATTTTGTCACGTGACGTGGTTGTGCACAGTACCGCAAAGATCTTTCATCTGTGAGCCAAATTGTATTATTGTTTTGTGGCGTTTTCGTTGCCGCAGCAGACGTCCTTTCTTTTAGACTCTTTAATGTTAACTGAGGAAGCGAAGTGGCGAATTATAGCGATCTGGGAAAAAGGCACGAACTTTCTTGCAGGGTTTCTTTCGTGCAGGGTTGGCGCAGTGGTGAGAGCACTCGCCTCCCACCAATGTGGCCCGGGTTCGATTCCCAGACTCGGCGTCATATGTGGATTGAGTTTGTTGGTTCTGTACTCTGCACTGAGAGGTTTTCTCCGGGTACTCCGGTTTCCCCTCTCCACAAAAACCAACATTTGACTTGATTTGTCTTAATTGTTAATTTCAATTTACAGTGTCCCCAATTAGTGCTTCAGCGCTAGAACGACTAGACACTTAAATAAAGTTCCTTTCCTTTCCTTCTTTATTTAAATGAAACCAAAATTAAACTCGTATATGTAACCGAAGTTACTATGAATACAAAATGAATATAAAATAAATGCTTTAGTTAGTACGCTTTCCGTCTTTTCTATCGAATTCTTGATGTGTTTCTCCATGCTTTTACAAGTGAAGCATGGTACCAAGCCACTGTTGTTTGTTGAGTTTAGGCTGTGACAGCTTTTTTAGGCATTGCATTTTGTGTGCTGTATCCAAACGTCATGCCGTATCTGAATTTCTCTCCTGCAAAAAAGGCATAAATGCAATTGATTAGACATTGCTGGGTTAATTAATTGCCGTGATTGCCATAGCTGTGAATGGGACAAAAGCCCGACAAAAGGACAACAAGCTCTAGATACTTTACCTGGAACATGGCCCGTGTAGTGCGGGACTTGACCCGAATCCTTCGTATAAATCGGTTTGGTGTCAACTATCTTGATCACTGGGCGCTCAACAATTACAGGCAGATCCTTGACCCGCTTCAGCCTGTCGCTTTCGTTTGTAAACTCACAAAGCGCCTTGTTCGTCAGCAACGGGTAACCCACCCCCATTTCACCGCGTGCCCGCGGGACAAATCCCGTGTAACCAGACATGAGGAATTTCTTCGGGTCGTCGTTGCTCATTATGAATGGGGAGAGCGAGTGCTGCAGCGCATAGGGAGAGTAGTACGCTTTAGGTCTGACTGTGATCGATTGCAGAGGTGTCTTGTACTTAGTTGTGATCGTCGTGTTTTTGGAAAGGAGTTCTGGAGGTACCTCCTTTCCCGTTTGCAGTTCAGCGATTGTCCTGAGATCTTGAATTTTACGATGGTGTTTGATTTGATCGCCCTGGAAGCTAGCAATGGCACTGAGACAAGTGTCTGCGTATGGCTTGCCAAAGTAATGCTCTCCTTTAGGTATATAACCTGAAACAGATAAGACACAAATGCCATGATGATGTTAAATAATGAATAATAATCAGAATCTAATTCCATTTGAATATTACGTACATATAACCTCAAAACAGAATTGCCAAGGATAACTCTGAACAAGAGTAAAGGAATGCCCAACTTCTTGATAGCCGGCTTTACCAGGGAATAATTGCAGCGGTTTTTGAAACTGCGTGGGAGGCTAACGCGCGAGGGATAATATCGAATTTTGTCGAAGAAGCAGCCGGCACAAACATGACCAAACAGAAATTCGAAGCGTGGCCGAACTGAGCCCGTCAACAGACTGCCTCGGGATCTTGAGCTAGACAACAATTACTTATCAGACTTTTCAACTACCACACGAGAAGATTACCGGAAAGGGAACGATAAGTAGTTATTTTCGTAGTTCGAAGATGGCACGCTTGCTATCACGGACGGACAGTTCGACTGCACAGAAAGCAAATGATGTCCTGTTAACCTTTTTTTTTGCAGGAAATGAAAGGGTTTTCTTTTCCTCTGCTGTCTGCAGATTGATTGATTTTTTGCTAATAATTGTAAAGGGAGTTCATAATATTTTCGCTGAATGTCTTGGATGGAAAACATAAATAACTAAAATATGCAAATAGCTCGAGGAATTCAAACAATAGACTATTATTGGTCAATGCATATATTATAATGACATTTTATGATGTCCAACTTGACTTCTTTGGCTTCCTTAGTAACAACTGTAAACTAAAGGCTCATTGAGTCACACAACGCGAAAATAATTCACTTTAAAATTAAGTTTTAAAGATATGAAAAGTAGATATACCGTCTACTGTACCAATTCTGGTTGTTTTTCTGTTGTTTTTCTGTTGTAAGAATTTCCAAAATTGCGGATAAAGTTTCGAAGATAAAAACTGATTGAAATGATTTGAACCGTCTCATCTTACTTTCGGTGTAACTGAGATCGTTTTGTAATTTTTGCTTCATGGTAGAAAGACGAGTTAAGCGGCATAGTTATGGCTCCATGCTCTGATTTTACAATGAAATTGCTCTGATTCCTATTTGTCTGATGACACGTCCCACCGCTCTTTCTTCTCGTTCTGTTTTGACATGCGGTTATGTATTGAGGATTTGAGGCCGGATTAACCAATTCATTCGTGAACTATGAAACTGTGTAGTTTAAAAAAGAAAGGTTAAACAAGCATTATGCATCGGCTTACCGGTATAGTTTGGAACCATCTCATCGCAGAGCTTTTGATCCCCGAGATTTCGACATCTCGCGGCGATTAGAGCCTTCCTGTCGTCCTTTGGTGGCCGAGGCTGTGGAACTATGTCAGACAACACAGGTTTGCCAGAGCTTGCAACTGATGATGTCGTTAGAAGTTGTGAGGTCGTACGGCCGAATGTTTCACCGATTTGGTATTTGAATTGCGGGCAGTAACCGCAGTACCTAGAAAAGTCATGCAACAATGTTAGTTTGCTCAGGGAAATATATTTTAAGGATCCTTGAAACATTAACTAGAAATTTTGAATAGAAAATTGAATGCGAAATGCTAAGGAATTTTAGCTAAATATCTCCTGTCATCACCCTGGTATATGGTAAGGATCTGGAGTCATCAGAGTTGATTTTCTTGCTCCTCTCATGTTTTTAAGCAGTAAATTTGCTACCGAAAGAAAGCGTGATCTTGGAAAAGATAAAATTTACAAAAGCACTTTAGTCTAATTGACCAATAAACACATCATGCTTAATTACCCCTTGTGACATCAAAAACAATAATGTGAACAGACCGAACAACCCCATGGGAATGACAATGAAAAATGCTTTCTTTGCCCAAATGACTTTTGTTGAGAGCGACAGATAACAAAGAATAAGAAAAAAACAGACTATTTTCGAGGCAACGCTCTTCACTTTTATTTAATTTCAAAAGAACGCAAACATTCACGCAAGTCACGCTCGTATCACTTAGCAACTTATCATCGGAACCTTTAAAAAGTTCGGTGGCTTCTCCGAACACCACTCGAGGATTTTACGGATTTAATTTGCGTCATCTTCGTGTAATTCCTCGTTCCAGTCTTCTCTTCCAGTCTTCAAGCAAAAATTGAGGTTGGCGCGAGACTTTGGCAGATGCATTTTATAGTAGATTCACTATGATTTCAAATGAAAATCGACTCAGATTTTGATTGTGTTGATTTGGGATTTTGATTGTGTTGATTGTGAAGCATACGCGATGTGAAGAAAGGGATGCCGAACGTGCATGATTCAAGATCACGCGGTCGTTAAACGGAAGACACCGATCCCAGTAAATCCCAGTAAGCCTCATGGCAGCTAGCGATGTATCTCAAGTTTGTTACAATCATCCAGACAAAAAGGCTGATTTCAAGTGCTTCGATTGTAAATTGGGTAAGTTTGAGTCTTATCTCCTTGCTCACTCTGTTTGGTAGCTTCTTTAAGTGTGGTCTGAAGCGATGTTTGAAGTCAAACCCCCCCCCCCCCTCCCCCTACGGGAGCAGACCGTGGGAACTGAATATGTTAAAGTCACGGCAATGAACATGTACAAGTATAAGGAAGGGTTTTTAGTGCAACTAATGGGCACTAACTACATGTAACTAGCACTTTACATTACACTCTAATCAGTTAAGTCTGTTCAAATATAAGTGCTAAGTCTGACCTTGTAGCTCAGTCGGTAGAGCAGCGGTGATCTAACCCGAAGGTCGTGGGTTCAATTCCCACCCGGGTCAGAGTTTTTCTCTGTCCTTGTGTGGGCCCATTGCCATTAGTAGGGCTAACGCTCACATGGTTCATATGGGGTAGAAAACTAGTACTTCACATTACACTCTAATCAGTTAAGTCTGTTCAAATATAAGTGCTACATGGCCAACGTTTGCAAAAACACAACCCCTTCCTTGTACTTGCACATGTTCATTGCCGTGACTTTAACATCTTCAGTTCCTACGGCCTGCTCCCGTCTGACCTTGTTTGCAAAAACGTAACCCCTTCCTTGACACTCAGCCTTCTCAAAATATTTTTCGGGAGCAGGTCATAAGGAAAGCGGAGACGGTTTGGTGGTATAGGCACCCCGGGCCAAGCGAGTGCCCAAATGACGCAAGCTTCTAGGGGGGTCTGGGGGCATGCTCCCCTAGGGAATTTTTTAAATTTAGACACTCACAGATGCAATTTAGAGCAATCTGGGGGATTTAAAGTCACGAAATTTCACATATGGAATTGACACTTGCTTGGAGTCTGACAAGAGATACTGGAATGTTAGTTAAATAAACATTTCATGTGCGCGCCGCCAAAAAATATTGCGGACGCGAATTTGTACATGAAACAAACTTTTTTCAAGCTTTTATAATATCTCCAGTGACTTCACGTTCGAGATAAAAATGTGTTGTCCGACATTTTCTGACTGGAAGGAGACGGTCAAGCTTTCTGAGGAGGCGGCTCATTGAGCCGTCGACCGGCCGGTTTTGAGAAGGCTGGACACTATACAGTGAGCCTGCTTCATTGTATAGACAACAGTATGGTTCTTTTTACTTTTGCAGACTCCATCATCAATGTTTGTGCACAGTGCAACATTCAAGTGCATAGCCTTGACGTATTCAGAACTCATAGAGTGGAACAAATTGTGGTAAAGGTACATGTACGTTAACCTGTTTATGGTAAAATTAAACAATAATATTATTATGTGATTGCAATGATGTGCCAGCATGTAATGTAACTTATTAAATTTTTTCAGTTGTATTGATATCTCACATCCTTATTGATATCTTTCATGTATCATGTTCAACAGGACCGTGAGCGAAGACTTTCTCAAGATATCAATGATATTGAAAAGTGAGTGTAATGCGGCAAGCTCAATCACCTTTTTTGGAGGAGTACTAACCCAGTAGTCTTGGCTTACATGTTCTTAATAATTATTGATAGTAATTAAACCACAGAAGTCTCAGCATACTGGATCATTGGGAATACCCAGAATTTTATGCATGTTTAGGGTATAGGAAGAAAGAACATTTGTTTTGTTTGCATGGCTAATTTGGAAGGCTAATACTTCAAACCCCAGGATACCATGCCATTAGGAAGTGCTCTCTTTCATTAAAGGGAACCTCCACTAAAATAACAAAAATAAATTCAAACCACAGAACGTAATGTTAACAATTAAAATTTTTCAAACTTTTTCCAATGGAAGTGTTTGTATCCGAAAAAAATTAATTCCAAAAACTTTTGTTTTGGCTTTCAAATCTCCCGGGCACTGCCATCTTCCATAATTGTGAGTTGTTGTTCTGACACAAAGATGGTTTGTTCTGGAACAATATAGGGCAACCACGACATGTCACAATTATTCAAGATGACAGTGCCCGGGAAATAATTATGAAAGCCATTTTTTGTTGGTCAAATTTTTGGTCTGTCTGTCAGTGGTTGATAAAAGCGATTTTATTGTTTGTTCTTGCAGGTTGATAGCAGTCGAAAGTGAGCTACTTCAGAATGTCCTCATTCGACTGAAATATTGCCAGCAAGAAGAGAGGGTATTAATTATTATTGTAATGTAGTTTTAGTATTCACAAGTATTAATTAGTGTTTGACTTCACACAAGTACAGTGTTGATTTAACAATAGGATGCTTTTTTTTCAGGAAACACTGAGTCACTTACTTCAACTGCAGACAGCAACCAAAAGAAGATTGGCTGAAATTAAGGAATGTGAAACAAGAATTGACAAGGCCTTCAGCTATCTCACAAAGGTGATAATTTGGATAAAAATATGGTTGCCTTGCTTTTTTTTGTTAGTCTCTAGAAAGTTCTATTAGGCAGGGCTCGAAATCAACGAAAAAAATCCAGTCACAAATTTGTGATGAGATACATGTATATGAAAATTTGGTCGCAATTTTGCAAATTTTCGCAAAATCGTCGCACTGCATTGTGTTGTCAGCAGTTAAGCAAAACAAAGTATGAGTCCACAATACTTGTGTGTAAAGAAACCACGAATGATCGAAGGAATGGAGTTGTGCAAGTAACATCGCAGGTAAATTACACTACAATTACATGTACAATTGTACACTATCTTCAGATTGAAAGAAAACTTATTCTGATCAGCGCTTCTGACAGTGTCTGTGGGTGCCGGACTGAACAATTCCCAAGAATCTGTAAAATTCTGCACAATACTGAGTGATGTACTTAGAGTTTTATAACCATCATTTGACTGCCCATAACCAAGATTTATAGAGCCTTTTCAAGGGATTTTCAGGCCATTTTCTTTCCAAAAACACCTTTGTTTTTGCTTTTGTTGAACATTGATGAAAAAATATACAAGGCATTCTACATGTATGTAGCTCTGTATGGTCTTGAGCACTAGCTCGGTTCCACTTCATTATTTTGGTGGATCGAGATAGTTGGGCGATTTCCTGTTGCGTTTCTCTGATGCCCAAAACAATAAAAGTTCTTCAATGTTAGGCACTGTTGTTTAGGTTCTTAACTTCAACCTTTACAAGGAAAATAACAAGCTATGTAAATCACGATGTATATATGTAATTCCTACTGAAGGAATTTCACAATGATACAGATGTAAAAGGGTACAATGTATAGACCGCATGCATAAAATAATGACAACCAAAAACATAATATTCTTTTGTTTATGCGCTAATTAAACTCACTAGCACCGTTGGCATGGACAAAATACAAAAGAAAATAATGTTACTTGAGAGCAAGACTAGTGATTCTATTTAGTATATAAACAAAAGAATAGCTTTTTTTGGCCACCATTTATGCATTCGGTCTATGAAACAATCGATGTGTGAGATATCCACAGACAAATACATGTAAGGGTTCACACCATTATCCATAACAGTTGGCATATGTGTGTGTAGGTAATGTATTTCAAGGCTGTGCTCTAAGGAAAATTTCAGGGAGCTCAGAGGGCTCCCAAGCATTTCACCTGGGGTGCCCAGCCCTCTAAGTTGGTTGCCGATGTAATTATCAATGAATTGATTGTATGACATCAACGATGCAGTAAGATCTTCATCCATTTCTCTCTCTCAACAAAACATTGCTGCTACTGCTCTGGTGATTGTCGAACTCGCCAGTGTAAGAAAAACGCGCAACCCGTCAAATTTTTCATGCTATACTTCAGAAAGACAAGAAAAGTGGCATGCAATGCCACCAGTGTTTTTCAGGTTTAAAAATAAAAAAAAGGAAAGATTGCATCAGGTTTATGTAATTTTTATATCAACGTTTTAGTGTTAGTTACTGTAGGTTGGAAAATAATTTTCAAAACGTGAATCAATGCCGCTTGATTCCCGTGGAGGTTTCTGTGAAAACTGCCATGAAACCACGCTGGCCCAAAAGCTATCAATTTCTTTTTTTAAACAAGTCGTCTTGATCTGGACGAAAATTATTGCTACAGCACAGAATTTAAGTATTTTTCCCTTTATTATCAGTAAAATGTAAAGTTGAATGAGATTTTTGTGGATTCGGTCGAAGCATCAGTCTGCATGTATTTATTTTTAGGACACCCAATGATTTGTCATGACACCAAAGACAATGTGGGATTGCTCCCGGGGAGGGGGAGGGGGGAATGCCATGTAAAAAGGACAGGGGGTGCTCTTTGTACCTTTTAGGGGTTAAAAAAGCGGTTTTGGTACCTCTTAGGGTGTTCAGCGGGAGTTTTAGCGGTACCTTTTAGGGTATTGAGCCGAAATATTATGACAGGATACATGTACAATAAACTAAATTTTAATTTTGTCTAATTAAAACCCATAATTTGGTACCTCTTAGGGGTGACAAAAACTTCATGCCATGCCCACAAGACAGGATCTTGGATTTTTGTATGGGAATTCCCCCCCGCCTCCTCTAGGGATTGCTCTGTTTCTAAAACGACAAACAAATAACATGATTTATTATATGGAGGAGAGTGTTTTACTGGGAACTAAACCACGCGTAGATTCCATACACCACTACATCCGGGACCCGAGTGGCGTATTTTCCGTATGTCACCTTTGTGAGTGTCGTATCGTTCAATGACGTCATGATTCCGGCCTTTGTTTTTTCGCGCCTTTTTTATAAAGCCCAGCCGTATTTGTAAAACTTGACTACTTTGAAACACAATAAAATTGGAAATATTCAATATTTAGTCTCCATATAATAAAAAGAACATTACACGTTGACTCGAAGATATGAATTTTATGTTCTCGTGGCAAGAACAATAATTATCTCACTCGTTCGCTTCGCTCACTCGTGAGATATTGTTCTTGCCACTCGAACATAAAATTCATATCTTCTCACCACTGTGTAATATCCTCTATATCTTTTATTTCGTTATTTCATATACGGGGGCAAAGCAACCATAACCTAAATATAATTATTTTAGCCAGCGCAGCAGCGAAAAAATCATAAAAAAGGATATTAAATTTGCATGAACTGTGATTCCCAGTTCATGTAAAAATAAATTGCACCGCTTCACCAGCTGCACTTTACCCCTGTCAGAGAAGAAGTAACAACTTTTTTTAAAACTATATATAAACTCCAAGTGCCAAATTTAATGCTACATGTATTTTTTGAGAAGGAATTGAAATCCGTGCGGCCGCTGGCTGTCACGTAAAAAGTCATGGATTATGTTACATGTGATATCATGTAACAGCCTTTGAACCGATTGTTTTGTTTAAAAAAAAGCATTTTCTGAGAGGTTTCATAAACTGTAACCACCAGCATATTTATAGCATGCTTATCATTCTGCTCAAAATACTATAAGCCAGTCTGAGAGTGGCCAGCCGGGCGACTGGGTAATTTTTCTCATTCGCCTGAAGCCAAATGTTAGTCGCCTCAGGTGACCGGGTTCCGTTAGAGCACAGCCTTGTATTTTGGTCAATTTACCTCCAAAATCCTGCACAATTTTTTTTCCTGCACCCTGTTAGAAGCCCTGTTTATTTATTTTAGCAAAAGTAGCAGCAAAGTGGCAACTGCTAACCCTTTTGTTTTGAAAGAGTGAAGGTGAAAACAAGTCACAAATTTGTGGCTTCTCCAGATGCAACTATAGTGGTCGCAATTTCGAGCCCTGTTAAGCCAACATTGTCAAAATGATTAGTTTTATTAAATGAAAGTAATAGTAATAATAGAATGCAAAGAATAAAAATAATACTGTGAAATCATAATTTCTGATTGCTACTCAAGGTGTCATCAATGCTCACCCAGTGTTCTTCTCCAGTGGATAGTGGAGATGGCAATGGAAATGTGAAGGATTCCTTTGTTCCTGCAGTCAGTATACCTCAGACCAAAAGCATTGATCATGTGCCTGCAGTATCTCAACAAACCTGGTTACATGTACCTCTTGCACAGGAATCTGTGAGCCATGCCCAAAATGGTCCCAGTGAAGAGTGCCCTGATAAACTTCCTGATGAAATCAAAGGTACATCATGACGACTTTTCAAGAGATATGAGAGAAATAATCAATAATTATTGTTAGTGTACCAGTACTGTTTAGCAAAAGAAGAAGAAGAAAAAACTTTATTTGTACTCTATTCTCGCCTTAGTAGAAGTTCCTTAGTAGAAGTGCCCCCGGAAATATTAGTTTTTTTGATAGTGTGTAATTTGCTAGGTATCAAGTTGTCCCCATTCATTACAAAGATGTACCTAAAGTGAAGTGCTTGTTGTCAGCAATGGTCTATTGGAGTCATTTGGAATGTCCCTTTAAATTGTATTTTTATTGGGTCAAGAAGTTTACGTGTACTTGTCCTTGACGTGTCCAGTTTCGTTGACTTTTGACCGAAAAGTTACCGTAAACACAATAGATAAGCTGCATTCATAGATGCGCCAATCCGAGTTTAGAAGCTCAAGATTTGGAAAAAACATTCTGATGGAATTCACACCAGATGTACTTTATTCTTCTGTGAATGTACATGTATCAGCTTAAAGTAAAGTCTGTACATTTTAACCCTCAAAATTGCAGATTTTAATTTAATTATAAAGAATATGTCCATTTGGTTGGAAACTAGACTGCTTTTCCTGGTGAACGTTTTCACCAGGATAATTTCATTGAGAACTGTTTACATCTGTAATGTGTTTACATACTTTGCTTAGTAACCAGGCAAAGCAACCAAAATGGAAGTTCTAGGAATTCTTCAGCAGTTTGTTACCACCATGTGTACAGGAACATTAATCTATCAGTGACAAACTCCCTCGTAAAAGAGAGGTCAATAATTTCTTTGACAAACTTGCTCTCAAAGTTGTAAACAATAGCAAAACAGTGGGCCATTTACCGCGCAAGTTCTCCATGCTCGCAGTAGAAGTGACATGCCATGGGCAACACTGCCAAAACCTTTGTGGTGAAATGGAGATTCCCTGTGTGGTAACCTTCACCTGTCCAAGAAAGGCGCTTCTGAATCGCCTAAAAGACCAGCTACATGTAAAATTAATATTATTATGAAAGGAGTTTACCAGGCTTTCATTACCGTCTCCTTTAGGAGCCACAAAACTTGCAAAAGTAGTGAGCAGTTATCATAATTTTTACACAGTATCTGTCGATGTTTAATTGAAACATACTGTATTTCGGGTTTGGAGGTGATTATGGAAATTTGCAGATTTCTCCACAGATGTACTCATACAATCCACACCTCCATTTGTTGACAAAAAAAGATGAGGCTTATCCACTGGAGTGTTTATTTTATCTCTCTGTTTGCTAAAGATATTTTTTTTCTTGTGCAGGGAAAGATATGTTTCCAGTCTCAGTCGTGGGTTCTTTAACAAGAAATGGATCTTTCTGGATGAAGAAGATCGGAAAGACTGACGCGGACAAAGAACTTCAAATCCAGACTGGAATAAGGTAAACACCAGTTGAGTACACATGTACAGCTAGCAGTTCATGTACTGTAGTCTTGTATGATCCTTGCACTCGCTTTTGCTACATGTACAGTATTACTGATGACATAATCAGTCTATTCTTAGCAGTTTCAGGTGTGTATTACAAGGTAATAGTCAATTCAATCTTTTGACAATATTATTCACTGAAGTGGAGATGAATAGTGGTGAATAAAAAATAAATTAATGTATCATTTTACTGGGCAAGCCATTTGGTTTCTCTTCTGCTTCTTTGAGGTGAAGATTGTCCCTTGCTAATGACCTTCAAAGTGACCAATCAAAATGCACAAAAAGCACTTATCACTTGTGTGGTACATGTACAGTACCAGCTGTAACATGCCAATAATTATTTTTCAGCTTGGCTGTTTCTCTTTACAGATGAGCATTGACTTGACTTATCAGAACACATGAAAAGCACTACTCAAAATTAATCTTTTGGTATAATGTCAATGAGCAGATATTCTGTTTTTTTGCAGAAGTTACTTCCACAACCATGGTCACAGAGGCAATGTTGATGTCAGTGTTGGGGCATTTTGTACTTCACTTAATAGGTTCAATAAGGAGTTCTGTCGTGTCAGAATAGAAAGTGTTGCAAGCTCTGGCATGGTAGGTTTATATAAAAGTAGCCTGTTCCAGGCTCTCAGATAGTCAAGAAAACGAAAAGAACTGCGTGTGAAAAGCGAGTGGGGGCTTGGGTCGAGGCGAGGCGGGAGAGCCTGTAAGCATCTCTTTAAATTTTTCATTCCGCCCACTTTGCAAATAACCTTTCGCATGTCAAAATGTCAATGTCAAAGTGTTGAAAAAGGGCGGCATTGTGTGGTCCCACGCGAGTTCAAGCGCGATTCTTTTATTGTTGTTCAAAGGTGATGCGTTAATTCTCGCTTGTGCGAGTACGTTAGCCAGAATTTAAGGCAATTTTTGGGAAAATAACTTTACAAGCGAACGAAGGCATTGTCAAAGCAACCGGGAAATGAGTGTCAAGGAAATCACCCACAGGAGATTTAGCAAATTCGACCAAAAGACACGACCAGTTCGAAAGCTGCGAGTTCCCGACGCTCTGTTGACTTTTCCAAGGAAAACAGAAACCCGACCATTGAAGTTTCTGGCCTAGATGATAAGATGGCCTCATCAATAAACTTCAGCTCTGATGCATCAGGACAACCGATAATGAATATGAAAGATTGATATTTCATGTGGATGGCTTCAATTGCATTTGCAGTATACAGACACGTAGCCATCACCTTCGCTTCCTGAAAATCGCTTGATCTTTTAAAGCTTTAAGACATACAACGGAAATACAAGCCTGTTTTCGGCAAATTTTTTTGGTTTTCTCTTTTTGCTCTCATTTTTTCGAAGGCGATGAAGGCAGAAATTTAATTGACCCAAGCTGGTGAATTCGAATACGCAGCCAAGTATTTGCATAAGAAAGAATAACAAAATATTGTATTTTTCTCGTTCGTCAGATTTTTCAGAGAGCGCCGTTGA
>NC_090884.1:51321330-51343830 GCF_036669925.1 Montipora capricornis
ACGTCTGTAAGTACTGTA
Organism: Montipora capricornis; assembly: GCF_036669925.1. Classification (NCBI taxonomy): domain Eukaryota; kingdom Metazoa; phylum Cnidaria; class Anthozoa; order Scleractinia; family Acroporidae; genus Montipora; species Montipora capricornis. Next base: position 51,321,349 of record NC_090884.1, read on the forward strand.
GATAGAGCATTGAGTAGCTTCAAAGTACATGTATCCTTACACTTCTTTAGGCCAAGTGGTGTTTCAAAGATTTAACTTTTCACAAGATTTTGATGGCTGCATTAGAGGGCAAGGTAGGTAATCTTTCATCTTGTGCTTGTGAAAACAGTTTCTTCATCACTCATCCACTGCACATGGTATTTTTTATTTAGGTCACTGATGAAAAAGGTCATTCAGTTAATCATGTGATATTGGTGTCGTGTGGTGATGTGCCAGTCTGCATTAACACCAAAGTTGCAAGTTTAGGTGGGTGCCTTTGTACTAAAGTGGTCAAACTTCACTGCTCAGTTCTGTTTTCTTTGTCTCCCAAGTCTGCTTCTGAGTCCTGTACAATGAAAAACAGTCGTACATGTAGCTTCACTTTGCCCAAAGGAGCAAAGTATACGATCCAGCTTTGATCATCATACTGTTTTTAATAATAAATTTAATTATGTGGCTAGCCTTACATACGTATGTTTCATCCCTGCCAAGGGACTCATCAGAGACCTTTCAGCTAACTCGTCAAACATTGCGTTTGAAGTCCCGTATGTAAGGCTAGCCACATAATTATGTATTGTCAAATTCTTACACTTTTTTCAAGGTAATAATAAATTTAATTGTATTTTTTTCCATATTATTTATTTCTGAATGCAATAATAATCATTAATAATAATTATTAGGGGATTTCCCCTACAGTCTTGCACCTATTTTCCTTCAAAAGGGGTTGGAATGTCTGGACTGGGACTTGAACTAAATATGAAACTAAGGTACTGTACATGTACAGTATACAGTATACAGTGTACAGGTAGATAACAATGGTGGACTAAAACATAAATTAGGGAGTAAACATCAAGACAAGGATAGCACTGACCACGATGTTGAACATAAAATTACACTGCACTGATCTCTTTGCTGATATTTTTTTCAGTTGAGGAGCAGCGACAAGCTCAGGAGGTGAGAATGTTATATTAATATCTCGAGGGATTTAAAGAGACCTTGACATGTACTGTTGGTCAACTTGTGGTAAGGGAGTGGAACTCTTTCAAGATTTGCATTGTGGTTGGTTCTGGTAATCTTGTCAGGGTCAATTACATGTATTTTGAACTTTCTACTTGTAATTCAACTGCCATTCTTAGGTTTTTGTGTGTATGTCATGGATACACGAGGAGTTACATTTACGCATTCTTATCCCACACTAGATCCTCTGTATTGATTTTTTGTAGGATCGTCCTCTTCGGCCTAAACCAGAAGACACCAAGCTGGACACACCTCTTTCTCAGACAGAACCTCCCAGTAATGTCCCTGTGGGGGCAGACACAAAATTTAAAACCTTAAACATTGAATATGAGGAAAAAACTGGGCTGTCAAGTACAGACACTGACATGTATGTTGCTGACAATGCAGTGCCATCAACTTTTGATGAAAGTGTCATAACCCAGGCTTCAAATGATAGCTTGCCTTCCCTGCGGGCAGAAGCAGCTGAGTTTTTCCCATCTCCACCTGAAGATAATACACAAAGTAAAATTCCTTTTCACTCAACTTTTGACCAGTCAAGTAAAGTGCCTGGGATTTTACATCTTCCAATGTTGGAAAATAATCCTGTCAATGAAAAACCAGACATTGAGAACACAGAGGCACTACCTGATCATCCCCAGATTCTTCCTGGCTGTGTTGACTTGGCAGAGTATAACCGTATTGTTTCACAGTGCTCTGTGAATACCATAGCTGTGGAAACCCTACCAAAGGCTCGATTTGTTATGATACGATCATCTATACGAAGGATTATTGAGGGGATGAAATGCGATTCGTGGTGCTGGACCCTCGAGAACAACAAACGCCTCAACCGCCTTTATATGGAGCAAACAAGAATTGGAGCTCCACTCTTCTTATTTTTCTCTGGACCTAAGAGTTTAAACTTCTGTGGCATGGCACAGATGGTGTCACCCGTTGATCTCAATGCAAGTTGCCCTACACTGACAAAACCATTTTGGTTTGCTAACAACATGGTGGGAAAATGTACTATCAAGTGGATGTATGTGCATGATCTACATTTCAGAGATGTGATCACTTCTAATAATCATATCAGTGGCTTTAGCAAGTGGCATTTATCAGATCTTGGGAATGGAGCTGAGATCCCCAACAGACTTGGGCAGCTTGTCATCAGGGTTTATGATTCAGGCAACAAATTTCGCTCAATCTTGCAAGTTGCTCTGGAGTCATACCAGACCTCTGAGTTGGAACAACCAAACAATGATCCTTCTATGCCAAGGATAAATCATAAACCTTTTGAACTTCAAGATAGTTTTCCTCTGTCCCAAGAAGAGGACTGGGATCTAGAGGTAGGTCTCTGTTTTTCTGTGCTGGTGCTACATGTATACCTTAGCAACTATCCACAAGAATATCACAATAATTATAACTTCTGCAGTGTCAATTCCACCATTAACCTCTGAGAATCCCTACTAGTGAATACAACATGTGATGCAAAAATGTTGATACTGCAGTCTTCATCTGGAAAAAAAAAGTGTTTTTTTCTAGTATAGTACAACAGTGCTTTCAATAAGATTTAAAGCACATGGCTAAGTAAATGTTACATGTACAGCTGTAGCACCCACTGGAGGTTGTAAAAGGGTCTGCAACCAGTGGAGGTTGTACAGTAAGCTGTCTGGAATTGTTCTGAGAAGCATGAGCATACATGATGTAGCTGTGCCTCTCATGTGTATTTTCTTTTTGTGTGTTTTTTAATCTAAGATTGAGGAAAGTTTGAAAGCTGCTAAGTCTTTGAAAGTGGAAGCAGTGACTGCCAGCCCAGATGAAAAAGAAGCAATTACTGTCTCAACTGTTGAGCTTGTGTCAGATGAGTCTACACCTATGGAAGTTATAGGAAATGAAACAAGTGATGTCAGTGATGCCTCTGCACATTTTTCTGAGGTTAGTAAAGATGGCGTGAGTATAACATTTGTATCTGTGCAAGAAGAGGAATTATTAAACACTGTAAGTTCTGAGGAGGATGTTTTCTCGTCACAACCCAGTGACAGCATAGAAGCTGTAAAAGATCAAGGACAATCTTGTGCTGGTTCATCCTTTGAGCCATTACGTGGTGGTACATCAGAATATCAAAAGACTCAAGATGATGCCATTTCTAGCTGTCAGGCACAAAGTGTACAAGGCTCAACCACCGAAGCTCTTTCTGGAGGTGATTGTGTTGACATTGCAAATACAAGTGACTGGGAAAGTTCAAGCCCTGTTAGGGCATTTGGAAATGAAGTGGTATCATCATGCTCTGTAGAAAGAGAATCATCAGAGCTACAGGATAATGTCAATGAAATTCAAAAGGAGAACAGAAGTCTTACAGACCCTGAGCAGAACACGCTGGAATCCAGTGATCCTAACTCTCAAAATGGAAGTTTAAATGGACATAATTCTGGTTCTGAGACTGGCGTCAATGTTCCTGAGGACACTGGCGATAAGAAGTTAAATGACAATGAAGTGCCGCAGGGAGAAATGTCTGATCTAGGATGTGCTGGTGATGTTAGTGGGGATAAGTTTGAGCCTTCTCAAGATTTTGGTGATTCTATGGCTGATGGTGAAGCCGTCATCTGTGAAAGTACATGTAGCAACGTGGATGACAACATCTCAGGTCTGATGCGTAAGTACATGTGTTGTTGGTTCAATTTTTTTCCTGGTTCAAATTTTTTAAAACCAGTTCAATTTTGATTTTCCTTTGTTTCAGATAATGATAATGAATATGAGACAAACAAAAATCAAAATTGAACTGGTTTAAAAGATTTTAAACCAAGAAAAAGTTTGAACCTCAACATGTGCCTTATGAAAGTTGTGGTAAAAAACTTGTCTAAAAAGCAAAGAACCCTGCCACAATCTGGTTGGCTCACTTGGTTGAAGATTGACCACTGCTTGGGATCGAGGTTGTAGGCCTGGCCAGCACCATGGGTCTTAAAATAACCGAGGAGTTCAGGGTGTTGTGGTCTCGCCTTAAATCTCCAGCAAAATGTGGGCGGCTTGGCAACGTTGTCTCTAAAAAAGGCTACGGTGCCTGAGGCCACGTAAGCAAAAACAGCCGTAAGTCAAAGGAACTTTGCCAAGTGTTGGAATATGCAGATGTGGATGTAGATGTAGATGGAGAAATTACTGTCTTTGCAATTACATCTGCAAATAGTTTGACTTTCAAGTCTTCTCAGATTAGGACTTAGGAATGTTTCGGGTGTCTGTAAGAGACAATTGCTTAAATTATCCAGATAATTGCGATGATCACTTCACTCTTTCGTCTATAATCCGCACTTCAAATTCATTATGCTGAAGGTGGAAAGTTGTGGAAACTTTTTCTGATCAGAAAATAGACTATAATGTAATTTTCCCACAATCAGGATTAGCTAATCAGGCCTTGAACACCTGCTTGGGCCCTGTTGTTTGATCTCTTATTTCGTTTTCTATAACGACGTAGTCTCATGAATGATATTGAATTCCCTCTAGGTTTGACTAATAATGTACACTCTATGTGCACCCCCCATTAGGAGGGAAATTCCCATTTTTTGGGGCAGATTTACCCCCCCCCCCCGCCCCTTTTCTCAATATTTAAAGAGCTGCTGTAACCAACCGACATTCAAGTGGCACAGAGTGCAATCAGGCGGTTTTACTTTAGACAATGATAAGTTCAGTTTCAGAGCTTTCTTATTTCAAATATATCTTGACTAACGTGAATTTTTTCGGATAGAGGGCATGTGGGGGAGGGTGTGCTCTTGCCGCAATTTCTTCGGCCCCCTCTTTCTGGAATTTCTGGATCCGCCCCTGAAGGAATGAATGACCCTACACTGTCACTTGTATACTAGGAGGTGAAGCAAATCTGCCACACTTAGATGTTGATGGGAACATTCCTCATTCATCCGATAATCTCAGTGATGAAAACCGTGCTTGCCAGACGGGTAATACAAATGGTGAACACCATGGAAGTTCTGAGGACCTCTTGACTGATTATGAAGATTTACCAGTGGAGATAGGTGAAATAGTCATATCCTTGATTATAGTTGTGGTTCCCACCTGTCGTTTTCTTTTTTCTTTAGTCATTTCATATTTTTTTACCTGTCTGTTGTTACATTCTTCATCTCTCGTCAAAGGCCTTCTGTTTGACTAGCCACGCAGACCAAACGATTCTGTACTTAATTGTTTAAGCCAGTGCTAGAAACGTATCGCTAAGGCTACGTTTACACGGGTCCGGAAAAATTTTTGCACGGATGAATTTAATAATAATAATTTTTAATACTTCTTCTGCGCCCATTTCATAAAATGATCATGGGCGCAAATATGGTTGCGACGACGTTTTGGAGAAGATGGAAAATAATGCCGATCTCGTGTACTGCATCTTCGAGTTTCGTAAGACACATCCACAAGTTAAAACTGAAATCCAACATCAGATGGAATGGATGATAGAACGATTGTAGAACAAATTATGAGAAGTCGAAGTCGAAGTCGAAGAAGAGCAGTGAAAAGCGAAGAGCATGTGCTGCCAGCGAGGTGCTCTTGCAAATTTTGTACCTGAACCGCCAGTTTACATGGAACAGTGCAAATTCTTTTACAGATCGCAATGGTGTTTACAGGGATCCGTGCAAAGTTTGAGACCAGTGGCGGCATTTGTTTACTTCTCTGCTGTGATTGGTTAAGCTAATGCTTTTAGCCAATCACGTTGTAGCTAAGTGCAGTACGCGGCAAATCAAACATGCCTTTCTGGAGTCCGGTTTCTGGAAACTCCCGAAACTCGGGTGTCAAAATTCCTTCTGTATCTCAAAAAACGAGAGGGTTTAAGTCGTCAAACTTCACAGTTATTCTGCTTCTTGTTATCTTGAAAAGATCTTAAAAGATCAGCTTTACAAAACAAGCGGATGGCTTTTCGGGTCTTTCGAGAAACGGGCCCCTGGGGCCTGTTTCTCGAAAGTCCCGATAACTGTTCGGGCCCGAAAAGCCAGTCGTCAAACTGCAATCTGCTTAGTTTGAAAAGCTAATCCTTTAACATGTTTTTGATGTAAGAAAAACAAAGAGGATTGAAGTTTGATGACTTAGAACCTCGCCGTTGCGAAGATATAAATGGAATTGTGGAATCCGAAATAGGCCTGAAAAGTTTCGGGACTTTTGAGAAACAGGCCACTGGTCCGTGACTTTTTCCACGGCCGGTTGTTTTGTAAGCTGTACATGCTCACCAAGAAATTCAAATGTGTACGTTGACTCGATCGATGAATATCAGAGACAACTGCCATTTGCAGCAACGTGTACTGCAGTAGCCCAGCTAATCCGGCAAAAATAGCGATGCCCGACAGCTATCGCTCGTCTCCTCATATCTGTATGCCTATTTGAAAGAGTTATCAAAATAATGAATAATGGCCTTTACAGTTTTGAAGTATCTTTTTTCGTTTCAGAGATATTTGCGTTTTTGTGTTATGCAAATTAGCAAATTGATGACGTCATCAGTGGTTCCGCTGAAAGATGGATCACAAAAGCAAAAGTATCTCTCAAAGTGTAACAGCGATATGATTCAAACTTGGCACGAGTAATAACCCTTAAGTAAGGTGCAAGATGGTGCAGAGTATGACGTAACCATGGCAACGCTTTATGCTCCAGTCCCTTTTGGTTATAAGTGAAGTTTCTCAATTTCCTCTCAAATCAAGCAAGACAGACAGTCCTGCTGAAAACACACATAGAGCCCACGTTGGTGTAGGTCTCCTAATCAACTCATTGAGTGTGAACGATGTTTGGTGAAGACAGAAAGCGGAAACACCAGTTCCCCACAACCTTGATCTGGAAGCAAAACGGTTGCCATGGCAACTACACAATGGTGTCATTTTATGTGCTGACTGATAAGCATTATTAGTGCCAAGTTTGAAGAGAACTACGGTAATATTTCCAAGGATATTTAGATTTTGTGATTTGTGTTACCCTTGGAACCACTGATGACTTTTAACACAAGAACCTTAATATCTCTCCAATGATATGAGATATTTTATAAATGAGAACACCATGTTTCCTTTCTTCAAAAGATGTTTCAAATAAGCCTTAGTTATTTTTTGTTTCATAGGCTCTTAGTAACCAAAGAACATACGTAGATTCCAGGCCTTAACCGCGCTAACCGTGCAAAACCTCGCACGGTTCGGGTGTTTTCATGAGTCCGTACGCATATTGGAACCGTACCGGTCAAAAAGTTGACCTCCTTTTTTTAGGTCCCAAACTTGCACACTTAGCCGTTCAAAAATTGGTCACCGGTCCCGTGTGAATTGCAAGGTGGAACTGTGCAAGTTTTTGACCGTGCAAAAATTTGTCCGGACCCTTGTAAACGGGGTATAAATACTGCTTTCGGAATTCGAGTACCACGTCGTTAGCAGTTCAATTGATGTCCCCCCCGCGTGCTTCGCACTGAGATAGAAAATTTAAATGAAAAGGAAAAAAAAGAAGCCCTAACAGTCCCGTAGAAAAATAAATTTTGGTCTAGTAGCCTATCTTTTGCCAACTGAATCGAGCAGGATTTCGCATCGATGTCATGATGAGGTCAAGCAGATCGTACGGTAGATTGTGGTTCAGTGAATTGTCCAATACTAGCGCACATCTTATCGCAAAGATATAATTAGCTGTGCACTGTATGACTGACTCAAACGTTTTCACTCAATTACAGGGACAGAGCATTACGTTTATACCCAGGAGAATTTGTCAAGTTCTGGTACATTTTGGGCCCGCGTTCATCGGAAAAAAGAAGAGGAAAGAACTTTTGTCGAAACAATGAGGCGGATGGGGTAGGCAAGATTGCAGCTGAAATTGAAGTCTCCAGATAAATGCCCATGACTGTTAAATTTTCCCCTGAGATTTCAATGGAAGGCTAGATAAGATCTAGATCAGAACGTTTGTATCGTGAACCTAGTTAATGACCACGAGTCTCCTCTTGTCGTGCATTCGAACTGCGAATCGGAAGGTTACGAATTCGACTCCTGTTGGAGAACAAGGACTTTTCCCCAATATGCCCGTGTCGTAACAGAAATTCGTCATTTCATTTTTTCATGAAGGTGTTGATGCAAACAATACAGCAACACAACGTAACACTAGGTGATGAGGAAACAATTAACGAAAGCTCTTCGTCGTCCTCTGCGAAGCAACAACCTAAAATTAAAAGATAAGAACTCATCCGCTCTGTTAACATAAGAAAGTATAATAACTGAAAATATTTACTTATCAAGAGCGACGTGACTAGGGCATACTGGAACTGTTTCCTTGTGCTGCTAAACATGAATTGAGCTTAAGCGCTTCCGATTATTTGCACTGAGCTGCGGAGGAATCGTGGGAGCTTGGCCGGACGGCAAGCTTGTTCCCAGGGTCTCTTGCCTCAACGACAGTGGAGACCCCGGGAACGAGGCTGGGCCGGGCGGCAGACTTGGACGCGGTGCCAAAAAGTGTCATTCTCGCATTGGTTGCGAAGGAACAGATGTTGAATCTTCAGCCTGGTTAATGAACGAAGAGACTAACTGAGGTGTTCCAGGAACATATCCGAGTGCTCCTATGACATTGCGATTACTGGTCTCAGTTGAATATTGTGCGTTAAGTTGAAAATGTTTTGAGCCCAGGAATGACAAACCGCCTCACAGACCATCGTTTTTGGGGTCTAGTATTTTAAGGCACCTACAGCTATCGAACGTGGGCTGTATTCCTTTTTAACTTGACTTGACACTACCACATTTTTTGCTAAGTATCTATTTAACAATTTGACCCGTAGCCCGCAAATACGGGTCAATAACCCATGAGGCCGAATGGGCTATTGACCCGTGGCCCTTGAGGGCGATGGGTCTCATTGTTTTAGTATCACCCAACTAGTCGGACAGAAAAGGCAATAATAAAGTTAGCAAATGCAGGCTAAAGAAATATTTATTTGGGAAGAAAACGAAAGAAAGCGACACGCTTTTCGCTACTCGAGGACTATTACTAACAGTCCTCTTGTAGCGTAGCCAATTAAGATGCAGAATTTGCGTAAGTCCACTAGTTGAGTGATACTAATCACTATTAGAGACGATTAGTTTGAAAATCTGGGGAAAGACTACTGTCTTTTCATGCGAAATGTTCACTTCGGGTTTCCGTCCCCGCTCTAAAAACGTCGCGTGCTTAAGCTCTATACGATAGACTGACTACACACTGACGGTTGAATTTGGAGATGACTCCTGCTTAGGTTATTGCAGCGTCAGTCGTCAACACGAGTCCTTTTCTGGACTCCATTAACCCGGAGGATCAAATTCAACCAAGGTAAAGATTGTTTTGTTTCTTTCTCGTAAGGGCTCGAATTGAATCAAAGAACGAACTTTTAGAAGACATCCACATCTACAAACCCTGCGCAGTCAAAGGCGATGACGGGTATTGGTACCGCGCGCACATTGAGAAAACACCTCACAAAGGGAAGGTAAAAGATTTGATCCATTGTGTAGTTGCCTATTTTAAATTAAAAGTAATTTCTTTAGCCAGTCACTACAGGCGTATGCGATGAAATGAGCCAATCAACGGAAACAGCATTCCCAGGAAACGTTCTAAGCGCAACAAACGTGTGTGTCAGTAAGAAAGTAACAACTGGTTTGGCCTATGCCGTTGATTGGTTGAGAATGTGACGCGAGAGTTCTAAACCAGTCGTGCAACAGCTTCAATCCCGGAAAAACACCGAAAATTTAAAACTTTTCCCGTGTTTCAAACTTTTGAACCATGTACACTGCCCCCTTACCCACCCCACCCAACCCAACACAGTGTTGTTTAGAACTAGAGGCGCAAGTAACCCAGCCATGTCTCAACATAATTTGGGGGGGAGCGGGGGAGGAGCAGCTGTCTCTCTGTCAGAAAATTAGAGGCCAATTCACCAGGTAATCTTTCTGTATTTTAGGCTCGAAACTTCGAAATTTCACGGACTGCATGTGCGTACAGGCTCACAAGCGTTTTTGCCACACAATAATTTTCCCGTTTTGATGACTAATTTTTTTCTGATTTTTAAAGCGTTAAGGGTTAAGATTGGGGAGGTAGCCTAGTTTAACAAGTTCTTTCAAAGATTGAAGTCAATTTGTGTATATCGGGACGCCTTCTAGAAGCGATTCCTATGTTTATGAGGACGTCGACAAAGTTCCCCCCTATGGCGCATTTGACTAAGACAGTCTTGAACATACGATGTACCGTTGAAGATGGCATTTGTGCCCCTCTTTAGGTTGGAATCAGATTGCTAGACTTGGGCGAGTACTGGGATGTTTATCAGAAAGAGCTGAGAGTTTTAGATGACGAGTTTTATGTTGCACCTCCAGCTCAGGTAAGCCGGTTTGGCTGATATTGTCGATCGGTCGGTTGGAAGGGAGTCACAGCAGCCCAAAAATCGAGGGCAACTATTTGAGAATCATCCTCTTCCTATTTTGCCGGCTGCAGTGTATTCTCATCTTTTCTTATGATACGCAGAAATTTGATTTTGTCAAACGAGTTATTAAAGGTAAACCGTCATAAAAAGGATTTACGAACTGACGCTTCGAGCATGAACCTTCGTTTTACGATGAAAATGTTGCATGGGTTAGAGGCCGTTTGAACAGTTCCTCCAACATTTGTAGATCACGCGCGTGCTTTGACACTGGACGGGAGAGTCCAATCTCTTGTTCTTGGTTCCTTGCAATCAGTGTTGGCTCTTTTAACAGCTTTCGCACGCTTTGTTTTTGCTTTCAACATTAACCCAACATCCGTTCAACTTTTGTAATGTTGAACGAATGTTGGGCAAATATTGAAACCGTTTAAATGAGCCTTAACCCTTTCATTCCCACGATCGAAATGTTAATTCTCCTAACTAGTACCATAGAGTTGTTTGTTGGGTGGTCATGAGAATTTGGGATTTTGTCAAAATCACACCTCCAACGCTGATAATAATCTTCATTCTCAAGTGTGAAGAGAATTTACATCTACCGATCACTCATGGTGGGAGTCGAAGAGTTTGCTAAATGCTAAATCTCTCTATTATGTCAATCTTAAATGTAAATATACATGTAGCATTAACAATTTCAGGTTCTTAGCACCTTTACATGCCATTTTTGCAGGCCTTTGAATGCTCTGTCTCTTTCAAACATCCAGGGAACATGAAGGTAAGAGAAAAAAAGCCCAAGACATCCCATTAAGGCAATTTCTGAATAACTGACTAGACGGATACCCGAGCGACAAACTAACCATTTTTCTTTGTGTTATTTTTAAGGAGAAATCTAAAATGTCCAGAGTTGTGAAGAAAAATAAAAAAATCAAAGTTCTTGTGGTAGGTAATTTTCAATACGTCAGTGCAAGATTAAGGGTTTTTAGCGGTTTGCAAAGTTTAAAAGCCGGTCTCTTTACATCTAGAGGGTTCATCAACATTCTTCAGTTTTACTGTACCCTACTCTATATCTGATTGGCTCAGAGTAGACAGTTCAGGAAATCACACAGTCTACATGTTCTTGAAGAATCTGAACCTACTCGCTTTATGCATTATTATTGGCTAGGAGCGTTTTTCATTGTTTAAGAAGAAATAGCAAGAACTTTTGTCGCTTGATTTGTCTAAAACATTGCTTGATAGAGCAGTTTTCAAATGACTGTCGAATTTAATTATGCGATTCCTATTGCTACGCTTAGTGATTGGTTTAAAAATCTCGCGCCGGTCTATTAACCAATGAGAAAGAAAACCAAGACTAATCGCGGCGTGGACGCGCAATTTTTCCCGCGCCTTGAGCAAGTTACATGGAACTGCTACGAATTTGGGTTGGTTCATTGCGCTGTTTGCTCCTGCTGTGATTGGTCGAAATAATGACTTTGGTATTTGTTTTACCACACTCGATTGAAAAACCGCTCTCAGTATAACAATTAAGGATTCGGTTGTTTGTTTGTCTTACAGCGGTTTTCAAATGAGTGTCGTAAAACTAAAACCAAAGTAATTACTTTGGCCATTCAAAAAGGACGGAGAAAATCCAGTAAACCAATCAAAACTCGAACTAATTACACGTAGCCGACACAAAAGGCCGGAAAATGTGGACGCGCGAGGTACGATTGGTTTTGGTTTCACTTCTGATCGGTTGAAAAAGTGGTGCGAGAACTTTGAACCAATCACTGAGTGAAGTAGATGCAAAACCAAAGTAATTCGCTAATTACTTTCGACACTCAATTGAAAACCGCTCTATACACGAAAAGTTGAGTTGATAAAGGTAAATTAGCCGAATCAAAGCCCCGTGCAGACGGACGCAACATTGTTTGCCAACATTGGTCCAACATTGTTTTGCACACACTGTTGCGTGTTGTTGCGTGTTCAGTGGGAGTTGTTGCATGAAGTTTGAAACTGGTCAAACTTTTGAAACAACAGCTCCCCAACATTTTTTTTGTTCCTTGATCACCGAAGCGTAGCTCAACAATGTTGGATCCTCTTCCTTTATGCTCTTCCAACATTGTTGGGGCCACGCACGCGCGTTCAATGTGGTCTCCATGGAGATAGCAACCCATCAACAAGATGGCAGCCAAATTTTGTAAGTTTACAAATTCTAATGGGTCGTATCCTTCGCGTAATACACTGCACGTCCTTACACTGTTGGGAGTTGTTTCGTTCGTTTGAAAGGGGCTTAAGACTGCAAACAACCTTATGCTATCCGTAAGTTATCCATCTTTCTCTAAAACAAGCAGCATCATTTAATACTTGGGCATAAAGTGTCCATCCTGGTAAAATGTGTACATGATAAAGGACAGTTGTAGTCGACGATTTGCCTTTAAAAAAGTTTGTAGTTTGATAAGTTGACGTTTTCGCGTAATTGACTGAAATTGAGAGGTTTTTTTTTCCTCAACAGAAAAGTTACAGTGAGGGAACAGTTTGGGTGGAAATCCTTTCCTAATGCAACTTGTGATATTGGACACCAATAAGGTTGGTACGTGTTTTTGAGCAGTGAGATGTGTTATGAATATGAACATCATTCCGTCATGAAAGTGGTTTGAAGGTCGTTGAAGATCAAAGGAAAAATTGGTTATTTCACGTGGTTGTCAGGGCGGGAACGACATCGACATGTATCAGGATTGACCCTGATTAGATGCAGGCCCAATTTTGACATCCAACGCGAAGTGTCCAAGCATTTGCTACCTTTTTGCAACATTAAAGTGAGGGTAAAGGTTAGCATTATTTTTGGCTTCAATAGGCCATTTTACAGTTGTGTGCTAAGTGACCTGGCCTATAAATGGCTTCGAGGCTGACGGTGACCCTGTATTGATACAGACCTCACTGCTTTTATCATGAAAATTGTGTTATTGTAATTCTAATTAGTCTACATTAACATTAGAAAAGCACAAAGGTTTGTATTAAAGCAGGATTATTAGGCCAGGTAACTTAGCTACAACTATAAAATGGTCTATTAGGGTACATGCAGCTGTTTTTCTTTCCTTGAAGGACACTTTGCGACGTTAATTGACTGTATGCCGAGACGCGAGTGATGAAGAGTAAGGGGGCGCTTATTGAAATCCGTGTGCATCTAATTAGGGTCACAAAAGTATTCACCTCTAAATTTTAAATGACTCTCAATTTAGAGAGAGAGAGGAAGGCGCGGTGGCCTCATGGTCAGTGTGCTCGACTCCGTTTGCTGTTTCACGTACGTAAAGGCAATGCAAGTCTCTTTGTTGTCTTTGCTTTTTAGAGCCAATATTTTTTGCCTTTCTTGTTGTCTTCGTCTTTTTTTCTTGAGCTCCCTCATTTATCTTCCAGCGAAATTAAAATACATGTATCCTATGCCATGCGCGGAAAAACGCGTGCGAGCAAATCACGTGTTTTGCTTTAACCTCAGATTAGCTGCGATTTTTAGCCAATCATCAAGGGTAGAGAAGATGAAATTACTCTGGCATTCAATAGCTGTTGGAAAACTCCAAGATTTTTTAACCATGGAAATAAAATTTCAATTTGCGGTAAGATAAGATACAGACAATTCATATTCTCCCTTTGTTAAAAAATGCAGTTGACCTAGAGAGCTTACTTTTTTTGTCTTATTTATTGTCTTATTTTTGTCTTATTTGTATGTTTATACTAGGAGCCAAAGACAGCGTCGCTGTATTGCCGGCTGAATGTGTTGACTCTAGCTGGTTGTTGGAATTTCTACGTTACAATTGGTTAAGCTTTTAGTAATTAAATATTCAGTGCTTAGTATTCTCAGTGCAGATGTTGCAAGTTTGACAGATTTCCACATTTTGGTGTGTCTGTTTTAATCATCCTGATTACACCAAACAGCCGCATGAACTTGTCCTGTTTTACATTAGAATTTTGCGAAGTGTTTCCATTGTATAAATCTCGGTATACTCTTTTGTTCAACAGGTTGTAATTGCTTGTAAATAAAAGCTCACACTGCTTCTTGTCCGTCGTTGTTGTCGGGGAAAAAAATCTATTAATTTTGCTCCATTGTCCGGAACTCGAGCCCCTGTCTTACGTATACCAATCTCGTTTATTCTGGTTTCAGTAAGTTTGCGGTTATATCCGTTTTGCTTCACAATAGTGTTTTCACTCACGTGATCAGTAACCTTGTTTTTCCACCGTAACAAAAGAAAATGTTTGCATGATAATAGAGCTCAATTCCCGGAGGATCAGTTGGGTACATCGATACGGCTGTCGTGACGTCACGTGAAAACAGTTTATAGGCCATTTTTCAGTTTGGTAGTGCAGCAGAGAGGACAAAAACAATAGAAAAAAGTTGTAATGAATGTGAAAGATATTAGCATATTATCCACTTTCCTTTGTCTTTATCCTCTAAACCTCTCTTTCAAGCTGAATTTTAATACAGTGGAACAGCCATTAAGCCGCCACTAGCCGTTACCCCGAGGGTGGCCGCTTAATGAAGGTTTCACTGTATATCTGAAGTGCCTTATTGATGCGATTGGGCCATTCTTTTTCAATCAGCAACATCTGATAACCGCTGAACGGTTGGCTCAGTTGGTTGAGAGTTGGAGTCGCGGCTGGACCAACCTTCAGGATCTTAAAATAACTGAGAAGAAAGTGCTGCCTTTGTAATAGCATCTGCAAATGGTTCGACGTTCAAGTATTCTCGGGTAACGACTATAAACCGTAGGCCCCGTCTCGCTACCCTTGCCCAATAACGTGGAAACCCACAGACTCTTCGCGAAGAGGAGAGGATAGAATTCCAGGTGCTGTGGCTGTCCTTTGCGTGTTTTATCACTGACTTGGGTGGACTAGCTTGAATGGTTCATACATTCAGTTCTGGTCCGTCCCACTGCTCAATTGCAGTGCAAAATGGAGTAAGTAAGTAAATAAAGACAATCTTGGCTTCCTTGCACGCATCTTTTCGCCCATACTGTTTGGGAGTTTAATGTTGTCAGACGTTAACTAGACTGAAATTAAAATTGCTCTACAACTTTTGCTGGAGAGAACAGGACAGCCACAACACCGGGGACTCCATCCCCTATACTTCTTTAACTTCCCACAGGGAACTTATGAACATTGAGACGGGCCTAAGGTTTATAGTCCTTATCCGACAAGACTTGAAAGTCTAACCATTTGCCGATTAAATTAGAAGGGCAGCACTTTCACCTCATGCAGTTATTTTAAGATCCTCAGAATTGATCCAACCCGCAACCTCCCGCATAACAGCCGGGTGCCCAACCCACTGAGCCACCCCGGTGCGCGGTTTGTTGTAGCACGACTGTCAGTAAGGTACTATGCACTGTCCTTTTTTCTCCGCCCAAAGTGCCCAAAGACTTGAATGCATATTGTAAGCTCGTAAAAACAACAGAACCCTCGTCAGCGTGGATGTTTTATTCTTATTCTGTTTCTATCAGTCTGATAAATAGCCTAAATTTATTGATTCTCGATACACTCTAAAACGTAAGTTAATCATTCCACGCGTTATAAGTGATACATTTCTTAAGATAATGTCTTATCGCATGACCAAACTGTTCAGAATATATATTAAGAAACGAAGTTTCTCCATACATTTCTCTTTTTAAGTTGATAGGCCTTCGAAAAAAGCAGTGGTTTTTCCTATTTACTCGTTGTTAAAAGGAAATTGTGATACATACAGTCAAAAGCCCATGGGCAGGAACGAACCACTGTCCTATATTCCCGACACTGCGTTTTCACAGACCGATTTATTTTTAGATTGGATTTTCTGCGAATAAGGCTGCCGTGTGAGCCCGATAACCAATCACAAGAAACTAACTTGGTATCATTGCGTCACCGGACCGGAACGGCCTTTTCCCCCGAGGGAAAAGGTAGTCTAAAAATAGATCGGTCTGTAAAAATGTCGTGTCATAAGTTAAGTTTGGAAGTTGTTCGCTCCTACTCATGGACTCCTGATACAGTTTTAATACACAACGAGAGACAAAAATAATTATTCAACACGAACCGCTCTAATGTTGGACATAATATATATATTTTCTTTTTGTCACGCACTCAATGCCTTCCATCATATATAATGTTTCGCTACGAGAAATTGTTGACAGCAGTACATGGGAGTCAAGAGAGACGTTCCTCTCTGTCTTCCCCTTGAACGTTTTTTTTTTTAAGGAAGCGTTAAGTAAAGGGTCAAAATATGGTGCTCATTTTTGTACATTCCTCCATATACTAACACAGTGAGCAAACATAAAGTTGTGGTATATACAACAAACTAATGGTAAATCTGTTCCTTGCACAAGAAAGGGATTTTTAGCCAAATTTTAGCACTTTCAATTATCGCAAGATATTTAAGATACAGTCATAAAAAAATAAAAACAAATGGTATTACCATATTCGTATAGCTGCTGCTCAAGATTGTTTTTCGACTCCGCTAACTGAAGGAAGATTACAAACCATGGCATTTTGATGGGAAATCAATTAACTGTTAGAAACTTTCATTTGCATGTTCTTGCCATGCTTAACATTCATAATAAACATGTTATATTAGAGAGTACAATTTACAAGAAATAATATTCTCAGCTAACACAAGCTTTCAACCTAACACTGCGCAAAACAGTTCACTATTGAAAGGGGATGAGTCAGACGTGACTTCTTTTCTTGAAGAATTACACGGTTCAACTTACCAGCGTTGACTTATGCAACACTGGAAGGTAGTTCATTTTATTTCAAGAAAAAGTCAAGTCCTGAGAGCAAAAAATAAGAGGTTCGGATGGCGTGTGACCACAAGGTGGATTTCTAATTCGTTGTAAGTAATCTATAAGCCGAAGCTGATGTACTGATATACAAGTCTTTTATCTTTGTGCTAGTAAGCCCCGCTAACTTCGTTTTACAGCTAAAATTCTCTTCAATTTTACACATGCCAACGAGACGAATAGGTCTTATAAGCATAAACACAAAACATGAATTTTCAAGCCGCCATTATCCAGTTTACATTCGATTTGAACCAAGAGAAAATAAAAGGGAAGACCTTAAATAACAATGACCACGACCAGGTTTTCTGAGCCCGCGAGACTGAGCACCCCCAGCAAACCATTGTTTTAACGAGAACCGCTGGTCAGTAACCTGGTTCTGGTCATTGCTGTCTAAGGTCTTCCGAAAATAAAGTGGTACACGATTTCTTTGATCGCACGTGACGTCACGGCAGCCATGTTGGTGTAAAGAACAATGGAGAAAAAGTCTTTTGGGAATTTGATTCTATTTATTATGCAAATCCTTGAGCTACATTTTTCTATTGTTTTGGCACCAACATGGCCGACTTATCACGTGAGTGCAATCAAAGAATGGAAAGACTTTGCATTGCGTTTACACGAAACGGCAAAGGACAATGATGCTGCTCGTCACGAAAAATTCTCTTACTCTGACCTGTTTTCTCGTTGGCTTCCAGGCAAGAAATAAGCTAGAATCAAACAAGTTTCTTTGATTTTTGTGAAAACCTAAATTTCAGCTCGATGTTCGCCGTCTGCCGTAAACGCGACCTACATGTCTATAAAGTTGTGAAAAGTCGACGTCTCGTATCAAAAACAGTATGATATAATTTTTGTGACTTTCCGCGTTTCATGATCGAAATCACGCAACTCAAGCTTTATACAAACAAAGTTGTTTAGAGATTTTTTTTCAACATCTTATCGTATTGATACATAATCTCTTCCCGCAAGTTCCCGCGGGTTCCAAGGCAATGTTATGATCATTTAACTGTCTCCTGAACGCAATAAATTTTAACGTGCTCACAAGATGCGCAGGACGACGATTCGACAGAATTGAAGTAATTTTTCAGTCTGACTTCTTGTAACGTGGGACGCCTTCTCTCGTGTGTTAGCCTTGCTGTTTCATCTACAAAACACAAACTGTATAAGTCACGAACTCGTCTTGATGCACAAGTCTAGAAGACTCCCGTTTGCAGTATCATAAATACCCTCTGAAATTTAGTACGTGTTCACGGCATAAGTCATTGTAAGTCCCAGTTTCTCTTGGGACTTACAATGGTCCCAAGAGAAAACAAAAACAAAGCTTATGCAAATTTTGGGGGGACAAACAAAGATTATTATGGTATTTTCCGAAGTGGCCTATATTTTCCTTCCTTTTGCTAAATTTAGTATTAAATTGTGTAACTCAATTGGCCACCTGTAATTGAGGGATGATGGTATCTCGGTATTAAAACGAGGAAATACACTTTTTTATATACTCAACAGAATATCGTGTTTCTTATTGGTCAATGACAAATGCATAAATAGGTTATAGAGTGCAATTGCAATAAGGAGGTTGCTATGGAAACAGCAATTGGGTAATTTTGTTGAAGAAAAAGAACTTTAAGTGTCCAGTCGTTCTAGCGTTCTAATTGGGGGCAATGTAAACTGAAATTGACAATTAACACAAATCAAGTTAACTATTGGTTTTTGAGGAGAGGGGAAACCGCAGTACCCGCAGAAAACCTTTCGGTGCAGAGAAGAGAACCAACAAACTCAACCCACATATGACGCCGAGTCTGGGAATCGAAGTCGGGCCACATTGGTGGGAGGCGAGTGCGCTCACAATTGCGCCATCCCTGCACGCTCGAATAAAAAATAGTCATGAACTTGATTTATGGCCGGTCACTCGTGATGTTTTGAAAGTTGTCAAATAGCACTTTTGAGAACTTCCAAACATCATCCATGCCCATAAATCACGAAATGCACTCGAGTTCATGGGATTACCTATACTTAGTAATTCACAGGTTCTTGGTTTGTCGAGCTATTGTTTTCAATGTGATGAGTTAATTTAGAATTATCGGATATCCAATACTACAGAAAGGCTCTACAGCTGTAGGAGCAGTAGGAGGACTTTCTACAAGAACGTTTTACCGTCGGTGAGGATGAGGAGGGATTTAGCAGACATATAGTTTAGACACATAGATGGGAAAGCGTCAATAAAGCATCGTATAGTAACGTTTGTTAAGTGTGTGGCTTTAGATGTCAAGCCAGAGTTAAAAAAGAACATATGGACAAATGGATCCAGGACTGACCTATCTAACGGGCCGACCTTGCATCCGAAGCAATCCTTTAGGTGTTGGCTGTAAAGAAGGAAAAACACAGACAAGGAAAGAGTTGAAAAGCCGAAGAAAAGCTGGCAAGTTTTTGAGAGGATAAAAGTGAAAAACATCATTAGTCGAGCAAGGTACTCAACCGTGACTGCGAAGACAGAGTCAAATGAAGTTAAAGTTAGAACTCCCAATAAAACTTTTATGGTGAAGAAAGAAACTTATTTTTCGTTGAGAATTGGTTTAATATTTGAAATAGCTCGCATAGGAACGGAAGATGAAGGCTACATATATGAAAGACATTTAATATCCTTCAAACGAAATGAAGAACCAACCATTTTAACTCGAAGATGTATCAAGTGCAACGATTGCGAATAACCTTAAACGAGCATTATAATGGACTGAATAGAGCTAGTTTAAACTGCCAAGATACCCACTGAGTCGATGGGAAGCCGGATTAAGTGTTTTCATGCGGAAAACTAAGGACAAAAACAGGGACTTGAATGCCCAGAAGGGATAAGGGTTTTCACAGACTTCTTTTCATTGTTGGAACCTTTAAGCTTTTTCCTGGCATTACGGGGGTATTATCGCTAGAAACGAAACGTGTTTCAAGAAGCAAAATAAGCAGAGTAAGAAATAGGGCTTATAAGCGCAAACACTGGTTGCAGAGCGAGAAAGATCGATTGTTTCTCTACGAAAGACGTATTTGGTGATTAGACTGTTGCTTCGCACGTCACTCAGTTTTGCGATAAAAAAGTTCATCAGTCCGAGAAAAAAAAAGGAAAAGAAGAAAAAAAGAAAGAGAATAAAATAAAGGTCAAGGGAAATAGGAGGGAGCAAGATTGAATTAAGGACGTCCAAGTTTTAGTCGTGTGCACCAAGAGTAATTTCCCACAAAAATATGGCAAAAAGAGCAACGTGCGTGAAGTGCAAAGACTGCAAAAGGACGGCAGGAACTGACCTTAGGGTATCCTGCACTCCTAAAGACAGAAAAATATTCATTTCTAAGTAGCTCCAGGCGCACGCTTTCTGAAAGACCACAATAAGACGCACAGAAAAATTAACTGGGAAGGAAGAAGCAAAGAGAAGCTGTTTGAGGGTTACCTCGGGGAGGACTGGAGTCCCGCGATTCGCTCAGGAGCTTAAAACTCAAACGTAAAGTAAGCTGGCTTGGTGTTTTCTTGAATCGGAGGCTCAGAGTTGCTCGAGGGACACGTACCTAATGCGGAGTCTGGGGAAGAGCCCTCGTCTTCGTCATTCGGGATGAACTC
This sequence comes from Montipora capricornis, assembly GCF_036669925.1. Classification (NCBI taxonomy): domain Eukaryota; kingdom Metazoa; phylum Cnidaria; class Anthozoa; order Scleractinia; family Acroporidae; genus Montipora; species Montipora capricornis. The sequence continues at coordinate 51,342,083 of NC_090884.1, forward strand.
TGAAATGCAAGCAGTGAAACACTTTAGGAGGAAATAAAGGTGCTAATGTCACAATAGTCATTTCTGAAAACTGAAATCGGTTCTCACGTCATGAGAACTTGTTTTGGTGCGACAACATGGATTTGTGTGATCGCACCCGGATGCCTTTTTGATGCCTGCTTTCTATGCGGACGTCACTGGAAACCGACTTTCGTTTTTACTTTATCGAAACATGACTTCACGTAATTAGGCCAGTTTCGTATTTTAGCAGAAGGGTTGGATCTAGCATGAAATGAAGGCTAATGCGGGGAAATCTTATCACATACAAATTATTTTCTCCGCATTAGCCTCCATTTCATGCTAGATCCAGTCTAACCGTGAGAATACGAATGCCGGCGTTCTTTCCCTGGACCAGTTGACAGATGATTGCTTCAAAACTTGATTAGTTTTGTAATTTTGGGACCGCATTAGTTCTTTTGGTTTGCGACCCTAAGAAATCAGCATGATCAAACTGAGTCACGGTATTGCTCGCGATGCAAAACAAATGTGGTTTTGCTAATTACGAAGGAATTATCCTGCATTTCTTTTGGTTTTGTTATTGCTTTTGTTCTTTTGTCCCCTTGATTTTAATGTTCTGTTAGTTTGTTACTTTTGTTACTTATGTTTTTTTGTAAAGGGTTTGTGTGGATGTGCGTGGTCGAAGAATACGTCTTTCGGCCAAATTTTCAGATATGTAAAGTGCATTTTTAGACGGTCTAACCGGTGACGAAAAATCGATTAATTGACTTACCTGAGCCTTTGTCGTGGTTGACCGCAACCATCTTCCTAAAATGAAACAAAAGTGAATGCTTATGCATACGTTTAATGGTGGATGCTTTGCAGCCATGAAGTTAACATGTGGTAGCAACAAAAGAAAGGGTACACAATACTGGTGCGATTGTCACTCAAGACGCTGTTGCCAAGCGCAATTTTTCATGCAACTTGTCTCGGGATGCCTTTGCAAAATGCGAATTTAATTTTAATATGGCGGTTTCTCCCTCCTGCCCCATGTAAAAAAAATTATCCCTACGCAAGTGGTTGCCAAGTGGTTGCCATTGCGAGAAAAGTTTCACACTGGGAAAACGAGGTAGAAAGTGTAATCCTTGCAAAAAGTAGAACTCGATTCTACTTGCTAAAACGTACCGTTTCAGTTTCACACGTTTTTGTACGTGCTTGCCTGCTTGGCAAAAAAATTGAATGCATGGGCAGTGTTTTGCAATAGCATTGCTGGACAAGTTTTCAACACTGAAATCTTTACTGGCTATCACCACCTTCTTGTCACATGTTCTTACCACATTTTGGCATCATCTGAACATACCCAGGGCAACATGGAATCTCTTTCTTACATTTGCATTTGTCAGTCTAGACAGTTCTTTTTTCTTTTCACTTCTCGTACTTGACCACAGTCTCGGCATGATTTCATTGAAAATATATCACGTAATATACCACGTATCTTGATAACATTGTGTACGAGAACATCTATCCCAAAGGCTCCCAACCAGCAAGAATTTATGGCCTCCCTAAAATGCACAAGGATCGTGGAACCAACTCTACTCCGCCATTTCGCCCCATCGTGTCTTCTATTGGAACATACAATTATAACTTGGCTAAATATCTTTGTAATCTTTTATCGCCGCACATTCCAACTGAACATTGTGGTACTGACACTTTCACTTTTGTACAGGACATCCAATCTTTATCCATGTTTGGTAAGTTTATGGTCTCTTTTT
>NC_090884.1:51353830-51376330 GCF_036669925.1 Montipora capricornis
TGCATGAATTGTGATAAAGTTTGTGCTCGGTGTTAGAAAGAAAAATGGTGAGTAACATATGAATTTTTATTTTCTCGTTTTAAAAACCATATTTTACTCACTCGCTGCGTTCGTTCGTATTCCGAATCTATTTTAAGCTTCGCGCCATGCTGTAAAAGTTATTTTGGTCTCGTGCCCAGGGTCACGCAGCCACTGATCAGAGGTTCAGATGTCATCACAAGATTACAACTAACCAATCAGGTGCTTTCCTTAAAATAACCCCGCATCATGACCACAGGCTTAATTTAGATTGAAAAAAAATTCTAATTGGAAGAGGTCCATGTAAGGTAGATGTGTTCTCTTCTCTCTCCTGGAGAGATATACAAATGCTGGTGACCAAAGTAGCCAAAACTTTCGTGTAGGTCACTGTCGTATTTGAATAAATAGAAAAGGAAAGTCCAAGATGTAAATTTTGTGTTCTAAAACAGTCATTTATCGACATTGAACCAACAGGCACTAATTCAAAAGAATATCATATTCACCTTGGATTGATCATAAAGAACCCATCTGATCCACTTATTAGAAAATATTCTAAATCCTTGTTTTTGCCTTCGTCGCGGTCAGCGGCTGCAACTGTGGCTACTGTGGTTCCAGGTTCAGGCAATGTCTCCAAACGTTCTTTGTAATTAAGCTGGGTAAAAATTGGCTTGTGGTCGTTCTCATCTAACACCGAGATTTGCACGAGTACTGAATCCACAGTACTTTCAATTCGAATATCTTTAAGAAAAATTGAGAAAAGAAACAATTTAACTCTCTTTTCAAGTTGCTGCTATTCGTTTTTGCAGCAGCAAGAAATAGGGGCCTCAGGTTTGTTCGGAATGAAAATTTTCATGCCAACAGACTTTGCAAAAGAGTTTTAGTTTCAAATTTTATTTCGACCATCAGTTTATACTTAGTTAGCACTGATAAGGATTATTATTTTTGTATAGGTTATACTTGTGAAGATCCCAGTGCTTGAAAAAAAAAAACTACCATTCTTTCCCTCGGAAGATATTAGCACCAGGCAGTGTTGCAAATGGGCTATTTACCGAGTTGCTGTTTGTCTCGGATTCGAAGTGAGTCCTGGTGCTCGACTATTGTAAGGGAAATGAGTTTGATTTGCAAAAGAACACGCAACTCATTTCCATTTGAATGGTTGTGCCTCGGGACTCGCTTTGAAACTGAGGCATGCAGCAACAAAACACTGATCCTAAGCAAAATGTCTGTTCGTAATTCCGAACAAAACGTTCAACGGTTTGGCTTTGATGACCCTTGGCAAGGAGAAGTTCTCCCTTCCTTTAAACAGCCACTACAAAAGAAAAAAAATGTAATATTGTTGGCAGTCTCCTAAAGATTACGGAGCTTAATCTGGCCACCTTTTTGAGTTACGGACGGAAACTGGAAATGACGATTTTTCATGTCAAGACGGTAGTCTCTCCCAGATTTTTAAAATAATAGTCTTTAATAGTGATTAGTATCACCCAACTAGTGGACTAATGCAAATCCTGCATTTTAATTGCCTACGCTACTAGAGGACTATTAGTAATTGTCCTTAAGTAGCGAAAAGCGTGACTCCTTCTTTCGTTTTATTCCCAAATAAATATTTCTTCAACTTGTATTTGCTAACTTCATTATTGCCTCATCTGTCCGACTATTTAGGTGATACTAACACAATTAGACCTTTTGACCTCAAGGGCCACGGGTCAATAGCACATTCAGCCTCATGGGCTCTTGCAAAAAAATGTGGCTACAGGTCTAATTGTTAACTAATAGCGAAAGATACTCATCGACGTAAATGTGACAGTATCAAGAAAGGTTGAAAAAGAAATCAGGTCACTTCCAGTTGCCGCTGTCCGTCACGGGCTCAAAAATCTCCCTATTGTCCTTATTCCAGCTTACCTACTGCTGCGACGAAAAATGAGTACCGATGCTTCACTTCATAATCCAGGGGTCTAATGAGCTTTATAATCCCCGTTTCAGACTCGACAACAAAATGACTATCCACTTCTGGATCTTTGGGGTGCATTAAGAAGTAATTTATCCTGCCTTTATAGCCACAGTTTCCCATCTTAGCTTGTACGCGCAATATGGGTTTGTGCATAGGAGTACTCTCGTTGACGTCAGCCAAGTACAAGCCGACCGGAAAAGCCAGTTTTCGTTTGCACGGCAGAGCGGCGCGCTTGACCCTGAGGTAAACAAACGCTGGTTTTGACACTCTGGGATGCATTCCATGATCTCTCGCCCGAATTGTCAAATTAAACAAATCCGTGTCCTGTGCTTTCAGGTTTTGTTGGAGTCTCAGCACTCCTTGATTGTCCAAATCAAACGTGTTGTTGGTGTTACCACTTTCAATCGTGTAATGAACTTGACCGTTCGTGCCGGAGTCGGGGTCCGTCGCCGTTACCCGAAGTATTGCGGTATCAACTGAGACATTTTCGCTAATAACCTTTTGATACGTGTCAAGCACAAATCGAGGAGCATTATCGTTGAGGTCCAAGACATGAACATAGACTTCTGACGTGTCTGCAAATGTAAAGAATAAGTTATTTTTAGATACAATTTTCGCGCGAAACAAACAAAGGGACCCCAATTTTAACCAACCAGAAGAAGCCACGTCTCGCCTGACTGCTTCTGCCATTTTTCCGACTGATTTTCGAGGGAACTGCTATTCTAAAAATAGACTCATTTGTGACTGTGCTAGGGAGGCCACCCATGCCATAATAACACTCATATCTAATTCACTCTTGGTCAGAGTAAATGCAACAGTTTATTCTCACTTGAGGAGCAGCATTTGGGGGACACTTTGTGGCAATAATTGTCTATTTATTTCTTTCGTCGTGAGCGGGCGGTATCCTGAGAATCCTGCAATCTGATTGGTTCCGGGAGCGGGCAGTATTTTCCTATCTCCTGACCACGGTCATGGTAACCAACTACGCTAAGAGCAGAGTGAAGTTAATAGTTTCTCCTACCTTCTAAAAATACAGTTTTTCCCAATACGGACCTCCCGACCGGTGAATAACATACATGTATTCCGAGACACGAGTGATGTTTAAGTTGTTGAAAATGGCAAGGGGACACTACGCGGCCCTCATTGAAATCCGCGTGCATCAAAACTACTTGTATTTCTGGACATATAACATAGCATAGCATAGCATAGCATAGCATAGTATAGTATAGTATAGTATAGTATAGTATAGTATAGTATAGTATACTATAGTATAGTATAGTATAGTATAGTACAATATAGTATAGCATAGTATAGCATAGTACAAGGAAGAATTACGTTTTTGCAAACGTTGGCCGTGTAGCACTTATATTTGAAGGGACTTAACTGATTGGCGTGTAATGTGAAGTGCTACGTTTCTACACCATATGAACCATGTGAAAAAACTCTGACCAGGGTGGGAAATGAACCCACGACCTTCGGGTTAGATCACCGCTGCCCTGGTCAGAGGTTTTCTCTGTCCTAGTGTGGGCCCATTTCCATCAGTAGGGCTAACGCTCACATGGTTCATATAGGGTAGAAACGTAGCACTTCACATTACACTCCAATCACATTACAATCACATTACAACGTTGTTACAAGAATTCTAAGAACTAAAATTACAAGCAACTTGTAGAAAAAAGCAGGGACTGGGATACAATAATGATTATAATATCGAATTACAAACAACTCCGAAACAATTACTAAAATCAAAAAAGGAGAAAAATTGACGTACATACGACTACATGATCTATGCAGGCTAGTGATTAATTTAAAGTCAAGATTGTACTTGGGACGAAGCTACGACGTGAAGTGAAGTGAAGTTATTAGTCTCTCCCACTCGGGGCTTTTCAGGTTTCCAGTTACAATGCTTTTTGTGGGGGACTTTGGCCAGACTGCTAGTTACACAGTTTACAATTTATTTAGGAGGTGAAAAATGCCCTTGACCCACGTGACCAGATTTGGTCAGACCACAACATCAGGGACAACGTCCCCTTCTCTTTTCGAGAAGTGAGTGGGTTTTTAAGGTTCCATACTGTTTGATTTCAACAAGGGCTATGAGACGGGACCTCCGGTTTACCGTCCTTATCCTAGGAGACTTGAAAGTCTAATCATTTGCGGGCGGTGTAATTACAAAGGTAGCAATTTCTCCTTAGTTGTTTTAAGACCCTGAGTGTTGGTCCGAGCGGAGTAGAACTCTCGACCTCCCGCGTGACAGCCCAATGCACAACCAAATAAGCCACAGGTGCGTGGTAGTAGGGCTGAAAGTAGTCTTTCAGTCCTGCATTTGGGTTTCATATAGTTTTCTGCATTTCTCGTATAATGCTGGGGTAAATTAACCCTCGTCTTAGGAAGATGATTAAAAAGTGGCCCCCTTTTGAAATATTTTTAAAAGTGTTCACTCACTGCGTCTTTCGTCAAATCTAGGTAAATTAAGAAACTGAGGAGCGTCTCTGTATGAAAGGACAGGAGCAATGATTTTGAGAGCCCGTTTCTGTATACGTTCATCCTCTTTGGAAAGATAAGCTGGAAGGGCGTGGTGCCATACAACACAACAATATTCAAGGAAGAAAGGATCAAGGCGACGTAGACAGTGACCAGATCTTCAATCTCTACACCCCCTCGACTTATAAACACGAATTATGTAAAGACGTTTGGACGCCTTTTTGACTTTATGCAATATGCTGCTGTAACAGAGGGTACGGATACAACTCAACTACTAACCTGTCTCAAAGTGACCATTTTCGTCTTTTTTCTCCGTATCCTTTGCAATCAGTACCAGCCTAAAGAAAAGGGACAACAAAATGATTATTTTGATAACTGGCGAAAAAACCTCGTCTCTAGTTATTTGCTTTGTCGCCTTAAAGCCAAGGACCCTATGATGCTACATCGTTTTTTTTTTTCTGGAACTTCTCGAGCTCACTAAGGAAACTTGAAAACAGCAGCGCCTGAGTTGTTAACAAAGGGGGTCTCCCATGTATAAAAAAAGAATGCTAGGAAATTGGCAGTCTTTGAAAACGTTAAGACACGGTGAGTCATTTCTCGTTCTTCCAGATGTTGGTGGGCCGGGAGAGAACGGCATAGTTAACAATCTTTTCCAAGTTATGGTCCCAGTTCTTGTTCAGAATTATAACAAGTAACTGAGACCAATCAGGGAGAGGCTCGAACTTCCTCCATAAAAGAAACCAATTCTAAAGTTGCTGGGACTATGAAATTTGTGACTTATCCTCAATGTTTCCTCCTTTAACCCTATAAAATCTTCTGACAGCTGTAAATGTGGAATATTTGTCCTGAAGACCGTGACATTCAAATCTGGTGTTTTCCCTCCTTCAAGGGGGAGTAACTTTACTCTGCGCTCATTTTAGAGCAGACTGAGTCAGGACTTACCTATATTCTTTAACTTTTTCATAATCCAATGCTCCTTTACTCTTTATATCACCTGTGTGTCTACCAATACTGAAATAAAGGTCACCCTCCGCGTTTCCAATCGAGTAAACAACTCTTTTAGATCTTTTATCCAGGCGTCGCTCAGCTTGGAAATGTCTTCAAATCGTTTCGGTTTTTTCATGCCAATAACAGCGCGAACAGTGAGAATTGTAGCTCCAACGGGCGTGTTTTCCGCGACCGCCACATGATAAATCGGAAGGTCAAATTTGACTTTGTGTTTGTTTATTTCTTCTATTGTTATATAAACCACCGCTACATGTTCTGAGCGTTTTGGTGGCGTGCCTTTATCACTTACAACTACCGTCAAAGAGCAGTTTAAACCGCCTAACGTTAGCAACGATTGTCGTGTCCTTACAACACCTTCGTCGTCTATTGTAAAATAGGTTTTGTTTCCAGCGATGATGGTGAAGTTGAGCTCTCCGTTGGTACCGTAATCAAAATCTAGAGCTAACACTTTTGTCACCGAGTTGCCAACTTTCAGTGCTTCGGAGACTTTAACGTTGTATTTCAAATTTTGGAAGAACGGCCTGTTTTCGTTGACCGGAAGCACCCTCACAACGACATTAACAATGCTCTTGTGTGCGCCATTCCGTGCGGCGACTATCAGCGTGTACTGGCGCCGACGGTCCACTCGCACTTTCTGATTTAGTAAGATGGTGCCGCTTTGGGGCAGTATGCGGAACAACGATTGTAAGTGAAGCAGAGAAAAGCGAATGCGCGCGTTTTCGCCAATGTCTTGGTCAGTTGCCTTGACTCTCAATACTTCGGATCCGGCCGAGAGGTTACTGAATATTGTCACGGAATAGTTTGTGCGTGAAAAGATTGGTTCATTGTCGTTTTCGTCCGACACATTGACTGAAAAGACTTTGATACTCGTCTTGTTTTCTTCAGTGTTGGTAGCCTGAATTGTTAAATTGTAAAACGATACTTTTTCGCGATCCAGTGTTTTCGATGCCACAAGCGATGCACTTTTCCCGAGAGGATGTGGACGGATTTTGAACGCGTCCCCATTATTTCCTGTAACAAGCAAAAATTGAAGATGAATTAAACAATATCAAATTATCAATATAGCATGATAAACGGGGCAGGCAATAGTGACGAAACGCAAATGCTAAAAACAGCGCATCAATGATTGAGTCTGCACGCATTACATGCCTACAATTACATATTTATTTGCATTCCTTCTTTCCTTATTTTTGAGGTCCAGGATCCTTACAGTAGCATGTGGTTGGTACCCATTCAAACAACTAATGCGGGAAAGAGTGTATCGTCAATTTCACCTCTTCTTTCCAATGTCGCTTTCAAGGTCTTTTCCGTGTGGCACATTCAAAATTACGGACAAAGCCACGCTGAAAATGCCCTGAGAACGAGGTCTCGAATCACCGTCTCTGAGGTTCGGATTCCAACGTGATAATGCCCTCTACATCACAGCGCCTATCTTTCGTCAAAATAGATTATTTCATTTTTAGCACAGCTTCTTGGAAAAAGATAGTAAGGTGGAGGAACGCGAACGCTATAGCCGTCCAAGGATTGTAGAGAAATTTTGACACCTTAACAGTCACGGTAAATAATTCACTATAACAGTTTATTATTTGATCTTGAAATAAATCAAGTGAATGACTAGTGTCATTTACCTTTAATAATGGTATATCTGATGGAAGCATTTTGATTCCAACGGCTCTTAGCGTGTCCGTGGATATTTGCGATAATCTGACCACGCTGATTGTTCTCTTTTACTTGAAGCACCTTCGAGGTCTTGGCAAACACAGGAGCAGCATCTAGAAACAATCGTTTTGGTAAATGAAGAACAAGTTTGATTTGCCACTTACCTCTTAATTTAACTCACTCGCTTTTCCTTTTCCTTCACAACGTATCGTTATCAGGTTTCATTGTTGAGTAATTTCAAGATTTTTACGCTCAGGTTAAGTTTAGATAACTTGCGAAGTATTATATATTAAAAGGCCTATAGACACTTTGTAGCTTTGGAATCCGAGTATTTTCGAAATGGCGCAATTTCCAGCATTTTGAGGTCAGTTGTAGGGCTGCTGCAGCACCAAACAATTTTCTGAAGCTGGCTGGTTTGTTTTTTGTCATATGACTTCAATTCTTAGTTAGCTGTCACGGTGATGAAATTACCTTTGAACGATCATAAGATATCGTCCTTCTATCCGGTTCAACTGAAACTCCCAGTAGTTTTCTCCGATTTTCCATTCGAAGCAAAACCCAAGCTTTTGATTATTGAACTCTTTACTGTGGTTAAGTTTGCCATTTCGAAAATGGAGGAAACAGCGTAGGAAAGTGCATGTATGATTATGATATCAAATAAGTTGTTTTATATTTTGAATCTGCATAAATTGTGAATGGTGGAAGAAATTTGGTCTATTGGAGTGGCTAAAATTAACATACGTTGAGGACGGTGACTACTAATTCAAAGGTGTTTTTGCGCGGTTTTATGAATATGCGGGAAAAGCAGATCTCAGCAATCCAAAAAGAAAATTGGGGATAACCACGCAGTTTTCAAAGATAATTAATTAACAAGATTAGCACAAAGCTTTAAAATAAAAAGCAATGTGAATTTCCAAATTAAAGCTTAATTATCTCTGAAAAATGAATGGTTACCCCCAATTTTGGATACCAAGAGCACTCGCTAAGGTCTGCTTTCTCCGCATAAATTTAAACCGCGCAAAAATAGCCCTGCATTAGTAAGCACTACCGATAGGAAATCCGAGTATCTGGAGATGCGCAGAACGTATGCGCAATAACAATAGTAGGCATCATCCTTAACTTGTAGCGTCACTGAAGTGGTGGTCTTCACGTTAGTGGACTAAAACAAGAAACCTGTCATTAGCTCCTTTTGTTCGTTCACCAGCGATTATGCCTTACACCACTCATGCACAAGTCTCTCCAGAGACAGGTTGCAAACTGAATTACTTGAATTCATATTTTAGGTGGTCCACGAACGATGGGTTTACCTCTGTATAAGGATGCACTCAATACATACAGTGTGTGAGGTGCGAAATTCTTGACCCCGCCTACAGTAAAATGTGTAGTCTAAGAGAAGAAACGTGAAACAACGAAGCCCCGATATAACAAATTTCAAATTTCGTAATTGAACCTCGATATCACGAATTTCTAAATAAGAATATCTCCGGATAACGAACGAATTTCTAGACCCCATCCACAGTAAAATGTATTGGAAAGGAGGTTGATGCAACTAAACCCCTATTTAACGAGTTATATTTCCCGATACCTTGACAATCCGATTTATTGTTTTCGTCCACCAATACAACGGCGGTGACTCAACAAGTAAATAATTGATTTATAGGGGACCAATACCCAAGGGCTCTAAGCCTCCCCTGAGGTGAGAACTTACCGAACCACGTGTACGGAGTGATGGAAACTATGAATGCACTGGGTGTATCAGGTTTTTTTGTTCGACAGGAAGTCTTGGAGTGACAGCGTACCATGTAACAGTTCTTTTCCACCAGGAAAGCCACATCACCTGCCCGCCTGTTGCAGGCTTGTCGAACACAGCTCGCCACGCTGCTAGATGAGTCACTTAAAGACGTAAATACACCAGCACCGATATCCATTTCAAATGTCACGTTGCGCGACGTTTTATTCGCGATGCATATTACGGTGGATTGAGGATCGTCTAAAAAGCATAAACAATAAATAAATAAATAAATAAATAAATAAATAAATTAATTAATTAATAACGTCAAAGCGTCTGAGTTGTTTTAAACAAATGTGGTAAGACCGAAACTTCTGAAAGCAGTGAAATGCCTTGGCCAATCACACGCAAAAATCGCAGACAATCAATTGCAAGTACACGAAGGCCAAAGTAAACGCAAGTTTCACAATCGATTTATCGTTTTTAAGCCTCTGCATTAAGTAGAAATAGAAACCCCTGACAACTGAGTAGTCACTTTTCCTATTTATTTAATATTTAGGCGCTAACATTCCGAGCATTGCTGAGCATTTCAAAGACCTTTGTACAAAGACTGAAGGGTTTGATAGTTCCGACGCAAGTCCATAATTAAAAAAGATGTTTGGTCACTTACATAAATTTTATTAGAGGTGTTCTTTCCAGCAAGGTCTATAGAGAATTCTCATTTAGTTAAAGGGAAGGGACTTTATTTAAGTGTCTAGTTGTTCTAGCGCTGGAGCACTAAAATTGGGGACACTGTAAACTGAAATCAACAGTTAACGTACGTCAAGTCAAATGTTGGTTTTTAAGGAGCTGAGATGGGAAACCTGGAGTACCCCGAGAAAAAACCTCTCGGCGCAGAGTAGCGAAGCAACAAACTCAACCCATATATGAAGCCGGGGTCTGGGAATCGAAGTCGGGACACATTGGTGGGAGGCGAGTGCTCTCAGCACAGCACCATTCCTGCACCTGCGTACCTGAAAAGCAAATCTAATCTTTTCCTGAAACACGCGGTACTGTAGGTTGGTAATAATTGGATTCCGATATAACTGCGTTACATTGTTAACGATTAGAGATCTACAATCGTGACAAATGATCGACCCTCATGCAGCCAATCCTCTCTTCACTATGAATCAAATTAAAGGAGGTTAAAAGGTGATCGATTCGTAGGAAGCTCTGGCGAGCTTTTGGCTTATTTGTAGCAATCATTTTTTAAACCTGGCTGAGCTTTGTTAAAACAGCTTACAACACTTACCGATAACCACACTTTCAGATACAATGACCCCGAAGTTTATAAGCAAAAATATCACAGAGGCGACTCGTCGAAGCTCCACTGCTCTTCTCTCCATGGCCAACTGTTTTCTGTATAAAGCCAAAACAGGATCTGTCAGCGTTACCTTGGAAATTGATTTTCCTTTCTGAAATAGTAAATGACACTTCTTGCCGCGAGTTTCAAGTTAAGTAAACTCTTTCTCCTAAAAGAGGAAATCAATTGCACGCAACCGGTAATTTCAGAGAAACTATACGTCTCTATCCAATTATCATTTTACGATTTGTCTTGAAAACAAACATAACCAAATTCTCCAATTTCTTATGTTTTTATGTTGGTGTTGATCACTCCTTTATTCGTTGTATTACTTTTTTGTCGTGAGAGAGAGAAATCAATTTTTCAACAGACCCTTTCAATTCGATCATTCTTATTCTTCCATTCTATAAAAATTAATTTTTCTTTTCCAAATATTATTTCACTTCTCTTTATTGCGATTTCTTCATGATGTAACAGACGCAAACCTCTTTTTTAATTTCCTTGATATCAAATTGACTACGTTCCTATAAAGTGACAGTAATCTATTAAAAATTCAAAACAATCCAAGACCTACGAATTATTTGTTTGCTTTAACTTCAAATACAGCCGACCCAGTTCATAAATATAACAACCAAATTTAACACTTTAAAAATAACTTTTAGTACAGGTTATCACATGATTTTGAGTGCAATTTGGAATAAATGGGCTAGAGTAATTGTTTTCAATTACACGAACACGTAGGGTGAGTGCAATTTGTAGTATTTGAAAAAATTTTCGAGTCAGCTTATTTATTCCAAATTGCATGAGCAAAATCATGCGATTACTTATTATTAGTATAAATACACAGGTGATTATATAAAATCGCGCGCTCTCATTGGCTCGCTATCTCGGATTATCAGCCGATAATCACCTCGACGGACAAAATGGCTGCCAGTAGTCGTTTTGACACTTTAAGTGAAGATGATTTTGCGTTGAAATGTTTTTTTTTTCTCTTTTTTGAAATAATCACCTGTGTATTTATACTAAAACAATTATTCACCTCAGGCTCAGTGATTATCGGTGAATATTCACCTTGACTTCGTCTCGGTGAATATTCACAGATAATCACTTCGCCTTCGGCGAATAATTGTTAAATAATAGACATGAAAAATCATCGAGAAAGCCTGTCGTAATTGGCCCAATTCATATTCTCACGGTTGCACTGGAAACGAGCATGAAGGAGAGGCTGATCCGGGGGAATTTTTCCAGGTGCAAATTTTTTCCCCCGCACGAGCCTTCATCGCATGTTCGTTCCAGTCCAACCGTGAGAGTACGAATAAAGTCTATTAAGCAAAACTGAGCAACATACACGTATCACGTAATCACGCAACTTGAAAATTGCGCCATCCAGAGCTAGCATTTCATTGGCTATCTGTAGCTTTCATGCCTGGTTTGCTACCTCTTCTGCCCTAAATTAACGTTATTATGACGTCACTGAGTTTCAGCCTGTTTTTTTTTTTTTCAGGCTTACAAGTTGCTGCTTAAATGCGGTGATCTTCAGATCTCATATATATTTCAATTTCCGCAGTTCAAATATATGCGGAAAATTTCACAGGTATTCTATATCATTGATTTGTTCACCTCTTACTGGACGGAACTCGAACTCACAATTGACCAGGGTTCCGTTTCTCGAAAGTTCCGATAACTTTTCGGGCCCGAAAAGCCATTTACCAAACTACCATCCGCTTGTTTTCATAAGCTGGTCTTCTCACACGTTTCCAAGATTATAAAAAGCAACCTGATTGTGAAGTTTTGTGCCCCCAAAAGGCCCGAAAAGTTCAAGGACGTGCCTCAGCTCCCAGTTGCCTTGATAACTCAGTTGGTAAAGCAATGCATCGCAATTGCGTGGTCCTGGGTTCGAGCCCCGTTCAAGCTTGGATTTTTTCCAGGCTTTCTTCGCATCTGCTGAAATTGCTGTTTAACTGCGATGATCTCTAGCTCTCGTGTATTTCAATTTCCGCATCTCAAATATATGAAAGTTCTAGATATCTTCTACATCATTCATATGGGCCTTATTCGCGCGGCGGTAACATTGGCCATAGACAATAGATTTCGTACCCCGAGCCTCGAGTTGAAATGTTTGGGAACGAGTCTCGGTGGGGCAAAACAAAAGTTTTCAATCCCTCGGGATTCAACATGGCCGCAGCGTGATTTACGCTCTTTCTCTATTTACTTTTTTTGGCGTCAAAATTAAAACTTGGTTGCTGATCGTTTAAGTAAATGGGCTCTACTTTTGATTTGTAACCAATCTTAAGAAACCCACGAAACAATGAAGAAATGTACAAATGCTGAATGATGAACAAAAGTAGCATATGGGAGATCTGATGTTTTTGTCAATCAAAATGGCGGTAAGCGATGACGTAACAGACAAACCATCGACATACCAAGTAAACACAAGGAATCCGATAATAAGTGAATTGTTATGGAATTTCCAATTCCTCGGGGATGGAATTCCTGGTATTGTGGTCATCCTTTGTGTGGTATATCACTAAGGTGGACTAGCCTCGTATGGTTCAAAATTAAATTAAATTAACTTTTCTTTAAGTGAAAACGCAAATATTTGGGAGAGTAGTGATTTCCCCATCACTGATGAAAATGAAAGAAAGAGCTAAGAAAGAGCTTTTGTACTAACAATATTCTGGAAGAGGTCTTCGCCAGCCTTTTCCATCTGTCATAGTAACGCCTTTTCAAAGGCCAAGGCCTCTTGATTTGTTCCCCGGTTACTTCGATGGTCACCATGCTCGACCTCTTTAACAGCTAGTGATCTCTAGCAAAAGAAATCGAATTTATTGAAACTTGGCTGTTCCGAAAATGAGAGGAGTATCAATGGACTGCGTTGGTATTTGCGGATCGTTAAAGAAGTTTTGACAAAAGCGTTATGATAATGAATGGGTCCGTGGTCAGTTAAACCGCTTGCGGTGAACGAATTTGTAGTAGCTAAGGTCGTTATTAGTATTATAATTGAGTAATATTTACAGAAGAACCAACGTTATACGGTATATATTATATGTTCTGTTATACGGTTGTGAAACATGGCGTATGACTAAAAGAGATTCGACCAAGCTAGACGTATTGCTTCATAAAAGTCTGAGAAGGGTTATGAAGATCTATTGGCCTATGAAAATATCAAATGAAGAGAATCGAAACCGGGCTAACATCAGCGCCATCAGTGAGGAAATCTTCCGGCGGCAATGCAAGTTCATCGGCCACGTTCTCAGAATGGATCCAAATAAATTTCCCAAAACAGCATTGACTTGAGCCCCAGAGGGAATAAGAAGTCGTGGCAGACCGAAAGAGACTTGGCGGAGAACCGTAGAAAAAGAAAGAACAGCATTGGTTTTGTCTCATGGAGCGAGGCAACAGTGGCTGCTCGTGACCGTGTGACATGGCGAAGGAGAGTGCCTTGCCCTATACCCACTTAGGGTTATGGTCAAAATTGAATATTTACAAGGCTAAAAATTCTTAAAAAGTAAAACACCGAACGTTTTCGGAGTTAAGCCATCTTTCAGGGTAGTTTTACCGTCCGCGTGATTGTGTATTTATGTCTATCAGGTAATTCCCGAAAGGAAGAGTTTCGCTATGTAGCAATGAATTTGTTTGTTTAGAGCAGGTTTCCATTGTTGGATCATTAGGCCTTCAAACATTCTGCGTTTGTGAAAGGATTGCGCCGTGCAGAGTAAACGCCAGCCAAAAGAATGCGAAGGATTTTGGGTTACGATAAAAACACTGACCCCGGTCAACTGACCCCCTACTGACCCTCTGTTCTGAACCCCTCAAAATTGACTGAAAATAATATATAAATTACTTTAGTAGGCAAGTTAATCGGCTCATCCTTCGAATTTTATGATGAAGGAAGGATGGTCGATCTGCTTCGTGCCATCGTTTCAATTCCTTTCAGCACATAAGTTATTTCTCTTTTGCGATGAACGAGTGTTAAACGAGGCAACAGAAGAATTACCACCTGTTTTTCGGTCCACTTCCAGGAAAAAAGAAACACAGTTGACAACTGTTTTACTCGGGAAAATGTATTGAGAGAAGTGGTCGCAACAGAAAGAAACCACAATTGATTTCGTTTGCTTGCCGACTTTACAAGCTGCTCCGTGTCAAACCTGGCCAGACTGAGAAACTGGATGCAATAATAAGTACAATTATCATCCATTTCGTAGCTTATTTTAGTATTCAATGAAAAACACCAAACAGGGTGTTTTAGCGCCTATGGGCTGCGGTTTTTTGGGTTTCCCTTCGAGACGGAAGCTTTGAGGAATAATCTTGGCTGGAGTCCCACTTAGTGGGAACAGGTAGCAGACAAACCTCAGCTTTATGAACAGGTTGATTTGGCATATAGTTTCCCACTACTTTTCAATGTATGATCGTGATGAGCTGCTTCGATAGGCTGCTTACTGCTTAAATCAATGATGGATCCAGCTATTTCAAATCCTTTCACCGACCTTCCATTGACACTGACATTCGAAAAGGCACGCGTGAGAATTGTTCTTGATGTTCGCTCAGTTTTAACAGCTATCTTCTTTTCTTCGTTGTTGACGAAGCCTAGAAGTTCTTCTCACATATTCAGAATAGAAACTACAGAATTTTTTTTGTTGCATCTTCAAAACCTTTATGATATATATCGATGCAGCACAGTTCAAGGTTGAAGGCTGCAGGTTCTCACTTCAGTACATAAGCAAACTAATTATAACTTGTAGCAAGCAACGAGCCCTAGACTGCAATCAGTTCAAGGAATTTTCCAGTTTCAGTTTCATAATTTTATACGTGATAATTCAATTGAATTACTTTCACTGAAAATGCCTATGTTTTAAAAATTGATACAACAAGGTCATAGTAAATATTTCCTGATAATATGATGAACATTAAACTTTGTAGAAGAAGTTAGAACTAGAAGTTTTTAGTTCTACCCTTATAACGTCTCCTGGCTTGCTATTTGTCACCTAATCTACTAATGAACATTTCCTTCCTTCAGCTATACATACACTATTAGCACCTTCGCTAAGGCAGCCGTGCCAGCCAAAGCACCTCAGTGAAAATTAGCTTTCAAAAAAAATTCCAAAAGCTTAGGAAGAAAATGTGTCGAATTCTTTCATAACCCAAGTCTTCATATTTGATGCAAGTTCTTTAAAATTCCTCACTTACGGTTGATATATTACAGACTGTGGACAATGTGGAAGTTATTCACCTCACAAAACTTGATGGATCCAGAGATTATCCGAACCGCTTACTGGAAGTGGTTTCCGCATTGTTGATTCAATTTACCCTTGCACGTTTCCTAGTTCTTTGATACAGACTTGCCAGACTAAAGGAAACTTATGTCCCACCTTGCAAACTATCGACGATATTGTGCCTCGCAGCGCGCACGAAGCGATTTCAAATGACAGCAGTCACTTTAAAACTTGGACTGATTCCAATTTACGTCGGCATAATCGATCTATAAATCATTGCGGTTTTGCTTTTCGAAATCCGAGGCGCTAAATGAAGAAAAAATTGTGATTGTAGAAACTTGGAAAAACGAGTTCACCGTGTAGCTTGCACAATTAAATTTGTGCTTTAAAAATACTCATTCCTGCCCTTAGGCTAAGCGCTTTTCTTAACTTACGCAGACTTGGTTGCTTAATGGCGACGTATAATTCTGCCTGTGGCTCCGTGGCTCTGGTAATTTAAGTAAACAGTGGATAATTTTCCTCTGAGCCTACTCCACAGTTGACCGCCACGGTTTCAAAACAGTGCATAGTATAGATATTGAGGTAAACCCCAAACTTTATCCGCAGACATTATGAAGATGATATAAAATAGCTTAAGATTCTCCTCTTTCATGTGAAAGGGGCAAAGTTAAGCAACTATTCAAAACTGTTTGGGAAACTGTGCTCAAATCTCAGGCTGAAACTAACGCATGCACAATGAAAAGAAACGGCAGGTGTCCATCGCTAAGCTTGTGGATGAATACCTAATTATTAATGGCAATTTGATGACTGTTGAGTGGTTTGAACAATACGAACTCCTAAAACTATGGTGAAATGTGAGAGATGGTTTTTAAAAACGTTAATACTTTATAAGTTGGGTAAGATACTTAGGTCAAATATTCAAATGAAATACTTAAGAGTAAGTGAAAATTCGGTAACAATTTGAGAGTCCGTTGTAAAAAAACATTCTTGGCTTCAGTGTAATTGTCGTTTGATGGGTAATAACATGTTGCAATCGAATCGATATTATTTATAGCATCTTTGTTTTTCCACTTTGGGATACATCCAATGAATCAGTCCTTTCGCGAGTATTCTTAAGGTCTATTAAAAATAACTCAAAGTGACCGCTAAACCGGTAACAAACTACTGCCGCGAAATCCAGGTTAGGAAAGTTAATGAAACTATTTTATCTCGAAAAATCTACAGCACTGCCGGCCCACCAGGTGATGTTTTGAATTATGACCCAGGGGCACACACGGACAAAATTGAAGTTTTGGCTTCAACTAAGTATTCCGCACGACAAGTAACATTGTGGATTCGACTTTATACCAAACAATCCGAATTCGCGAGAACTCAGGTTTTGTACCGGATTAATTTGAACGAACGCTAAAACCATTCCTGCAATTCCCTCTGTATGTTAACAAGGGAGAGTTTTTAAGTCATCAATTTTCATCAATTTTTTTGCTTGACGTTACCTTGAAAATTCACTAAAAGAGAAAGCTTTTTAGAACAAGCGGATTCACAACAGGTTCAGTCGGGCCCGAAAAGTTGTCGGGACTGTCGGGAAACGGGTCCGTGGTTCGTTAGGTTTCCGGAAACTCTTGTTTACCTTAAAATCCTTAAAGAAAATGTTTCAGCATTTGTAAAGAATTACAAACGACTTTGTAAGGCATTCTTCTGCAAATAAGAATCTTGTGTAAAATGTCACCAGCCTCGTCTTGACTGAATGATTCGGCTAGGAAACTTATGTATCCGAAAACCAAACTGTACATTTCGCGCAATAGTACAAGCTATAAGTTTCTTTATCTGATAACTTGAATATTTTCTTAAGTAAATGCTAAAGCAAGAAATTCCTACCGAAGCAACGTTTAACCACATAAAATAATATTCGACTATCAAAAGTTTAGTAAACAATATTAAAAAAAAAGATATTTACTTGTTAATCACGCATGTTCCGTCCGCGTCAAATTCGACGGCTCTCGGTCCATGTTCCAATTTATTTCTTCTTACTTCTTTGAGTTAAGAGATAATACAACCTCGGAGACCTTGGGGCATTGCCTTGGGGGAAAAATTGACGACTTCGGAAAGTTCTCGTCGCTTTTTCGCCCTCTCGAGTGACTACTGTCCCTGGGTTTCCAAGGATGAAGATATCACGACCTCTTAGAGCACAGTAAACCTAAGCCGTCTAAAAGATTGAATCGAATTTGGCCGAGTTTTCGTTGGTTTCATACTACAATAGCATATCTTTAATTGGAAGATAAACATACAAAAATAAACAACCATTAAAAGAATAAACAAAGATATTTTCTGACAAAAACGCTTTCAAACTGTGTCATACGTCGTTTTTACATTTTCTTTTATTCCTTATGGTATTTACTTCCTTATTATATATTACTGCCTAGCTTGACATTTTCTCCCAAAAAACGAAGCCCAACTCATTAAAAATTGACTACACTTTGTGGTATTTCAAACTTGAAAGTGCGGGCTACTTTCAATTGAAACACCTCAACTATCCACCAAGAGCGACAAATAACTTCATAATCAGGTTGATTAAATTTCTGTAATTTTCTGCCGAAATCAACTAAAGTATTCTCAAATTCCTGATAAGAAATTCATTTGCTCTTTGGTCAGGACAATGAGTCTTGATTATTCAATTTTTATCTCCTACATGACAGCCCGAAATAATTTCAAGAAGGTAGCAAAACACTCGTTTACGAAACATGCGCAATACTCATAGTTCAACTTTTAATATGAAGTGAGTTGCTGTTATAAAGTTATTTCGCTGTTATAAAGTTTTCTCTGCATATCCTCAGGGACGAAGAGACTTATCATCATTATAATTAAAGTCTTTAAATGATTTGGTTATTAATTAAAGATGATTTATCAAGCGAACGTGCCTTATTGCACGAGAATGCACGACTTGATAAATTCGACTTCTGATTAAACCCGTGATTTTGCAAGATTTCTTATTTTTTGTTATTTGAGGCTGGAAAAGTTCTTAACATGTTCTTAAAGTTGTGTGGTATACTAACTTCGACTATAAAGATCATAGTTCTTCAGTGTATCACGCCATAAGAAAACCACATTGTTTATGTTAAAAACGTTAACGTCCCCAAGTATTTGAGTTAATTGTCCTGTTAGAATACAGTTTTACAAATGAGCAAAATAGCCGTTCTAAACTGACCCTAAGTCCGTGTATGTTCCTAAAATGTGATGTGTCTCAGCCTGAAAGTTCAATAAAAAAGAATGGATTCTCTTCATATAAAAATCACGAATAGTGTTCTTATAGTTTCTAATGTTACTTTCTCGAAGTTGATAAACGTTAACCCCGATAAATAAACAAAATGGTGATTTTTTTCCTACGGAAATTCTGGGATACTCGGCCTTGGAAAATATCTAAGGGCTCCTGAAAGAAATCGAAGCTATAACCTCACGATTATTCCAAGTTCGGATGCTTAATTTACTAACGAACTATACTCGACTTCGTGGGAGCTGGTAATTAGACCCCCCGTGGCTTCGTGGAGTAATAAAGATGACTGAAAAACAGAAAACTCCCTGCTTCCGTCAAAATTTGTAAGATCATACAAACAGGCGGAATTTCGATTTACGACTGAATAACTTTCTACAAATAAATAATCATAATAGTATCTATAAACTAGGATTCAAACCTGCGTTCTATGTCTAATTTATTTCAAGGCAATGTTTTTCAGTTAAGAACGTCAATTAAGGAAATTAATATACCGCTTTTGCATCGACTTGAAACCTAGTAATTGGTATTAAAGCAAACTTAATAGTCAGTTTCCGAATAACTTAGTTGCTATGTGATATAATCAGAACAAGTCTTGTTTAAGAATCATGAGAGCGAATCTACAAGAAATATACCAGAATCGATCAGTCGTTTTGTTCATTACGTGTTGTGCAAGTTTACCAACGTAACTGTTTCAAAACTAAACAAGAATGTAATTGATGCATCAGAAAAATAAGAGTATTTCAATAATTTTTAACTTAAACTTAAAACTACTTCTCATGATACGCAGACATAGTCTTATGCTTTTCGATCTGGTTGGAAGAATTTTGAATGTAGCTTAAAAAGTTTTTCTTTGCGCAATTTTATGCAAATAGAATTGAGGAATACTTCGGCGTGCACAACAGCTTTCGAACGTCTCTTCTTACTTAGGAAGGAAAGCTCCCTTGACAAGACTTACTAGTTTTTCCAGTGCGAGTTTTTTCCTGACAGCTTCCTGACTTTCAGTCGTAAATTCAGTAGCTTCGTGATCCAAAACACTGAATCTGAGGCGGAGTATTTTGATTTACGTTTCCGGCCAGAATCGCAACTCAAATACCTCGAAGCAACAGAAGTTCGGAATCATACTTATTTCTTCTCATTTGGAAATTTTGTAAACTAATATATTGAAAAATTGCAATTTTTTTGCTTAATCGGCAACGCGCAAAACGATTGCTTGCGTTGCCAGCTACCGATTTGCTGATCTATTATTTAACAGTTAAATTGTAATTAATGACCATGTCATAAGCTGCGTGAATAAAATGAGCTTTAAGATATGTTTGAGAGTCACAAAACAGTTACATTTAATGCTACTTAGTCAAAAATTAGTTACATGGGGTACCTTTTATGAGTCACCGCCTTCTGGTATAATATCAAAGCAACGAAGAAAGAAAAGGCATAAAATAATCGGCAAGAACGTTTTATATTTTGGTATTCCGTCCTCTCCCCGCCCTGAAATAATGGGGACGTCAAAACACGACGACGAATCACTGCCTTCTCGAGAAACAAGACCAGTCGTTGTTTGCGTTTTCGAAGAAACCTTAAGATTGTATCAAATCCCTTACACAGGTGTCGAACCCACTGCAGAAGTAAATAGTTAATTTTGACTGTTGTGCGTGCCAGTGGCCCTTAGCTAATCTTGATCTTCTTGGTTAGATTTCTAACTTCTATAAATCTACTCCGCTGCAGAAAAATTCAAAAATCATTTTTTCCGTTAACACTTAGTTTTGCAATCGCGAAAAAGGCCTTCAAACACTAACAGATTAACCTTCTGGCTTCCTCTATTAACAATAACGACAATTAAAATCCAAAGCGTAAGTACTTTTGTTATAACACTGGTTTCCAACGCATAAGTGCCTTTCAAGTGTAAGCACTACATGAATTTCAGTCAGTTAAGGGTGGTACTGTTTTGTTTTGTCTCAAGTGAGGTCATACGCATATAATTAGAAATACTGAACTACTTCGTTCACCCTGCGGTCGACTATAAAATCCATCAGAAAGATTTTTGATTTCCTAGAATTTACTAACACGAAAACGTCACCGTGTACGTCATTGTTGCCAATATATACGTTTATCAATTTTTCACTTCATTTTCGCGTTTCGTGTTGTACTTTCGTATTCTCTACGGTTCACTAATAATAAGTGCGAAACAAATAGTTTACTTTAGCAAAAAAGGCGTCAAGAGTGGGTAGGTGCCAAATCCTTAGGTCTTAAGCATGTTTGATTGCACTCAGTTTTCTCGTTTTCGTTCCACGTCGCCGAAGGTTTTAATGGTGTTACGAAAGATAGATCGACGGACGATTTTAACACTCTTATTCTAGCATTAAACAAACAAGTGAATGCATTGATACAGGCAGTTAGCCCTTTAAGAAAGTATCGCTGAGATACAGCTCAGACATTTCAGATGCAAATAAATAATTTGTTAGAGGTAATGTGTCCCCCAGGTGTTTGTTAGAGGTAATGTGTCCCCCAGGTGTGATATAGAATAAGTCCCGTAATCATTCGTTGTACTAGTTAGCGGTAGTTAGCGAAGTCCCGATAGGGAGACTTCGAATGAGCGTGATTTAATTTCAGTTACCGAGATTGGAGAAACGAATTGTCATAAGTTTTGCGCTCCCAACTTCTGACCTCAGTAGCATTTTCGTACTGTTTACACAATAGCCCTCTTAAGTGCAAAGGACTCGGCTTTTGTTTATAATAAACAGGTATAAACAATGTGGGCTAGATGTTACACACTTCAATTTAACTCGATTTCGTTACACAAGAGTATCGAAAGGAGAGTTTCAACAAAGCTGTAATCCACTTACCTCGCAGGTTTTAAACTAGCCTTGCAAAATCTGAAGAGCGATCTGTGAAATCGCAAAAATTCACTTCCCCTCTTGTCGTTTCTTCAATCATTCCCTGTAAAAGTCTGCTTTCCACTCCGCTCTGGTGGCAAACTACTTGATGCTGAATCTTCGCTCTGTCAAAGTAAACACCAAAGCTTAGATGTGAAAACTGTTGAAAACTGTGTATTTAAGTCCAGGAGCGAAATCTTTTGTGGACGCACAGTTGTCTCGAGTGATAATGGCTAAAACGCTAACAATTAAGATTGACTTTGTGACAATCTTTTTGGCCTTGCGGTCAGTCTGCAGATAAGCCTTTCTCAATTTACAAGCGAGACCGCAATCGATAAAATCGATCAATGCAACCACCTATGGCATAATTGGCTTGCCGGCGCACAAACAAAGCCAAACTTGAGATACAGAACAGCGATGTTTCGAATACTGGCGAATGCTCTTCCGTGTCTATTGTGGCCTTTGTACGAAATTGAACAGATAAAAATCTGACGTTTGAAGGCTTTCATATCACAACGACTCAAAGAGGTTTAGGCTATGGGCACATTTCATGCTGTGGTTTTGTTAGATTTCTTGGTTGGAATCGTGCATTGTGAGCGAATAACGTTTAACAAACTCGTAAGGTAATCAAAATATTGACATTAATCGAATAAGTAATATCTCTGCCGCTGGATGAAAGCTTGAACGCCGTAACACCATGCTCGGATCTGTTAGAACTCGATAGGACAGATGTTGATACGAGGATCACTGAACCGCGACGGAACAAAAAAACTGTATTAATTACGCAACCCATGATAAAAGCCACTAATAGCTTTTCTCTATCTATAACTTTACGCGAATAACGAAGCAGAACGGTCCAGCCCGCATCCTAGTTTCTGTGGTACTGAAAAACATATCTATACTAGTTGCTGATTCGAGAACTGGTTTCTAGATCTCACTGGCATAGTGACTGGAGCTTTTAATT
>NC_090884.1:51383830-51398830 GCF_036669925.1 Montipora capricornis
AGTTAAAGATAGGTTTTCAGGGTTCAAAATCCAACTAAAAGAAAACAGGCAGAGCTTGCCGCATTAAACACAAAGAACCTGACTCCCCGGAAAAATCTAAAACCCGTTAAGAACTTATTAGAGAATATTAATAACCATTTTCACGACTGATGATGCAAGACACTGTGTTATAACAGCACTGGAAGTAAGAAAGTTACATGTATAGACAAAGACCTCAGTAAAACAACTGAGCAAAAAAACATCAAGAAGACAACATTACACCCTAAAAGGGGAAAAAACACTACTTCATCTTTTCCAAAGGAAACAATCAGAGGAAGAAAGGGTTGGTGGGGAAAGTAATAAGGCTAAGGGTGTTGCTGTCGCCATTGGCACTGGCAGTGACTCAGGAGACAGTCAAAGTTATGACAAAACCGGATTTGCAATGCTGATCAAAGTAATCTGTCCTCTTCTAAGACCTTAAAGTGCCTATCACCTCAACACACTTTTCCACTTTATTTATTCTCCGAAATCGTCCCAAATACATCGTGTTGTTTTTAGAACCTTTTGATTGAAATTTCACTTTTTATTATTGGCTTTCAAAGACGGGAAAAGTGATCATACTTTGATCCATAACCGAGCAATGAAGGAGAATGGGTTCGATACCGGGTTGACGTCACAAATTAATTTGCATTGAGATAGTTCTTTGAAAACAGCGATGCAAATTAATTTGTGACGTCAACCCGGTATCGAACCCATTCCCCTTCTTTGCTCGGTTATTAATCATGGTATGACCACTTTCCCGTTTTTCAAAGCCAATGAAAGGGTGAAATTTCAATCTAAATGTTCTAAAAACAACACCATGTATTTAGGATGAATTCGGAGAATAAATATATTGGAAAAGTGTGTTGAGGTGATAGGCACTTTAAGTTTTGAGACTAAACGTTATGGGTAGTTGACAGCTTGTTTCATTAATTTTACAAATCACCATTTCCACTTGACAGGTAAAGTTTAATTTCATAGGCTGATTCACATTTTTAATTCCAACTATTCCAAAATGTTTGTTTTCAAATCCCATTCAAAATCTGCATGGTGGAATTCACTGCAAAATTTGCACAGAATGACTACTGAATACTATCAACTAATTAAAGACAACAAATCCTTTAATATCAGGAAACTTTCAAGCATGTTAATAATGCTGTAAATGCCACATTTCAGTTTTGGTGTATTACTTACTTACTTACTTTATTTATTTATACACGGTAAAATCTTCAGTATATATTACAATAAAAAGTTTCATTACAACAGTCTACAATGTACACTGTTTTACAAGATTGCCGTGTGGAAGCCCGACCAGCACCTACTATATAGTTGGTCAATTTCCCTTTTAAAGTATTCTAGGGAGTCTGATTGTCGCAAGCTGATGGGCAAACTATTCCATAACAGTGCTCCGCTATAACAAAAAGCACGCTTGCCATAATTTGTGCACGGCAAAGGCAACTCAAGTTTAGCCTCTACGTTTCTTAAGTTGTATTAAATACTGCGGGTTCTGAATGAATTCTGGAGGTACGCTGGGGTGAGTCCATTGATTGTTTTAAACATTAATATAGCTTTAAGCTTTTGTCGGCGAGTAGTTAGATCATCTCAATTTAACAGATTTAAAAGGAAAGTGGCACTTGTGTCGTAATTGGACCTGGTAATCGCCCTGGCAGCCCTATTTTGAAGTTTTTGAAGTTTATCACTAGGTTAAGTTGCAATCGCCCCAAACGGAGCTACAATAATCAAAGTGGGGTAAGATCAACTCTTGATAGATGTGGAGGGCAGTGCGCTTTGAGATGAGTCTTATTCGTTTAAGAGCGCCTATAGCTGAAGATATCTTCTTGCTAAGATCACCTATATGATTTGACCATGAGAGGTGTTCGTCAATTATCACGCCTAGTGATTTAGCTTCTTTAACTTTAATGATTAATTTAGCATCAATCTCAACGTTTACTTGATTGTCTGAGAATGAATTTTAACGTTGGTTTGACCCAATAACCATAAATTCGGTCTTCGCAACATTCAAGCTCAGTTTGTTGGAAATGAGCCATATATTAAGACTTCTTAACTCTGAATTTAAACCGTTCTCAAGATCGGTCAATGTGCTGGCAGCAAAGATTATGTTAGTATCATCAGCAAACATCCTTGGAGAGGTCAACCTAAGGCAATTTGGCAGATCGTTAATGTAAACTAGGAATAAGAGTGGTCCTAGGTTGCAACCCTGTGGGATGCCACAAGAAACCGGTGCAGCATTAGACAACTGGCCAGCAAGACTACATCTCTGACTTCGGCGGAAAAGATAAGATTCAAACCACTTAATATTGATTGTATCAACAGCATATATACGGAGCTTCCGTAAGAGAATATTGTGATCAATGGTGTCGAAGGCCTTTTAAGATCTATGAAAACTACACCGTTGACAAGGCCATTGTCGATATTAACCGACCAGCTGTTTGCAGCATCAACCAGGGCAGTAAGGGTACTGTGTAACGATCGAAATCTACATTGATAGTGGCTTAGTTGGTTGTTAGCGTTGAGATACTCACTAAGTTGATCACAAACACATTTTTCAAATATTTTGGCAACGATTTCTTCGGTAATTCATGGTAATTATTGTCAGGGTAAGTAGGCGCATTTGAAATACGATTTCACAAAATTCAGTGGAAACACTTTTCACAGCTCCCCTGGAATCAGCTTGGAACAAGGTGATGTTGGGTATGGTTGCATTGTAGATGAAAGGAACTGTGAAAGGTCACACAAGGCATGGGGCCATAATAATTATACTTAGCATGACAAATGACGCTATTTTACTCCCTTTTAAGTAAGACATTTATTTCATTTCAATGCCTTGTTTGGAAGAAGTGTTTTCAGTGATCTTTTGTCTCTGGGAGTTGGGAAAGACTTGAAATATCCACAAGAACGAGATGCCAGTGTTTTGTGGTGAACAGTTTTCCCTCGCAGTCCAGCATCAAACTAGCGAAGGCAAAGAACAGCTAAAAGAAACTTTAAAATTCGTGAAATTCATAGTTTTCAGTTTCCTTCAGTACCAATTCAACTAAGTCCCATGGTGTCCACATTGGCATTGATTTAACCCATGACGCAAGAAATTTTGCGCAGTAGGGTTGCGCAATGCAAAAACAGGGAATCACCTCAATAAAAAGAAATTTATAGAACCTGGCGAATATTTCTGTACAAACGTTGTTCGACTTAGATTTAACAAATGTTGACCATAACACGACAAAGTGTGATTGATGTGTGTTTTCTTTCACAACACGACATCCTGCAGTAAATAAATCAATGTTTTCTTTAGAATAATCATTTATTTCTGAACCGCAGCTATCAAGAAGTTTATATTTTTTGTTCTTTCCTGGAATGACTTGAACCAAGGGGCGAATCAAATTAGAGAGCTCTATTTTTAACGTGATCCTCTCATTAATTTCAATTGAAAGGTTTGAAAATTCAAACTTCACAATCACATTTCTCACCATGGAATTGGAAGTTTGTTAATAATTCAGATGAATTTTCATCTTTCGTTTGCGCAAAAGTATTCGTTTGCATGTTTTGCTAGAAGTGCTCATAACTCAAACTTCTAATACTGAACAGCCGACTCTTGAGTGTATGCTCTAATAACATTACAATCGCCCTAGTCCTCCATTTTACGGGGGTGAAGAACAGTGTTGCTAGAATAATTATATGTTCAGAGTTCGTCAGTGGATGTAGTAATTTTCGATACAAAGCTTGTTAATTTTTAATGTTTTCAGGTAAAATGCACTCTACAAAACTTCACATACCTTCTTGTGTTTACAATCTGAACTTCATCGGGTTGCTTTGTAAACTAAGTTCATGCTTAAGAAAGGGCCTTTCTCGTACACGCCGTCAATCATGCGCTCCATACGATGTTAGACGCTCTAATTCTCTTAAATTCTGTCCCAACGTTCTAAGAACGAAAGACAAAACATCCTCGGTCTCAGCGAGAAGTTACAAAATAGCTCAGAAGGAGCACGCGGGGTTCAAACCCAGTGGATAATCTTAGCATCCACCAATAGATTCATAGACATGATTTGCGCATGACAATTGCGACAAGCAGTGTACATGCGCGTCCCAAAATTAAGATGAATGTGTTTTTTAAATGTTTTGGCTTTTCAGCAAAGGACAAGGAGGAATTCGATAATTTTGTCTCGTAGTAAATAATAAGGACGGTGCACCTATGAGTTCATTCCCAATCTTTGTTACTAATTTCAATAACAAAAAAGAAAAAAAAATGATCGACCTACAAATGATCGGTTACAAATGAATGAGCAACATCCAAAGCGGCATGGAGAATAACTAAGGAATGTCAAAAAACGCTGTCGAAGTAGAAATATATGTTGAGTCTTGCAGAAAACAGAGAAATCAACCGGTTGATCTTTAAATTCGCTTCCTTGGGTGCGGTCATTTAAGAGTAAATAATTGGTCATGTTTCAGTAAATATTTAAAACTAGACCTTGGAAAATAATTTCGCTTTGTCATGTTTTCAAATATTTTTTGCCATTGAAAACTGTTATTCAGTGGTTTTTAGTTTCTTCCATTTTCTAGCTTTATTTCCCACGATATCCGCTGTAAAATTTATTTGAGTTGCGACCTAATATCCTGCGAAGATTATGATATGCATTTGCATGACTGTGAAGTTCGATTTCGTTATCAAAACGGGATTTCTTGATCCGATCATAAGTCAGATAAGATAAAGTATGGCAAAAAAGACTTCATAAAACGAAGAAATACTCGGATGATGAACAAAACCGGCTAATTTCATGTATCAGGAATTCGTTTAATTTGCTCCTTAAATTAAATTGAATGTTCTTTGGGAGAAATTGGTACTTTCCGTGGATAAAGCGATCAATAATTGCGTCTACTGGCGCCATCGTAAATTTGGAAGAGATCAGTGATATGGAAGCTATTTTATCTATTGCAGTCGGAGATTTGCTTTATTTTGCAGAATTTTAAACTGAGGTACGTAGGTAGGTCCGAATTAAGGAATCTAAGGTTGTAAGTGGTTTGTATGGGAGATGGAGGAGATTTGCTATTGGTGGAATCATGGTGACAAGAATATACGAATAAAGTCATTTCGCCATGGTTCCACCAATGGCAAAGAGCTCCTCCATCTCCTATATAAACCACTTACAACCCACAATTCCCGAAATCTCTCTGACGAAAGGCTGAAGCTCACAAATTTATTTGACAGTGGATAATGTACCTTTATCGACTCGACTGTTTGATAAAATCAAATTTTTGGATCTTGACTTCTCACCGACAAAGCACTAAACTTTCTTTAGAGTCTACCATCATTATAGGCCAGATTGTGGTCGAATATAGAAAATAGCACTGGAATCACTCCTAACATGAACATTTTACCGTCGTCGTCCCACTGTCCCATATTTTTAAATGTTCAAGAAAAAAACACAAAAATATGAGGAAGGTACTGATTTAGGAGGCTTTCAATTTGACGGAACTGACCGGCCAGACCCGACATTTGGAAAGACTAACTCTGCATCGCTTTCAAATTGACACAATTCGAGGATCTTATATACTTCTCCAGAAGAATGCTAAGGATTATCATGCAAGTGTTCCTTCAAATTGTTGCAATTTTGACTCCACTACCCAATCAGATACAACACGACTAACTCAATCACAACACAACTGTGTAGATACATGGGCGTGTAGGACAGCAAGCGCCACAAGCCGGTTTATTTTGCTTACCATATACATACAAAGTCCGCTCTAGCATAACAATACGTTAACATACTTGATGGTACTGACCACCTAAAAACATGTTAAAGGAAAAGGTCACTGGGCACCTGCCGGATACGAAAACCCAACTCAATTCGGGAATGAGGGAACGTATTCTCCAAACCCCATGCAAGTGTCACTACCCCATGGAGGCTAAGGGGAAAAGTTAACCAAAAAAAAAAAAAAAGTAGGCGAACAAAGTTGAACCTAGACTGATTCAAATCTCTAACGGTTCACTATTTGTACAACAAATTACCCATAATCCCCACCAGACAACCGGACCCAGTCCTCTGGACCGTGACGGCAAAATATCTATTTCTGCCAATTTCGCAGGCTACAACTGTCAGAAATAGCATTTTTCTTCGCAAACTGACGCGTCTGGCCAGCAAGTTTTGAAAAAAGAAAAGCGCCCTTAGCCTTTTTTCAGTTAACGTTTTGTTTGAAATATAAACATTGGTTTTGCCCGGATTTTCAGTTTCAACTTCAAACCCAGAGTAAACGTAACACTCTTCCACAGGGGAGGTGTTCTGTCCGCTTAAAGGGAAAATACATAATAACACTGACTCTCCACGGGTTTCTGCTCTGCAACTCGACTCTTTCTGCAGCTTAAATTTTTTTTAAAAAAATTGCTTCTGATTATCTTCTCGTTTGTTGTTTTTTCACTCCGACCGACCGACCCAAGATTAGGAAACGAATTCAACGGTAAACGGAGTAAGAAAAGAGGACGGCTTTATGAGACTCCAACCAGTTGGCTATTTACAAAGCGTGGTGCATGGAGATGATTTCGAGGTACGGGATTCGGGATCACCGAAGACAGAATCCCTTTCATGATCATGTGGTTTTTGATCCAGCAGTGTCCGCATGTATAGAATCCAGAGGTTCCAACCACAGATCGAGTGAATGCATAGACATTCATGGATATATATTGCTACAGATGGCTATAGATGCTGATATATTGCAATCGGTTGATATAATAATTTACGTGCTTTATCAAAAACGTAAAACAAACAGCGGCTACTAACATAACAATAAAACGCATTTTTCTTCTGAAGATGTATGTTGTAGCATACGAAACGTCGAGTCAAAAGTAAAATGGGCTTTACCATTATGTTTGTAGCCGCTGTTTGTTTTATGTTTTTGATTAAGTTGAAATGGCCAAAGAGCAAGAATATTCATGATGTTACGTGCTTTATGATACAATTTAATAACCCTACGTACTTAAAGTACCAACCACGGTCACGCCACCTCCTTCCTGATTGTCCGGAAAACGCCTCTTTTCGCCAAAATGAGGTTTCCAGCAATTTTACAAAGGAATCCAGTTTCCCTTAAGCTTTCAAAGCGGATAAATCGTTTTCTATTTAAGGCAAAGTTGCTTTAACAGTTTGGCAGTAGGATTTAATCTCGTGTGGCTCCGTTTTCATTACTTTGTAATGAAGACGTCTTGAAACGAGATCAGTTCTTGTTTCATGACTGTGAAAAAGCCAGCTGCGTTTGCGATACCACCGACTACGGCTTAAAAGAACTTGTGTCAAAGTTTGGCCAACTTTGATTTACGTCCTTTCCATGTTTGCAGCCTGAGCACCGTTTGCCTCCGCAAATTGGCCATGGGAAACTTGTGTGTGGCTCATACATGTGGCAAAAATGGAGGTCCATTGCTCGGACAACCGAGTTGGTCTAGGATGACCACAAAGTTACCATCCTCATCCAAAGTTGACAGATTTCTTTTGCACTGAGGAGCTTTGACAATTCAAAGAACTCGCCGGATTGTATATCTTCGGTGTATTGAGCAGGAATATCCTGAAAAGGAGCGGCAGGTTGGCTGTTGTTGTGCCGTGACGGGATTAATGACTGGCCTCGTATG
The DNA here is from genome assembly GCF_036669925.1 of Montipora capricornis. Taxonomy (NCBI): domain Eukaryota; kingdom Metazoa; phylum Cnidaria; class Anthozoa; order Scleractinia; family Acroporidae; genus Montipora; species Montipora capricornis. The sequence continues at coordinate 51,391,473 of NC_090884.1, forward strand.
ATCGCGAGTTGAAGTTGATGTCGAACAATCTGGCTGTAGAACCTGAACTGCGGCCAAAGATGCATCGTTGGCGATTTTCGCTAATGCATGGTGATGGAGCAAAGATATTTCTTTTTCTCAATTACCATTCTTCCCTCGGCTCGCTTGCGTGACCAAAGCGGGCGGTTCGACTAACTCAGAAGGGACTGCGAGCAGCTGCCAGCAGTCTACGATGAGATAAGCTTACCGAGCCTTCCTGAAAGAGTCACGTTGATAGACGAGTTTTTCGATAGGAATGAGTAACATATGACTTTGTGAATGGTAATTGTTGCTAAGAAAGTGCTCTGAGACTGCCGTCTGGACACAGGCGCCCCAAGTTCAGTGTTAGCATGTCCGACAAAAATATAAGGATTTCTAGGGGAATCCCGATAAAAATCTTAAGAAAATTATATGATGATATCTCAATTAAAAAGCCTAACGTTATTGCCATTGTGGGTAGCTTCCTTCCTGTGCATGTGATTATTTTCCAGATCTGACGCGATTTGATTTCAATTTGTGGGCTGTCAGCGGTTATAATAAAATCCCAAGGCCGGAGACTAGTTGCAAGTTTTCAAGTTCAACTTTTATTTGTATACAGCAAACAGTTTAAGTTGTTACCAGGCTGGCTTGCAAATAGCGAGAAGCTAATCGTGAAAAGCCAGACTGTACACGGAATTATTTAGACTTTTTTTTTGTTAAGAAATAAATGATCATTTAACAACAACATATTAACGTTATTCTTTGTGCTTTCAAATATTTAGAAAGTAGAAAAATTTAAGAGAAAAGGAGAAAAAAGCAGTCTAGGTAAAAGAACAATATGTAAAGAGGAAAACGACAGACTATACTTAATTAACTTCAGTTGGAAATTTAATTTTTCATCTTGTTAATTACGGTATCTATATCGGCATAAGAGTTTTCAGTTCAAGTTCTAGAATTTCAATTAGTTTTGTTCCAATAGTTTTCTTAAAACAATTTCTGGATACGTTTTTGAGACTAGTTGGTATGGAATTCCAGATTTTAACACGAAGACGTGAAAATGCCTTACTTTGAACGTTAAGTGCGGATTGTTTGGTAAAAAATGCTGAGATGTCGATGAGCATCTGCTGTAAGAATGAACACTAGTAATTTTAGAAAACAAATTCGAAATTTTAATCGGTGCAAAATTAGTGTTGATGTCGTACATCAAATTAACAATTTTCTCATAATATAGGGATTTGAGCGGTAGAAGTTTTCCGTTCAAGAAAAGAGGTATTGCATGCTCCCATTCTTGAGCAAAATGAATAAGACGGAGTGCACGTTTTGAAGAAGTTAATCCATACGTCATATAAGGTATAGTACAATGAGAGACTTGTAAATATTAAGAAGAGTTTGATTAGGAACAATATGTCTTACTTCGCAATTAAACCGACAGTTCTGCTTATTTTTGTTGTAAGGGTATGAATATGGTCTTTCCAACTTCATCAAGCAATAACCCAAGAAATTTAAAGCAGTTCTTATGTTCAAGAATAACATTCTTATTTCATTAATCTGGGGCAGGTAATTAAGCTTTTTTTGATGTGGGCGAAAAATAACAAAGTTTGTTTTCTTTGTATTAAGTGTAAGTTTATTTGAGGTTGACCAATTAAATAAGTTGTTCAATTCAGCATTTACAATTAATTCCAATATCTTGAGATTTTCGTGAGAATAAAGGACATTAGCATCATCGGCAAAAAGGAAAAATTCAAGTTTTCTGGAGCAATGTTGGATATCGTTAACGTATAACAAAAAGAGGAGCGGCCCTAAAACGGACCCTTGGGGTACACCACAATTAACTACTTCTTTATCCGAAATGTAAGAGTTAATCTCGGTTGTTTGAGTACGATTTGTTAAATAAGACGAAAACCACTGATTAACGATTCCTCGAAAGCCGTAATAATTAAGTTTATCAAGTAAAATGTTATGGCCGACAGTATCAAAAGCTTTCTTAAGGTCGATGAACATCCCACAGGAAAAACGTCTGCTGTCCATATTGGTACGGATGGTTTCTACCATGTCAAGTATAGCATGCTTAAATGAGTGTGCTTGACGAAAACCGTATTGAGATGAAGATAACAGCTGATGTTTTTCTATGAAAACCTTCATTCTGTTGTTCATAATTTTCTGAAAACTTGTATTGAAGGTTGACAATAATGAAATTGGTCTATAATTGCAGGCATCAGTTTCGTCATCAGCTTTGTAGATTGGTATAATTTTGGACATTTTCAATTTAGAAGGGCAGGAGATATTATAGAGAAGAATACAGGCCATGTGATTTATTATTCGGAATGGATAAAATGTCAAGTTTCACTTCATGCGAAGTAACAGACTTATTAAAGAAGAATGACGTATCTAGTGATTTGGAATTACTGACACAGTCCATATAAGAATGTTGAACAATATATAAAATTAAGAAGACTGGTATCTAGAGAGAATAAGATAAAAATAATAAGATAAATAGATAGCAATGAAAACTGAACGTTTAATAAAGCCAGAGTCAGTTTTCACTGCTAACTATTTATCTTACTATTTTTATCTCATTTGCCATTTCCCTCAGTTAAACACTCTCGCGAGAGTTCTACATTTTGACTATTTCGGTCTAAGCAGTAGAAAAAGTATCACGTGACCTAGATCCCATAAGTTTTCTTATGCATCCGAACTCGAAATTTAAAGGATTCTTTATCCGACTATCTCCAGGTCACCACCAAAACAGTATATCTCGGTTTCTCTATTGGAAGATTTTAAAAACGAAAACTAGCCAACCATGTATGTCCTGACCTCTACGTAACTATGATCAACGTTCGGTTCCACAGGGTGAATACTGATACAAATGATCACTAGAATGCTCTCGAATTTAATATATATGCTCAGATGTTCACATTTTGAGATAAAAGAACTAGTATACAAGCTTGTTTGACAGCAGCGGATGATAATGACTATAACTAATTGATGATTAGTATAATTAATTAGCAAATACGATCTGTTGACTTTAATCAGAACTGCATTACTCATATAAAAATACTCCAGCTCTTTCATCAATTATTTCGCAGTTGCAGTTAAGGTGACTGTATGATGCAGTTCAGTCATTATTAATGTATAAATTGATCTGATTATGTCATCGGGTAAATTAGTTCTAATCAAAGCCCGCCTCAGATCAACCTTGTTCATCTTAACTTGTGATCGCTGCAGCAATCGGTAATTCATTTCAATGATCTGACTCGCAGGTGTCTGAAAAGAAGACGCTAGTTCAGAGAGATGCAGTCGTGGATCTTCGCAAACAGATAAATGGAATGACAAAGAACATTCAAGTGCTTTCCGCCTTAATGAAAACACTTTACGAAGATGAAAACCTTGGCATAAATCTAAGAAAGCTTCGAGACGACACGCGCGACGATGCTCTGGTATGCCTTAAAGATATCCTTCCACTTTCCGTTGGGTTTGTGTCATGCGTAACCCACTACTTTGAGAACTCTGGAACTCTTGAATATGATCAGTGGTGTCGGTTGATTCCTCGTATCCTTGAAAAGACTATTGGCTACAGACAGTTAAGTGAGAGGATCCGGCAGAGGTATGAAGATTCTTTGGTTCCTCTTAAGAAAAGACAATACCAAGCAAAGCTTGTACAAGCAGAGACGAGAAAGCGTAGAGAGGAATTCCAAAGAAGACAAAGAGAGCTAGAAGATACTGCAAGAACCAAAAGGAAATGGGCCATTGTACTTGCTTTTTTGCCGATAGTTAACATAATTGCGTATCCAACGCTGTGACGGCCTCTGCAGGTAAAGATGATAAATTGGCGAAGGAAAACGGTGCTCAGGCTGCAAAAATATAATAAGTTCCGTTTACACGCTAAAACGTTAAGCCGGTGAGTCAATGACCTTACGTTTCCCTAGATCCAACCCTGTGATGTCCAATCGGTCAGTTTGGAACGTGAGTAATGGGGGACTATGAAGTCCAAAACTTACGCTCAAAGTAAACAACCTTTGGATAAAAGTCAAAGCTCAAACGTTTGCCTGTCAAGTGTTAAGCAATTACACTTTCAAAATCTGAAGAAAAAAAGGAGTAATTTTTGTTATAATCTCAATAGCACTTTAGCGATTTGTAAATGACCAACTTGTCGCTTCCTTCTGTTTGAGTTTCATAACTCTCTTAATTATTAAGTGTATTTCAAGTGCTATCATTCTCTATTCTCGGCCACAAGCTGAGCTATAATGGGGTTCGTTTCTATTCACCTGGAGCTTCTGATATCTTATGCTGAGGTGGAAGGTGGGCTCCTCTGTAGCCATTACACACAATGGTTCACACCTGAAACTTTCGGTATCAAGTGTTAGAGGCGAAAGGTGAGTGCATTCACCTGGAGCTTCTGATATTTTATGCTGTGGTGGAAGGTGGGTTCCTCTGCAGCTAGTACACACAATGGGTGCACACCTGGAACTTTTGGTATCAAGTGTTAGATGCGGAAGGTGTGCACACACCTGGAGCTTCTGATATCTTGTGCTAAGGTGGAAGGTGGGTTCCCCATTGATAGTCACTACATACAATGGGTTCACACCTGGAACTTTCAGTATCAACTGTTAGAGGTGGAAGGTGTGCACACACCTGGAGCTTCTGATATATTGTGCTAAGGTGGAAGGTGGGTTCCCCATTGATAGTCACTACATACAATGGGTGCACACCTGGAACTTTTGGCATCAAGTGTTAGATGCGGAAGGTGTGCACACACCTGGAGCTTCTGATATCTTGTGCTAAGGTGGAAGATGGGTTCCCCATTGATAGTCACTACATACAATGGGTTCACACCTGGAACTTTCAGTAGCAACTGTTAGAGGCGGAAGGTGTGCACACACCTGGAGCTTCTGATATGTTGTGCTAAGGTGGAAGGTGGGTTCCCTGTCGACAGTCACTACATACAATTGGTTCACACACCTGGAACTTTGAGTATCAAGTATTAGAGGCCGAAGGTGTGTGCATACTTGGAGCTTCTGATATGTTGTACTGAGGTCAAATGTGGGTTACCTTCTATCACAAGGATTTATTTCAAGTTTGGTGCTAGAATGCAAATGGTTACCTTTGGTTTATAAAATTAGCTTAATATCCTTAATTTTCCATATTCATTGCTTAAAACAACAACTAATTGTTAATACAATCTCTTTTAGCCAATGATACTTCCCTCCTTCTTTGTCCTTTTTTTCAGGTCACATTTTCCGGGACTTTCCCAGAATTGCCTGCATGACCACAATTGAACTGTGGTATCTCCAGGTTGGTTTGCATAATACTTTTGTACAGTTTGTATTGGCAAGTGAAAGATGTTTAAGTAGTCTAGATCTAAAAGTTAAAAAGTTATCATTCATTTAACCTGTGAATGTCCATCAGGGTATTCACAATGGACATTATTTTTTTGTTGCTTCCTGAGCAACACAATAAAATTATATGCTGCAGGTAATTTAGAATTGTTCAAAATGTGAAAAGTTCACAACTCCAAGTGGCACATCATCCGTTCATGTTATTTTATCCTCGTTTTGAGCATAAGCGTAATTATCTATAATTTTCTGGATTTTTCATGACTGCTAATAAAATTCTATGACTTTCCAGGCCAGAAAAAACATTTACATATTCCATGACTTTACCACCTTTTGCATGAACCCTGCATGAGGATATTAATAAACTGTTTTGTTGCTTCCTGGATAACTTATTAAGCTGTTGCAACAGCCAAAGACCAGGAAAAGAAAAAACAGTTTAGAGGGTAGGAGAGAGGAGAAGAACAAAAACCCTACCTTAAGTAACTACAGTATTGTAGTTCTATCACAGGTACCATTAACTCTCCGAAGTTACAATGTAGTTGTGAAAAGTGCTCAATACTGCAATATTCAAGGTGCGGAAATAAATTGACAATGAAATAAGTCCTCAGCAAGATACATTAATAAACAGGTTTGTTGCTTCCTGGATAACTTGTGCTGCAGGTCTTGTCAAGGACGGGATACGATCAAAAAAACAAAAACACAAGCAAGAAGGCACGGGAGAGGATAAAAGCAAAAAGTGTACCAAAAGCAGTTCCATAAGAGGTAACAAAAACTCAGTTGTTTGACTAACAAGTAATGTACAGTACTTGGCACTTGGTACTTGGTGTAAATCCACAAAGTACGACAAATCCAAAAATTCTCTTGATTTCAATATGGAATTTTTCCCTTTTATGTGAGTATGTGGCCCCTGATCCAGACCAAAACGACCCAAACATACTTTTCCCCTGAGAAGAATACGATTCACCTTCTATGGGATGCCCCTACATGAAACTTGAATGGATCAAGGTTTGTGGACAACAGAAAGACATGAAAAATGGCTGATTTTTATGTCAACAGTTCAATTCGTACATGAATTATCCATTCAATTAGAATAACAGGTGGTGTAGACCAGTAATTCGTCAAACAAAGAGAGGGGGTCTGTACATATCGCAGACTAGCATATCAGGGAGGCAGTGTGATCCAGTTGTTAGGGAGTTGGGTTTTCATGCGGTTGCCTGGGTTCAAATCCCGTTTGAGTCTCTTGTTTGAATTTTTTTTCCGGTTGTCCTGAATTCAACTCCAACATGCTTTGTAAATAGCCATCTGGTTGCATCCTGCCAGTTAAGGTTCTTAATTAAGTGTGAATTGTTTCCTTCAGATTGTGAAAAGTGGGTTTTCTCTGATCTAGCGTGCTAGCCAAGTGAACTTCCGCTATGTGTATAAACAAAGCATTTACATTTATTACAATTTATTATTGTTTGAATGATCATATTGTTATTTGTCCTTTTTTTTTCTGATTGGTAGGTGTCACGCAAAAAACAAAAATAACGAAACACAAAGCAAACGGTATGATTAAAATGATTATGATTGATTGTTATCCATTGTATTTTGCACCATCATTATAAAAGACATTCAAAACTGTTTGGTGCTTTATTGGAACAGATGCTGGTCGAGGAAAAGAAAGAAAAAAGCGGGTAAGAGAGGAAAGAGCAGATTTGGAAAGTAGGGACACAAGAAGAGCTAAACAAATTAAACCCAATGTAGTGACAGGTAAGAACATTACTTTATTAATATTGCATACTGTATGTATATTTTGATTCAAGTTAGATGATCCTCAGTTTAAATAATAATGCAAACAAGGGAAAAAGTCCTCTATTGCTTTTACAAAATATTTCTCAAAGATAATCCAACAAATGAAGGAAACAAATGAAGAAAAATTCTTGATTGAAACATATTTTTTTGATACACGCTCATATTTCCTACCAGTCAATCAAGACGCACGTCCGACAACATATAACCAATCAAAATTCACGTGATGTCACAGCCGTG
>NC_090884.1:51406330-51416330 GCF_036669925.1 Montipora capricornis
AATTTTCTTTGTGAAGTCAGATAAACTAAGCGTGTCTCTTTAACTTTTAGTAAGTTTTGACCATTGGTCAGAGAAACCTAATTGAGTGTTTACCATATCGTGAGCATACGGAACACGCGTGATACTGAGTAGTTGGTACAAATGGTCAATCAAAGATGAAAGCTAGTAAGGAATAAACAAACTATAATTACTATAACTGCTAGTACTATAATAATATTAAACTATGTGTATGTCTAAGGCATAAAGCGAGCAAGGACGGAAGCTTTCAATTTCCCGGAATCATGACAACAGAAGTATCAAGTGTTCGCCTAAGTAGGTCCCAGTCGGGTTATTCGTCTCACATATGTACTAACTGAACGGACAAAGGGAAAATGTTTAAATCCGTCTCGACGGATTATGATGCGTTTTACTATAAAAACGGCAAACGCAGAAGACTGAGTTACCACGAAAAGTCAATGACTGGAGCAAACGAGGACGAAAATGGAAGTTTTAACTTAACACGAAAAGTCATTTGTCACCGGCGCGATAATTTCCCGGAATCGTGACAAAGCAATTCAACAGAATCATCAAAAGTATCGCGCAAGTAGGTCCCAGACGGATTGCAAGAGTTCTTTATATAAAACATACTAATAAGGCATAGCTTGTTTTTCTTGTATGATAATGTCCTCCTCTAACAATTTGAACCTTTCATCGGACTCCAGATGAACATGTTTCTTGTTGAGTGATTTGCAGCTGTTGAATAGACTCATAGGTCGCGTTTTATCGGGTCTAAAACCACTCGGCTGCACCTCATGCTTTAAAACCTGATAACACTCCTGCTCCGGCTTTTGTTAAACGGCACCTAAAAAACCTTCATTGACTGGCATTGTACTTAGCCCTAATAGGCCAACTGGGGACACTATCAAAATCAATTAACAGCTCCCAATACTTTAAGAAATGAGTATTTACAAGTAAAATAGATAAATAAATGAACAGGTACGGCGCAGTTGTGAGAGCACTTGCCTCCCGCGAATATGCCTTGGTTCGATTCCGAGTCTCGGCGTCATGGTTAAGTTTGTTGGTTCTCTACCCTGCTTCAAGAGGATTATTTCACGTTACTCCGGTTTTCTTCTTTCCTGAAAAACCAACCTGTAATTGGCTACGTGTTGATTACTGGGTTGCCAAACCCAGTCGGAATCTGCGTTTCATTTCTCTGTTTTATTTTTCTCCGTGTCATGAAAAGTCTTGCCTGTCACTCTCCTGCTTAGTGGTCTCTTTGTGCATAGAGTCTTCTTTGCATATTTTGTTAGGTTTGGGGGAGCTGGGGTAATGCGTAGATTTCTCTGGTGCACACAGCAGAACATTTAATTAACCTACAATGGCGTCGAAAGTCATTGTAACGCGAACGACATTTTAGTGAATCTTTAAACAAAATATACCTTCATGAAGCTCAAGAATGGAACGTCAATTGGATGAACAAGACAGGCTTTGAAAAATAAATACCTGGAATCTTTAAAGCGACGAGTAATGGTCTTCGACAACAATTTAATTTTTCGCCGTTGGATATCAAGTGAGCTTTGTTTCTACTATTTTACTAACTTGGTATTATATACAACAAACATTGAAGGAATCGAACGCCTTGAATGCAGTACAGTGCATACTGAAGTCGCATCTAAGTTGTCTGGCAATTGACATTTATTTTGTACTCAACTCTGCAAAGGTAAAAAAAAAATTGAAATGTGACAGTGAAGAATTATTTAAATGAAAGCTTGTTGTGTCTTTTGTGCTTCATTATTTAGGGTCAAGGTTCTTTCGAAAAGGGTTTGATGTGAGGTGTCAGAAATTTATTTAATTGCATATGCTATGTGACACGGATTGTGTGTTTTGTTTGAACGCACACAATTGAAATAGGAAGGGTTTTCTGCCTCTAATAGCAAATATGTTGTTTGTTTCAATAATGTTTCCGCTGGAAAAGGTTTTTGTGATATTTCCAGCCATTGTGAATTTTAATATCATGTTGTGTAATTTTCGAGCTTAAAAATTTGCATATGTGGGTTGAAATGTGATACGGGAGGATTTCTGTGGTAATGCTCTGTAAGCAGCAAGGGTTCACGAAAATAAACAGGTCCATGCTTGTTAAAAAGGGACAAAACATTAAGATGTGCTATTTACACAATAAGAATGACATACATATATTAAGTGGTTGTACATGTGCATCAAAACTGTTATACATACATCAAGACTGTTATACATACATCAAAATTCGCCATATAAATCAGTATCAAAGCTCATATTTACATGTTGAACGATGCTACACTTTACATCAAGATTATCTGATATATTTACATCAAGATTCTTTAGCAATATGTACATCAAGTTTCCAGATAAATATACATCATTGATTGTTGTTTATTGTTACACATCAAACTCTGAGGAATACATAAGAACAGCCAAAGCCGGAGGCTTAAATGGCATATGGTCAGCAAACATAATTTGAAAAATTTGCATGAATAGAAGAAGGCTTTAGCTAAAATACTTATACAACTAAATCTGACTACTTAATTTACATACACACAGGATAATATAATTAAATAAATTGCATAAACAAGTACTCCTAGCAGAATTGTTTCAAATAACAGGAAACAAAAAAAAAAAAAAAAAAAAAACAAAACAAAAAAAACAAAAAAAAAAGAACATGAACAATTTGTCCACAAAGTTTACAATTTAGTCCCAAGGGACTTGATCAGACTATAGAATTAAGGGAAATGAGATCCATAGCCAATTTTTCAATATACTAACTCAGCATTCAGAAAATGCAGTCTCAACTTTTTTTTAAGTTACTTAATGTAAGGCTGTTGCGCACTGTTAACGGAATATCATTCCAAATAACAGGAGCCTGCCAGGTGATAGCAAATTGATACTTGTGGTTGGTTTTATGAAGATTAAAACGTGAACGAGTCAAATAAGCGTGATATTCATGGTTAAAATGAAGGATTGAGGAAACAGGAGTAGGCAGAATATTGTTAAAATGTGAGAAAACAAAACAGGCCATATGATATGGAATTTAAAGATAGAATGGAGCGAAAGAAAATTATTTTTAGAGAAAAGGGGTGTAGAAGGTGTGCGTGGGGGTGAAAAAGTAATTATACGGATGGCTTTCTTTTGAAGTACATAAAGTGGTTCAAGGTAAGAAACATACGTAGAAGCCCAAATTAGAGTACAATAATTGATGTAAGGCAGGAAAAGAGCATTATATAAAGTTTTCAGAGTATCCAAAGGTAAGTATCGCCTTGCCTTGCACAAAACTCCAATTATCTTAGAGACTTTATCACAGACAACAGAGATATGCGGTTTCCAGGATAGGTTTTCATGAATGATAATTCCAAGGAATTTGTCTTCCAGCACACGTGTGATGGGGGAATTATTTATAGAAATGTTTATATCTGAGAGGTTAATCTGTTTACGACGTGGGTGAAAAATGATGAATTTAGACTTGTCAGGATGGACAGTGAGTTTGTTAGCACTAAACCAAGAAGAAACACGAGCGAGCTCTACATTAAGGATGGTTACTAAGGTAGCCAAGTCATTATGACGAAAAAAGATATTAGTATCATCAGCAAAGAGAATGATTGACAGGAGGTTTGAGACATGAAAAAGATCATTGATGTATAAAACAAAAAGTAAAGGTCCAAGGACTGAACCTTGTGGAACCCCACATACAGCCGTATTATATGTAGACAAGAGAAAATGAGGGGACAGAGAGGGAGGCTCAGGGCGTTGGCCGGGATATGTCATGTCCACGAAAGTTATTTTTAGACGAGCGAAAGTCTTTGTTCTAGCGGAAGTCTGCCTCCCGAGACGTCCGCATGCACAAACGTCAAGTCCACTTCGTCCGCCATTACATGAAATCTTTGCTTTTCTTTCAAACATCAGACCGAGGTTGACCTGCATGCGGATGTCTCGGAAGACTTCCACTCGTCTAAAAATAACTTTCGTGGACATGACATATCCCAAGGGCTGGACCGGGAGCCTCCCTCTCTCCCCCCTCATTTTCTCTTGATGTAGATGTATGGTCGTGAACCATGATACACTGTTGTCTGTGAGATAAATAGCTAGCAAGCCAGGCCAACGGAATTCCTCTATTCCATAAAAATTTAGTTTATCCAGAAGTATTTCATAGTTGACTGTATCAAAAGCCTTCTTAAGATCTATGAAGACTCCGATAGTGTACTCATTGTTTTCAAAACCTTCATAAATATTATTGACAAGCTCTAAGATAGCCATAGCAGTAGAGTGATGAGGTCTAAAACCGTACTGGTGATGATTAAGGATATTGAACTTTGTAAGGAATTCCGATAGCCTGAGGTAAAAGAGTTTCTCAAGAACCTTAGAGAGACAGGGGAGAATAGAAATAGGCCGATAATTTGAGAACAGAGAAGGGTCATCGCTTTTAAAAACAGGAAGAATCTTTGCAATTTTGAGTTTATCGGGAAAACACCACGCTCAAAAGACAGATTACAGATATGAGACAAAGGGGCAGCTAGTAAATCGATTGTTTCTTTGATGGGAGACAAAGAAAGACCATCAACACCCTCACATTTGCTATTTTTTAGAGAATGGACAATAGAAGAAACCTCAGAAGGAGACAAGAAAATCTTAATGAGAAAATTGAGTAGAGGGAACTTTACTGGCCAAAGTTTTAGTTTTAATTTTTTTTTTTTAATTTTTAACCTTTAATTTTTTTTAATTTTTAATTTTTAATTTTTCCAAGAGTTGTAAAACGGTTTATTTTATCCTACGCGTTTCGTGTGACTAACGCACACTTCTTCAGTAGCCGTAGCCGTAACCGAACTTTTGTAGTTTCTGAGAACTATTTACTATCAGTGTAGCTTTTGTTGAGTTTTGAATCGATGATAGAGAGAGTTTTGGCGATCTCTATCCAGACTGGACTACTGGATTTTAGGGTTAGTAATTTTTCTTAACGAGATTTCAAGTTATTGTGGAACGTTTGGTACTAAGTTACTGAAATCAAGATTATGGAATTGTAAAGTTAAAACTTTGGACTGGACTGTAGAACATGCAATTACGGAATTTTTGAGCATTGAGAGAAACAGAGTACAGATGTTGTCTTCTTGTCTTCGCCACGGCAAATTTAAACAGTTTGCAAGGAACTAAACCAGGATTACGGAACCGGACGTCGATTACAGGGTTGTTCGAAAGCCGATTACCTTAATCCAGGATTAGCGTAAACTTTTGTTTCATGTTTTCAACTGTTTGATCAGAGTTTCTTTTGCTTATTTTTGTTTTTCAAGATTGACTTTTTCTAATGTAAAGTTTTACCGAATATCAGCCTTGAACAGCATTTGGGAGAATAAAACTCGTTTTAAAACTCGGTTTCTGAACAACTGGCCGGGGATGATAAGTTGTTGAACTGTGATTTGTAATAAGTTTTTCGGATGATTTAAGGCTGATCTTGTATGAACGGAGTTAAGAAAGCGAGTAAAACTGTAGGATTTGAATAAAGTCTGCTTCCAAAAAATTAATAAATAAAAAATCTCGTATCCTGATAATCTGCTAATAGGGCTTCGTTGTTTGCATTTGCAAATTTAGTAACATTAATAATGAGTTTTTACAACAAACAACTTTAAGTTATATTACAGATTTATCTTTCTGGTAATCTTTCGCCATTTTCCGAAGTCTACCTGTACTTGAAGTTGACTGTAACTGGACAATTTGTGTTAACTGTTTGCGCATTCTACGGATACGCCCTTGTAGGCGTCTTGTTTTTTTCCGTGTCGGGAAAAGTCTTGCCTGTCACTTCCCAGCTAGGTGATGTCTTTGTGCATAGAGTCTTCTGTGCTTATTTTGTTAGGTTTGAGGGGGCTGGGGTAATGCGTCGATTTCCCTGGTGCATACAGGAGAACATTTAATTATTAAACCTGCAATGGCGACGAAAGTCATTGTAACGCGCGTGGCGTTTTAGTGCTTTTAAACAAAATATACCCTTATGAAGCTCAAGAATGGAACGTCAATTGGATAAACAAGACAAATATATCTGGAATCTTAAAAGCGGCGAGTAATGGACTTTCGACAATAATCTATCGCTCGTCGAGCCGAAATCAAAGTGAGCTGCATTTCTAATAATATACCAAGTGTGCTGTTATGTGGAACACTGAAACCAAATGGAAAATCCCCTGGTAACTTATGGGTTTAACAAAGACAGAGAAGGAATTTAACAACTTGGACCTGCACAGTCTTCCGGTAACACTTGGAAATTTCACTAATTCTTGTTAGTCAAAAATTATTTGAAGCAAAGCTTGTTGCCCATTTTTTGCTGAATAATTCAAGTAAAGGGTTTTTCGGTAAAGGGTTTGATGCTGAACACTAGTGGGACAATGTAATTCAACTAAATAACTAGCACCATGCGAAGTAAGCTTTTATTTTGTGAGTGCTTGTGTTTGCACAAGTTCATCAGTCAATATAAAAATATTTTCTCAGCGCTGACCAAATGACATCTACACAATCAGATTGGCTATGCAGGCGCGTATTATAGATGGCCATGATAGTGCTATCTTTTTTCTTTGCATGCGGTCTTAAAAAAACATTGTGTAAATTTACCCTAAAAGGATTAGCCACTGGGCACTGCTACATTATCATGACTAAAACACCACACGAGTGCATACGGGTAACATACGAGTAACATACGAGTAACATACGAGTAACATACGGAACATACGGATACATACGAATACATACGAGTAATACGAATGTTTTTCTCATGAAGGAAGCTCTAGTTATAAACTTTGCAAGCATTTTTCACGTCAGCAAACATGTACCCGGTTCAGTTTGAGGGGGGGGGGGGGGAGAATGTTGATCGACCCCCCAAGGCTTTCGTTAAATTTAGTCACAGTAAAATAAATTCACATGGAGTGCAAAACCCTTAGCTTGCGCTACAAGATGACAATATATTTTGGATGTCGCTGACGTCGTATGACGTCATCAGATCCGCCATCTTGATTTCACCTTTTCACCTTAGGTTGTTATGAGAAATGGCAAAAAATCAGTGCAAAATCATGTAAAAATGTATCGATTTTGTAATTTCGTGTTGAGAAACTAGAAGAATTATGTTTAAAATGTCGAATTTTGGGAACAGTTGACACATTAAAAAATTCCGCAAGCTATAAACAAACAGCTGCATAAAGTTCCAGCAACAGAGTAAATCTCCTTTCCAAAATTTACAAAACCCTGAGGGGGTGGCATCGAACCCCCCCACCCCCCCCCCCCCACACACACACACACACACTTCATATTAGAGGTCCAAGGGGTATGTATGTACGTCAGCGAAATCCAAAATATTGTCATCTTGTAGCGCAAGCTAAGGGTTTTGCACTCCATGTGAATTTATTTTACTGTGACTAAATTTAACGCAAGAGCCTTGCGGGGTCGATCAACACCTTGCTGACCTGAAAAATGCTTACAAGGCTTATAATTAGAGCTTCCTTTATGAGAAAAACATTCGTATTACTCGTATGTATTCGTATGTATCCGTATGTTACTCGTATGTTACCGGTATGTACTCGTGTGGTGTTTTAGTCATGATCCTGCTACATGTAAAGCAATATACGTAAGACTGCTCGCTATGACAATAAGTCTATCAGTTTACTGACTCTTATTTACCAATGAAATAAAGAACTTTCGGAAAACAATTGAGATATTTTGTTTCCTCAGACCGTGAAAGGCCACCTTTCGCAGTGTTAAAACTTTTCGAGTACTAATGCAACGCTATAATCAGTTAGATTGAAATGCTTGTAACCAAAAAACAGGCCCCGCGACATGAATTTTCTTTAATGTCACTATAATTATGAAACGGTCATTAGCACATTAGACAAAAATGTTTCCAAATTGTTCAAAACAAACAAACAGACAAACAACGGAAAGATTATGTAGGCACTTTAAATTCAGCAAAATGTTAGTGCCGGAAGCCGTTATCAAACACCTTAAGACCGCAAAAACACTAGATTGACAAGACCAACTTATCTCACTTCGCCGTGTCCATCGCCGGCCAGTTTCGTAATGAAGTGATAAATTAATTTGCTGAATTTTTACTACAAATTTTCATCGAAACCGCCTAATCTATTTTGGGTCCATTGTTGTTTTTGCTATATATCAATGATCTGCCAAACTGTCTAACGAATTGTGTGCCATGGATGTACGCAGATGACACCCACCTTACATATGCGGGTGACAATACAGGTGACATAGAATCAAGTCTTAACCATGATCTAGAAAATGTTAAAAAATGGTTGATAGCAAACAAACTTACCCTGAACATGACAAAAACCGAATTTATGCTGATTGGATCAAGGCAGAGGTTGTATGCTCTCACAAATCCTCCAATTCACGAGATTAATGGTGCTCCTATCACTCAAGTTTCTGTTGCTAAATCCCTGGGCGTGCTTATTGATAATAATCTTAACTGGAGTAGCCATGTCGATAAACTGACAAAGAAAGTAGCTTCTGGAATTGGAGCCCTCAAACGTATAAGGCATCTCGTTCCTCAGACGACATTGCGCTCTATTTATCACGCTTTACTTCAACCGCACTTTGACTACTGCAATGTCGTCTGGGGAAACTGTGGTACCACGTTACATGACAAATTACAAAAACTGCAAAATAGAGCAGCCAGAGTTTTGACCTTCTCTAATTTTGATGCAAATGCTAGCGAGCTATTCAAAATTTTAGGCTGGAAAAATCTAGTTAGCCAGCAACAAATTGCGCTGGCCACAATGGTCTATAAGTGTCTTCAGGGGCTAGCACCGGAATATCTATGTTCTAAATTTACAAACCGCGAATCTGTTTATAGTTTAAGAGACTCTGAAAGAAAGCTTAATGTTCCGTTTCCGCGGACAAATTATTATAGAAACAGCTTCAGCTATAGAGGTGCTACTGTCTGGAATAGCTTACCCCTCAAAGCGAGACAAGCAGAGTCTCTTGGGCTTTTCAAAAATCTGATTAAAGACATATTTTAGTATAAAGCAGAATTAATATAGTTTAATTTTATTTTATTGTAATCATTTTAAAATTTTACCTTTTGTAATTTAGATTTTTGCATTGTTTGTAATCTTAGCTGATGATTTTACCGTGCATAAATAATAATAAATAATAATAATAATAAATAATAAAATATCATATCTCAAGAAAATGTGGCGTCACGCAAAGCTTAAAAATTCGAGGGTTGTCTGTCACAAAACCAAGAACCCATTTTGTGTGCCATATATCTGTCGTTAAGTAGTACGTCTTTCCATTAGTACTTGATAACGGTAGGACAAATATTTATCGCTTCGAAACTCAATTTGAAAACTTCACAGACTGGAGTTCAGATGAATCAAGGCGGTTCGATTCTTGTGTCGGTGTAGCGGATCTCAAACAGTAAGAATCGAGATTCTTACTGTTTGAGAACCGCTCCACTAGCCCGCTAAAGAGATATGCTTTAGCGTGCAATATAATTACAATGAATAAATAGATTTTAGTTGATTAATCAATAATTCCCAGAGCTTCCCGCTTTTTAAATATTCCCCATTTTAAAGATACCCGCTTTTTAAGGTTCCCCATTTTAATGTTTCCCGCTTTTAAAGATTCCTCATTTTAATGATTCCTGCTTTTAGAGATTCCCCGTTCCCCAAATCCTATTTCCATTTCCATTCCCATTCCTCCTTTTAAAGTGCCGTTCCCATGGCGATACCAAATTCTTGATAGAAGATATCCGGGCTAAATTCCGAGGATAAATAATTACTCTAAGACAAGTCTAGCGAGCTGCACCAATAATGGAGTTTCGGGTGCCTGCCCCTCCCGAAGGAGTAAACCGAGAGGTACCAATGCTTGAATCCCTAAGGACAGTAGGTTTACGTATTTTAGGCTTGGCAAGCTCATCAACAAAAATACTAATAGGCCTGGTTATATATGAGTTAAAAGCCGCTATAGGTCTTCCCATCATAGGCGTCTTGCGTATCTTAGGGATAAC
>NC_090884.1:51418830-51423830 GCF_036669925.1 Montipora capricornis
TGAGAATTTTTTTATTTCTTCATATTTTGTAGATAGTAAGTAAAGTAAGTGATTCATGATTTAAAAAATAGGGGTCACCGATGATCTGAACGAGTAAAATCGATGTGATTTTGCAAAGCTCATGGAAAAGTTCGTTTGTCACGCTTTTGCGTGACCTGTCGGGCAAGGACTGGAACCCCAGAGAGGATCGATCGTTGAAGAGATGAACGGTTTTTACCGAAAAAAAAAACCTTTTTCGAGCATAGCAACGACGTTTTAAGCAGGGGTCATCTTCATTTGGTTGGTGTTTTGTATAATATCTCCCCATTGCCGTCATGCTCATCCTCTGGAGTGTGTTTTTTGTGAAATTCAATCGCTGATAGTTTCCACGCAGGTCCGCACTATTCAAGCGGACGAGGACGAAAATACTGCTCAATTTTCACGAAAGTAAAGGAAAAGAACTTTAAAAACATGCATTCACTTTGAACTTAAGTTCGTTGGGTAATAAAAACATTAAAAAGAAATAGCCCCATTAAATTTACGCAACGGTTCGTCCACGACTTTTCCAAACTTTCAGCCACTAGTCTACTCGATCAGCTACCTTTTCCAGAGCTTTTCCATCCTCACGCTCACTTCTCTTTGAAGTTTCATGATGATTCGGAAATAAATGTGCCATTCTTTTGCCGGCCTGTAATTTTTTCCTCGGCGTTTTTGTCGCCATGTTATTTTAACTGATGCTTGAAAAATTTGTATGAAAGTCAAGTAGACTAGTGCACGACTGATAAAACCTCGCGAATATCAGTCGTGCAGTAGTCTACTTGACTTTCATAAATATTTTAAATCAATTTTGACTGATCACGATCTTCTCTGATCCAACGCTGTGCAAGACTTACCGTCCACGGTTTTTGCAAAGGTTTTAAAACCTCAACTTCACTAATGCTCAAAGTAATGCGTGACATATTACAGTCGCGTTACATGCGCAGTAACGTTGCGCACAAACAATTAGCGCGAACGTCCTTAAGCGTGTACTCTGAGCTTCTGACAGCTTTCCAAGACCAATGTTCGCTGAACTTAATCGGAGGACGGCAAAATATGCGACTTGCAGTCAGGAACATACGACCAAAAATTCTATTTTAACGCTCAAAAATGCGAACTAAGCAAGGTACAGATTTTGTTAGGCTTCATTATGCAAAACAAATATTGACGCAAAAGTAAATAAATATTGATATGTTGTTTTTAAGGAGAGCAGGAGGAACTTTTAGGAAGTGTCGATCGAGAATAAAACAATATTGGGTAAAGGACATGAGTCCTAGTCGCAGCAGGGAAGTTTGGAAATACTAAAGAATATAAATTAAGTAAATTCTCCCCATCGGAGCTAAATTCAATATCCTTGAGGTATGCACATTTGTGACTACCAAGAAAAAAAAAGACACCAGACTGGTTTTAAGACGTGTTATGCCTTCGGCATTCCAAGTAAAACACTGTGAGCCCCAAAATTATGTAAGGCACAAAATGTCACTCCTTGCACACGTACATACATACATACATGCATGCATGCATGCATGCATGCATGCATACATACAGACATACATACATACATACATACATACATACGTAGTTTATTCACGATGCAAAAGCCTAAGTTACAAAAGACGTCCTGAAGGGGAAGCAAAGAGGTGATCCCTATGATAATACTTCCCAACATAAAAAGCTATAAAACACTGAAAACAAGCAAAAAGTATTTTGGATTTCTTGAAAAGGAAAAACTAGAGGTCGACCAAATGAAGTTTCCTTGAAAAAAGTATAAAACATACAAACTACGTACAATAAATATATAAAACATGGAATTGAAAATTATTTACAAAAGAATTCCGTACTGATGATCAATAAAAGCGACAGTCATAGTTAGCTAATGAATATTTAAAAAGCGCTTCAGCGCACTCTTAAAACGGCTCAGGCTCCCAGCCTCAACAATGGACCCTGGTAAGCTATTCCAGTTCCGCACATGCAATTCGAACGGAAAAAGAGTATTTATATGGATTGCATTTAGCTGGCTTAACGTATAGCTTATACCGGTGGTTTGCACGGGTTGAATTGCACTTGGTAAACTCAAAGAGATCGTCAAAGTTTAACTTGTTTATACCAATACGATCTTATAACATTCAACTAAAGAAAGATATATTAATCTACGAGTTTGGAGTGTAGGCCACTTCATCTCCCCACGTTTTTGCCCAAGAGCAAGCCGGGAAGCTCTTCGCTGAACTTTTTCTAACGATAGTATATCCTTAGATAAGTATGGATTCCAGACTGGGGCAGCTTATTCAAGAACTGGGCGCACAAGATATTTGTATAACGTACAAAATGCATCCCGATTTGACAAGCCTACTGTTCTGTGAATCAAGCTCAACAATTTGTTGGCTTTATTAACGGTCACATTGACATGTTCACTCCAAGATAAATCCGAAGAGACTATGACACCCAGGTCCTCTGTATATTTTGGTGTCATCAGCAAACATTCTCAAAGTAGAGGAGATATTAGAGGATATATCATAAACATCCCTGTTTCCTACATGCAAATCAGCTCTTGTAGGTGCGGTTTTACGTAATGCAAAAGCTCTGTTTGAAGCACTTCAACACGTCTTCTTATTGTTTCGTATCATCTTCTATTATATAAACACCACTGAAATACCAAGTGAGATTTCGCCCGAAAACATGATATTTTCACACGTGAAGATAACATGTTATCTTCACACGTGAAAGAATCACTGTTGCTATGGTTACATATAAAAACGCGCCTTTCGATGCCTTTCGTGAAATGATTTAGTATTTCATTGGTGTTCATATAATAAATAGAATATTACATGGCCGCTTGGAGATACGAAATTCTCAACACTCGAAGAGAAATTTCGTCTCTTCGCGCGGTCTTGTAATATCCAGTATATCGGTTTCCGTATTCAAACATTTATGCATTCACTCTCAACAGGCCAAAATACGACAAATCAACAAGTCAATTGATATCCATGTCAGGAACCCATGACCCGTCCATGTATAATAACTGGAACTAATCCTAACCTGACCCTAATTTTCTCTAGGCTTAATTTAGGCTCCAAAAAAGTTTCTTCAATTCATCTGAGTGCGTATTCAACCTAGGTAAAATAATGATCACCACTTTTACGTGGGTAAAAAACGGATTCAACCTGAGAACGGATTTTACCGGCAACATTGACCCTTTCTAAACACCATATTGAAGAGAGAAGATTATGGAACGTGTACCATCGACAGAATTTCTTTTATAGTTGGGTTCTTCACACATGACTAGTAAATGCGATTTCTATAGTGTACCGTATTTTAAAGACAGCGTTAATCGGTATTAAATAATTAAAAGTACATGTACAATTCTTTCACTGATAATCTGGCGGATGCGTAGGGGATTATAAGTAAAAAGATCGAAAAATTCGTTTGCATCCTTGATATCAAAGTTCTCTTTTTGTGGAGTCTTTTGTATTCACCTCAATCGCGATGGTTCTTAAAAGGTGTTGTGTTCTACGTTTAGGTATGTCAATGGTTGCGATTAAACTGTAAAACTTCTTCAAGTTATAGCATTGAGTTAGCAACCGGACGCTGTCACGGTCATGGCTATTTAAAAAGGCAATTCAAGTTAAACAGGACAGTTACTAATGCCATTTAAGTAAAAAAGGCACTTTATTGGATCTCTGCCAAACTGAGTGGCCTTGATTGGTTTACAGAGGGTAAGGGACTACAAAAAGTTACTTTCATTGCTTGACTGGAAACTGATTCTTTTATTTTAACTCATAGAAGACAGAGATTGGAGAAATGAAGCAAAACACGATGGAGGAAGTCAAGTTACTTGAAGACCAACTGAGGGAGATGCCAGTCGACATGCGTCTTTTTTCCCTCACGTTGAGGTCTCTCTACGCGGAAAACTCAGTGGGCACGAGAAACGAAACTGCCATAAAATTTCGAAAACTTCGCGATGACACAAGAAACGACGCCATGGTGTACCTCAAATGCATTCTGCCGCTCTCCACCAAGTTTGTGGCATGCATAAGCGATTACTTCGAGTACTATGAGACACTGCAATATGATGAATGGTGTACCATGCTCCCAGACATCCTTAAAGAAACCATAGGCTACAAAGAGCTATGTAATACCATTCTGAAGATGCATGAACACATCTTGACCCCTCTTAAGAAAAGGCAAGATGAAGCCAGTGTCTTGATCACGGAGTTTAAAGACCTAAGTGAGGAGTATGAAAAGAGAAGGGAAAGACTGGGGGTCTCATCTAGTAGAAAGAGAGACTGGGCGTTGTACCTTGCCTTTATCCCACGCATAGGCAACATTGTATCTAAAGTGTTACTGATGATCGCTGATGAAGATTTGGCACAGGCATTGGCCAATAAAAAACAATGCCAAATTAATCAAGCCGCTTCAATGGCAGTGAGTGGAGCCCTTATTCCTGCTCTTCAGAACCTTATTAATGCGATACAACAGGCGGCGGGTTTTTTCTCCTCGATGGAACAGGAACTGATGAGGTTTGAGGAAAAAGCTCAAAACGATCCAATGCAGTTTCACTTCAGAGTAATGAAAACTCGAGCCAAAGGTATGAAATCAATTTGCCAAAACTTCTATTCAGTCATACCAGAAGTGAGGACCGATTTCTTAGCAATTCCGACGTCTGGAACTGACCAGAATTACGTGGACGAATGGCTGGAGAAACAGAAGAAAACGATTGAAGAGAATTGTAAGGTCCCTCGACTTGCCAAAAAGCTAGTGGAAGCCATTACTCAACACTAAAAGTGCCATCCCTATTCGAAGTCCAAAGTGCAACGTTTTGTCGGGACGAACAAAGTCAGCGTGAAACTTGTGTGTATTTTTTACGAAGTGGACAATCTTCTGATCAACGTATAGTTGACATCATATTGTTTTAGACAACTCTTGATTTAGTTAATAAATACCAGTATCTACATAAAAAAAAAGTAAAGTCGGCAATATTGACGCCA
>NC_090884.1:51433830-51448830 GCF_036669925.1 Montipora capricornis
GTTAAATAGTGCAGCCATAAACTAGTATTGTTGCATTGTAAACTTGTATGTATTGTTTTCATCAGAGGTACTGTAGACTTTAAGTCTTATTGTAAGCGTGTAATTGAAAAATTGAAATGAAATTAAAAAAAGTGCAAGGAAAAGTAAGATTGGCCAAATTATTGTAGGAAAACTAAAGGAACGCGAGGAAAAAGTTGCAGAAGCACCTTCTCCTGAAAACCTGATATGATTATATGGTGAGAAGGTCGATAATTCGGTCGCGCGCCAAGTGGTACGAACAAGGTGAAAAGAACACAAAATATTTTCTTAACGTAGAAAATCATAAAAGTTGTGTTAGGAGGTTGCTAAACTCAGATGGTGTAGAGATAACAGACGCGAATAACATATTGGAAGAAGTTCACAATTTTTATTCCGATCTTTATGACGAAAAGAGAGAGATTCAGACTGATGCTACTCACCAAAATTAAATGATGATATGAGGAAAACATGTGATGGCCAGTTAACATACTCTGAATGTTTTAAAGTCCCGGGAATGACGGACTCTCGAAAGAGTTTTATCATTTTTTTGGCCAGAGATTGGTAATTTGTTGGTAGACTCATTAAATTACTCTTATGATCACGGTGAACTATCTAACTCACATAAAGAAGCTGTTATAACCTTAATACAAAAAGGATAGGGACAGAAGACTGATTAAAAACTGGAGACCAATTTCTCTTGTAAATGTAGACGTAAAAATTGGCTCGAAGGCTATCGCAAAAAGATTAGAAAAGGTCCTACCATATGTAATACATCACGATCAAAATGCGCTGCATTTGTGAAAGGACGTGCAATTTTTGACGCGATTAGAACAATTAACGATATCATGGACTTTACGGAAATGAAGGGATGTAAAGGCATAATGTCTGCCATCGATTTTGAAAAGGATTCGACTCTCTTAGGTTAGACTTTCTTTTTAAATCTCTTGAAATTTTAGGCTTCGGTGCGTCCTTCATAACATGGATCAGGACATTTTACAAGAATATAACGAGTTGCGTGGTTAACAATGGCTTTTTCTCCCCATCCTTTCATGTTAAACGAGGAGTTCGCCAGGGTAATCCTTTACCGTCATCTCTTTTTATTATAGTTCTCGAATTGTTAGCAATTTCCAATCGCAGCAATCATCGAATACAAGGAATAACCGCAGGGGGGATTGAAATTAAACTAGTAAATTTTGCTGACGATATGACAACCTTTGTCCGAGACCAACAGTCTTATCTTACTGTTTTTAATATTGTTAATTTATTGGGGACACATACTGGCCTTAATTATAAGATTAACCACGATAAAACTGAGTCTCTCCTCCTTGGAGAGATTATTTTAGCTTAGAACTAGATGTTTGTGAATTTAAAAGACGTGTAAAAATTCTAGGTGTTTACTTCACTTATAATGCATCAATTGGCCGTTTTTATACTAGAGACGCATAATCCGTCCAGACGAATTATGCGTCACTCGTGTTATTAGCTGTCTAGTGTAAAGACGGGACGAACTATATAAGACGCATAATTCGTCTGGGACGAACTTGGGCAAACATTTTTTCTGCGTCTGTTAAATTCGTCTAGTATAAAGACGGGCACTAGACGCATAATGCGTCTGGACGAGCTTTCCAGTTTAGTGCGTCTTCGAAGACGCACTAAAGTAGATACTTCGTCCAGACGCATAATGCGTCTTGTGGCCGTCTTTATACTAGACGAATTTAACAGACGCAGAAAAAATGTTTGCCCAAGTTCGTCCCGGACGAATTATGCGTCTCTAGTATAAAAACGGTCAATGTTTTAGAAATTAAAGTTTCAATCAATTGAAAAATCATTAAAATCGGTAAAAAAATGGAGTTGGAGAGGTACGGTTTAAAGCTGATTGGAAAATTGCAGAGTATTAAATCGTTTACTTTACCTAAGATCTTGTATAAGCTGACGTAAATTTCAAGTCACAAAGAGTTTATTAAGAATATACATCCGTTGTTATTTTCTTTTGTCTGGAAAGGTAAAGATAAAGTTAAACGCGCGTTTGTATTTAAAAAAGGTGGACTTAAAATGCCTGACTTGATCTCGATGATCTCCGCTCAAAGAATCATGTGTATTAAGACGTATCTAACTCCATATGCAGTCAGTTGGAAGTATTTCTTGGATTTTCATCTAAGGAAGGTTGGTGGTAAATTTTTGTTCACTGCAATTTCAACTATTCCAAGTTATCTATAACCCTTCCAGAATTTTATAAAGAGTGCATCATGACATGGGCCTCCTTAATTTAAAACTGTATAAGCCCTTCCTCAGCCTCGGAGATTTATCAACAATTTTTATGGAACAATAGATTCATCTGCATCGAATCCCGCTCAGTTTACAACCAAAAGTTAATTGATGCGGGCTTTATAACTGTTCGGGAGTTCTTCTAATCACATGACAATTTTAAACAGCTTTGTTCCCACAACATGCACACCTCTCACCTATTGATCATTACTTTCTTTTTAGTCTCTTTAATGCCATCCCGGAGGAATGGCGTAGATTTTTAAAGACAAATGAAAACGCGGCTCCTTTACTCGATTATCATGTAGATTTGGATAGTTTTTCACTGCATCTTGGAGGGGAAAGGCTCGATGTTGAAAAGATCCAATCGAAACTATTGTATGAAACGTTTTCTTCTAAAATCTCATCTAACCCTACCTCTATGAAAAAATACAATGAAATGTTCAACACAGAGACGTTTGAATTAGACTGGGAAATAATATTTTCTTTGCCCTTTAAAATAACGTTGCATACAAAGTTAAGAGAATTTCAATATAAATACTTCATAGAATTTGTTATACAGACACAATGCTCTTCAAATTTGGTTTAGCCGATTCCCCTTATGTTATTCCTGTAATAAAGAACTGGAGACATTGGAACACTTCTTTTTTGACTCAAGTAAGGTTAGCACCTTTTGGAAGGAGTTGAACATTCTCCTCAAATCACAAAAGCTAATCTCTAAAAACTTCCACACTAAAGATATTTTATTTGGGCTTTTTTCTGCGGATACTGATGATGACAATATTCCGCTAGTTAACTACATTATACTTGAGAGCAAATACGTTATTTTTCGCTCAAAGTTAAGCAGAACCTTTTCCTACTGTTGCCCCATTAGAATCAAAATGCAAAACAACGCACCAAATCGAGCGTTTCATTGCGAGGAAA
Organism: Montipora capricornis; assembly: GCF_036669925.1. Taxonomy (NCBI): domain Eukaryota; kingdom Metazoa; phylum Cnidaria; class Anthozoa; order Scleractinia; family Acroporidae; genus Montipora; species Montipora capricornis. The sequence continues at coordinate 51,437,035 of NC_090884.1, forward strand.
AATAACAAACTCCACTTCCATAATAAAAAATGGCATCACTTCTTACCTATAATAGAGCATGAGCTGTCACCTTCAACTCCCAACTTAAACTAATGTTGTAGTATTGTAATACTTTACATATGAACAAAAAATAATTTTCATACGAAAAACTTCGCACTTTGAGTTGTTTTGAAGAGGAGGCAGACACGAACTCGGAAGTGGCCCATACTGCTGTTAATATCACGATATTAATAAATGGCTAACTGTAACTTACATTATTGCGTTTGATCGAAGGAGAACGCGCCCTAATTTTGTTCAGATTGGGTAATTGTGTGGTCTTTCTCTGTAAAGAACACCAAAGAAGATTCTTTTGTTGTTTACATGGACTCTCGCACGCGTATTGATCTCGATTTGGTGACAGTCTCTTTTTGTCACATGCTTAGGGTTGGTTTTCGCCTGTGTCACGTTGCTTTTTTTTAGTTTTCTAGCTTGAAATCTTACGGAAATACAGGCTAAGTGACTTTCGAATGCACTTCAATAATCCGAGATTACTACTAGTAAAGGCATTCGAGGAACGCTAAGCGACCGTTCTATCCAGACAGTACACCTCCTTCCGCTCAAAAGCCGGGTAAGTAATCACTAACTGTCCTATCATCTTAATCGATTAACAACCAAATCGTATCCCGTAACAATTTGTCCTTGATCAAGCGATCTGTATGCGCCAGCATCAATGTGGACTTGTCCGTTAGACATGGGGTTTTTCCTCTAATATGTGAGAGGGCTGGGTGGTAATAAGTGTTCGTAAGTCGGGGCTGTACACCAGTGTCCCCGTGCTAGCGCCTTTTATCTCGGGTCCATCCAACCCGGCCGAGGCGTCGTAATAGACTCCAACACGACTCTTTCACATCTGCCGCTTGACGTCGCCCGCAGGGTTGCTTTTGCGTCGATGGAAAACTAAAATGATAGTTCAACTTTTGTCGTTGGATCCTATATGGGTTTAAAGTGGCCTCCACACGACAAACTTAAGTTGGCAAACTCGTGTTGGCAAACTCAAATTAGCGTGTGTGACTGAGACAACAACAGTTATCAAACATATTGGCAAACTGTTGGCGATAAATAGAACTTGTCTCTGTTCTCGCCAACTTTTTCACAAACGTTTTCATGTTGGTAAACTCGTATTTGACGCGTTAACGATTGGCAAACGTGAGTTTGCCAACACGAGTTTGCCAACTTTGTTTTGTCTTGTGAAGGCCGCTTAAGGCTGCGGAAACATTTTAGCCCGAGAATCGAGCTTGCTGCCCTGTATTCTTATTCACTGGTGTATTTACAAGTACAGCCTGCCGTAGGAAAGGGATCTGTCACATATAGTGTATTGGCCGACATTTTTCTCTCACTCAATACCTTGACGGAGGGGGAGAAGAGGAATCTGGAAGTAGCGAAGGATCGACGAGAGTAGTATAAAAGAATGGCGGGTTGAAATCCCGGCCTTAATCGTCATGGTACGACGCTCTGGCGAAGGGTCCAGAGATACCGCTACCGGTTTTATTTTTCAGGCGGTCTTCGTTTTGCGCATGCGCAGATACGATAGTGGTCCAATTTTAGATCATGTGAAAAACAACTAGCGAACGCGTTACCTGTCACCTTTTTGAAAGAAATGTACATATTTGAAGTGCGTGTTATAGACGAAACGTAGAAGTGATCTTCAGGCTTAACTGAGCAATCGTTCACGGGAACAAATGAGCCCAACAAATTGAACTGCTCCCAACTGTGTGGCTTCATAGCTCATGATCAGAAGAAGAGGGTCGCAGCGGTATCGCAGAGGTCATGGGTTCAAATCGCGTTGAAACCACCTGAATTATACAGTTAAGTGCGAGGAAAGCTTCTACATCTCGTCACCTTTTTACATATCTTGGTGACGTATGGCTCCTAAAAGTTCATCCAGTTATGCGGGAATCGACCTCAGTGATAATCCCAACAGTGAAACGCAAGTCAGCGGTGGAAATTCAGTTCAGGCGACAAATTTCAGTTCTCAGGATTTTTAGCAAAGTCGTTTTCATTGTAATTTTGTAATAGATGATGACACGGCTAAATCCAAACGTCAACGCAGAAAGTCATCGTGGAGAGAACTTGGAGATTTTCAGGATTTCAAAAGCAAGTTCCGGTTAATTATGGAAGTTCTTCGTACTCAAATCGCATGGAATCTGAAATCTGAACAGTTTAAGAAGCTTTTGAAGTAAAGTAGGGAAATAATACTGAGATGAAATATTCTGCGGGATGTTCCGGCTCGCAACTCCGTTCACTAGCTCGTGGTTTTCAGGGTCAGAACTGACTCGGATCAGAATCTTCTAAATAATTGAACCCTTCACAGTTTAACTAGGCAGGGATTAAACTTTCTTTTGATAACATAAAAGTTGGTTCAAGCTGTTCACCTAATTCGGTGTTGTAAATATAGAGAGTAGAAAAGCAATAGATAATACTTAACCAGTACAGTTCGTTTGAATTTGTTTCTTCGGGAGTATACAGTAAGCCGGCAACCTTTCTCTTGAAATAAACATTAAAGGCTTGTCTAAATCTCTGGATGTTAACGCCATACCAGAAAAACAATAAATATTTGAGGGCCACAACATAGTCAACCCAAAATGCTAAAATAATTAAAATTGAAGAAGTTGAATTGTGATGTTTCTTCGCGAATGTATAATCCATCAGGATTAATTGGATTCAAACTTAAAATTGCTTCCCTGCATGGCCTTTCGGTGATTCTGCCAAAACCACGGAGAAGTTTGCCGTTGACTAATTGATCCGGAGAAGATTGGACAGGGCCCTCCTTCGTCGCAAGATCTTGTATCCAAATGATCCTGTTCGTCAAACAATTCCGGCTTCTAAAATCGCGCTGACTGGCGAGGATTGGTCGTGTGACTCAGGCGACAAGTCTCGGGCCTGCGGATTACACACTGTCCTGCGGTATTTAGCGCGAGCATTCTGAAACCAAACCTGTAAAACTCGTTTCGAGAGTCCAGTCTTTTGTGATAGTTGTTTCAAGTCCTTTGCGTCAGGGTTGTGGTTCATTGCAAAGTAGGCTTTCATCGCCCTTAGTTGATGATTTTTAAACGATGTGCGCATGCGTTTCGGTTTGTTATCTCCATTGTGTTGTCCAAAAGGGCCTTCTGCATCAGAAATTGCAAAACCTACTAAAAAGAAAACAAAAAGATACAAAGCAAGATTAGAGTTAATTTTTAAAATGAATATCGCTTTAACTTGGGCATCAAGGGCCCATTTCGCTCCAGGAACAATAGATACAACAAAACTATTGGATGAAGATAAGTGTAACAGAAGAAGAAGAAGAAGAAGAAGAAGAAGAAGAAGAAGAAGAAGAAGAAGAAGAAGAAGAAGAAGAAGAAGAAGAACAAGATCGTTTCCCGTACTTCCCGGTTCCTTTAGTGTTTTCGTTGCAGATAGGCACGTATTATGTGCCGAAAATTTATTAGACTGAAATCAATGCTGATAAAACTCAAGTCGAACCAGGGAAGAGCCTTGTCGCCGAGAAATCCGGAAAATCCGCGTTTACCGTGCATGCCGAAAAATGATTGAAATGACATCAATGGCATCAAGGAATGACCGCTGATAATACTCAAGCCGAACCAGGGAAAAGCCTTGTGTCCGGGAAATCCGGAAAATCCGCCTTTTCCGTGCCTGCCGAAAAGTTCTTAGAATGAAATCAAATAATAATAATAATAATAATAATAATAATAATAATAATAATAATAATAATAATAATAATAATGAATGAAATCAAAGGCATTAAGGAATGACCGCTGATAAAGCTCAAGCCGAACCAGGGAAGAGCCTTGTGTCCGGGAAATCCGGAAAATCCGCCTTTTCCGTGCATGCCGAAAAGTTCTTAGAATGAAATCAAATAATAATAATAATAATAATAATAATAATAATAATAATAATAATAATAATAATAATGAATGAAATCAAAGGCATTAAGGAATGACCGCTGATAAAACTCAAGCCGAACCAGGGAAGAGCCTTGTGTCCGGGAAATCCGGAAAATCCGTGTTTTCCGTGTCTGCCGAAAAGTTCTTAGAATGAAATCAAATAATAATAATAATAATAATAATAGTAATGAAATCAAAGGCATTAAGGAATGACCGCTGATAAAACTCAAGCCGAACCAGGGAAGAAGCTTGTGTCCGGGAAATCCGGAAAATCCGTGTTTTCCGTTAATGCCGAAAAGTTCTTAGAATGAAATTAAATAATAATAATAATAATAATAATAAATGAAATCAAAGGCATTAAGGAATGACCGCTGATAAAACTCAAGCCGAACCAGGGAAGAAGCTTGTGTCCGGGAAATCCGGAAAATCCATCTTTTCCGTGCATGCCGAAAAGTTCTTAGAATGAAATCAAATAATAATAATAATAATAATAATAATAATAATAATAATAATAATAATAATAATAATAATAATGAATGAAATCAAAGGCATTAAGGAATGACCGCTGATAAAACTCAAGCCGAACCAGGAAAGAAGCTTGTGTCCGGGAAATCCGGAAAATCCGTGTTCTCCGTGCATGCCGAAAAGTTCTTGGAATGAAATCAAATAATAATAATAATAATAATAATAATAATAATAATAATAATAATAATAAATGAAATCAAAGGCATTAAGGAATGACCACTGATAAAACTCAAGCCGAACCAGGGAAGAAGCTTGTGTCCGGGAAATCCGGAAAATCCGTCTTTTCCGTGCATGCCGAAAAGTTCTTGGAATGAAATCAAATAATAATAATAATAATAATAATAATAATAACAAATGAAATCAAAGGCATTAAGGAATGACCGCTGATAAAACTCAAGCCGAACCAGAGAAGAAGCTTATGTCCGGGAAATCCGGAAAATCCGTCTTTTCCGTGCATGCCAAAAAAGTGATTGCACTGAAATCAATGGAATTAAGAATTCACTGCTGATAAAACTCAAGTCGAACCAGGGAAGAGCCTTCTCACCGGGAAATCCGGAAAATCCGTCTTTTCCGTGCATGCCAAAAAGTTATTCACACCACAGGTAAACAATTTTGGTGATTACGGAAAATACGGATTTTACGGATTTCCCGGAGATATGAATATTTAATGATTAAACTTGCAGTAACGATTGACTCCTGTCTGTGACAAACTTTTACTTGACCACGGAAAATACGGATTTCACGGATTTCCCGGAGATATGAATATTTAATGATTAAACTTGCAGTAACGACTGACTGCTGTCTATCACAAACTTTTACTTGACCACGGAAAATACGGATTTCACGGATTTCCCGGAGATATGAATATTTAATGTAATTCCATGTTAATATATTCTAATATAATATATTACTTTTCTTTTTTTCTGTAAGTATCTATATATATATATATATATATATATATATATATATATATATATATATATATATATATATATATATATATATATAGATACTTACAGAAAAAAATGATTAAACTTGCAGTAACGACTGACTGCTGTCTGTGACAAACTTTTACTTGACCACGGAAAATACGGATTTCACGGATTTCCCGGAGATATGAATATTTAATATATTCTAATATAATATATTACTTCTCTTTTTTTCTGTAAGTATCTATATATATATATATATATATATATAGATACTTACAGAAAAAAAGAGAAGTAATATATTATATTAGAATATATTAAATATTCATATCTCCGGGAAATCCGTGAAATCCGTATTTTCCGTGGTCAAGTAAAAGTTTGTCACAGACAGCAGTCAGTCGTTACTGCAAGTTTAATCATTAAATATTCATATCTCCGGGAAATCCGTGAAATCCGTATTTTCCGTGGTCAAGTAAAAGTTTGTGATAGACAGCAGTCAGTCGTTACTGCAAGTTTAATCATTAAATATTCATATCTCCGGGAAATCCGTAAAATCCATATTTTCCGTAATCACCAAAATTGTTTACCTGTGGTGTGAATAACGTTTTGGTATGCACGGAAAAGACGGATTTTCCGGATTTCCCGGTGAGATGGCTCTTCCCTGGTTCGACTTGAGTTTTATCAGCAGTGAATCCTTAATTCCATTGATTTCAGTGCAATCACTTTTTGACATGCACGGAAAAGGCGGATTTTCCGGATTTCCCGGGCACAAGTCTCTTCCCTGGTTCGGCTTGAGTTTTATCAGCGGTCATTCCTTAATGCCTTTGATTTCATTCATTATTATTATTATTATTATTATTATTATTATTATTATTATTATTATTATTATTTGATTTCATTCTAAGAACTTTTCGGCATGCACGGAAAAGACGGATTTTCCGGATTTCCCGGACACAAGCTTCTCTCCTGGTTCGGCTTGAGTTTTATCAGCGGTCATTCCTTAATGCCTTTGATTTCATTTATTATTATTATTATTATTATTATCATTATTATTTGATTTCATTCTAAGAACTTTTCGGCATGCACGGAAAACACGGATTTTCCGGATTTCCCGGACACAAGCTTCGTCCCTGGTTCGGCTTGAGTTTTATCAGCGGTCATTCCTTAATGCCTTTGATTTCATTATTATTATTATTATTATTATTATTATTATTATTATTATTATTTGATTTCATTCTAAGAACTTTTCGGCATGCACGGAAAACACGGATTTTCCGGATTTCCCGGACACAAGCTTCTTCCCTGGTTCGGCTTGAGTTTTATCAGCGGTCATTCCTTAATGCCTTTGATTTCATTATTATTATTATTATTATTATTATTATTATTATTATTATTATTTGATTTCATTCTAAGAACTTTTCGGCATGCACGGAAAACACGGATTTTCCGGATTTCCCGGACACAAGCTTCGTCCCTGGTTCGGCTTGAGTTTTATCAGCGGTCATTCCTTAATGCCTTTGATTTCATTATTATTATTATTATTATTATTATTATTATTTGATTTCATTCTAAGAACTGTTCGGCATGCACGAAAAAGGCGGAGTTTCCGGATTTCCCGGACACAAGGCCTTTCACTGGTTCGGCTTGAGTATTATCTGCGGTCATTCCTTAATAACATTGATTTCAGTTCAATGACTTTTTGGCATGCACGGAAAAGGCGGATTTTCCGGATTTCCCGGGCACAAGTTTCTTTCCTGGTTCGGCTTGAGTTTTATCAGCAGTCAAGCCTTCATGTTACGATTTTAGTCAAACAGCTTTCGGCGTGCACAGAAAACGCGGATTTTCCAGATTTCCCGGACACGTGGTGCTTCACTGGTTTAGCTTAATTTTTGGGCTCATCCTCGGTGTAAAAATCTGTGAAAATCACAGATGACGTAGCACAAAGGAAAACAAAAGAGCAAAAAAACATCAAACAACAACCTAACCCTACCACGAGCTAACAAAACAAAGAAAGAGTTTCACAGGTTTTTACACCGAGGTAATGAAACCCAATTTTTGCAGCAAAGAAGCAGAAATACACAAGATTTTAGTCAACCAAATGTTCAACATACGCAGAAAAGGACGGTTTTTGCGGACACAGTTACTTGTTAGTGGCTTGTTAGGACGAATAGTGTAACTCATTTTAATTGATGACAGAAATTTTGCTCTTTTGCATGGATGTCGTCTTCGTTGCCAGAGATCTGATAACTTTTCAATATCCAGTAACACGTTGCTAAGATTACAAGCATGTGTCACTCAGCCTGATCTCAGTGACGTGAACAAAGGAGGAAGGATTGCCATAAGCAACATCCTAAATGCATTCCTGTTAAAATTTAGTCCTAAATCACTGCACAAAATGTGTCAGGTTTCCCGGTTGTTTCTGTGAATTATTGTCAACAAAGAGAGCTATTACCCGTTTACGATAACAGCCTTGATTGCATTGTTTGTGCTTTGGATTTCCTTGATTAGATGGCGAGTTTATCTCGGAAAAGTGTTAAATCGCAAAAACCATGCTGGGTCAACAGGAGTGGCTCGACTGAGTAAACAAGCCAAGCGATCGTATCGATGTTGTGTTTCATTGACTTGATCTGTTATTTCTTTGGGTTTCCCGTGGGAAACACAATCATTGTGCGGGATTGGTAGTCAAACGTACTTAAGGTACAAAAATAGAAACGCCCCTTTTCACACCCATTCGACAGTTACATGATGTGTGACACCTATTTGACGACAAGTTGCAAGTGAACACATGACAAAGAAATAGTAAACTCTCGTGCATCGTTGATCATTATTATCACGGGCAGCGCTTTCAAATTTATGTGTCAACATTTCACTGCTTTGATCCACTATATAAGAGACGCAATCATTTTACAACATCTGAGCTACAGGAGAAAATGCAGCGCACAAGACAACCGTGCCGACAGCTAAATAGTGAAGGGATAAAGAGCGCTGCACTGTGTTATCTCTTACCAGTTATCAGCGGAAGGTGCAGCATCATAAGCGCAAAATGTATTTTTAAAGCAAAAGATAAAGATTTGGGCAGGGCGTGGACTTCTATTTGCAGCAAACGTGATTCATGCGACAATGCTATTTCAGGTCAGTATTTATTGGAATACCTTTGTTTCCGAGGAAATTTGGAAAACATTTTAAGTATCAAAAATGAAATTGAACGCATTTGACTGTGCTGTGTTTCAGGTATCCACAACGCAGCGTTTTTCTTTAGCGCCATTTCGAGCCAAGAGAAGAAACACTGTTGCATCAACGAAGAAACAGACGATGAGAGTAGTTCTGGCGATGACATTCCAAGTTCCATGACGCAACAGTGGCTCGAAGGGAACTTGACGAGTATAAACAAATCACTGTGCCCCGCAATCTCATACTGGGTTGCGTTGACTACAATAAATGGCGCCCCTGCCAGCCCAATTTCGGTTCACAAGGCCCTGCTAAATTGCGGACTGGATGTCACAGCAACCCAGGTAACGAATGTCGTATCTTTCTTTGAGAGCTCTCCTTGAGATGTGTCTAGCAATCCAATGTAAAGCGAGATAAAAAGAAAAGGAACAAGCACAATCACAGTGCTGCAGGTAGCAAAACAAATCGTGAAAATGTTCTGAGACATTGTCCCATTTAATTTGTATTCGACAGGTGCAGTTCCAGGATGGAAAGGAATCTCCAGCCACGGCAGAACTTTACAAAGTGTTCAAAGATCATAAAAATCCTTTCATGCGAGACCTTGTGAGATCATCTTACAAACACTCCTACAGAGACGAGGCCAGGAAGCTGATCGGTGAGGATTGCTTATGCACCCAGGAGTTAGACGATTGTGGCAGTGAAAACGTCGTGCGAGTGACCCTGGTTAATCAGAAGTTTCACGCGTCCTTGCTGAAAGCAATCGAACGTCTGACCGCGGCAAAGCTACAACTGGACAAATTTGGCTTCGAGTCCAACACGGCGACGTCGCAGGCGTCCACCAGCCAGCCACCGTGCGACGACGAAAAGATGCTGTCAAATAAACTCGCGATCCTGGTTAACGATATAGCAATCGCCATGGGAAAACTTGGCTATGCTACCTACAGAGGAAAAATCTACAAGAAAGATCCCAGATCCACGTTCACGTTTTCATACAAGTGCGAGACAAGGGCTTTCGTAAACACCTTGGCCACCAATGAGCAGTTTAAGTCGCGGATGCTTCCGCAGATGAAGAAAATCATTGACCTGTTGTCGGATCCTTATTGTGAGCTGTTTCGACCACTAACCGTGGATTACGATCTCATCGAAGTGAACAACGGCGCTTGCTGGTCATTGAAAGGAAGGAATTTCGTCGAGGACGCCATCGAAGAACACCAAATAGGCAAGGTATCACCCAGAGCGTTTTGCCCGTACGAGCCAAACCAAATTCCCGACGCAAAATACTTTCGCCAGATTTTGGAAAACAGTCTCACTCCTGACGACGTATGTGGCTTCTGCGAAGAGTTTGTCAAACTCCTAAACTACAATAAGAAAAAACACAAGGACAAGGTGTTGTGTCTAGTCGGAGACGCTAACAGCGGCAAAACAAGCCTGTTTTTCCCGATCCTCAGCCTCGTACATCACGGAAACGTAGCCACGGTTACCAAACAGCGTGCCTTTAATAAATCGATGATTACGCCATTCACCGAGGTCATATTCTTGGACGAGGCTACAGAATCAACCCTAGATATCGACGACTGGAAAACGTTGACACAGGGTGGTTATTCCGCACACGACGTGAAGTATCAGAGGGCAAAATCTTTCATCAACCGCTGTCCCATGTTGATAACTTGTCAGAAAAAGCTCGACTTTGGACCGTCTGATCAACCCGCCATGGACAGAAGGCTCAGCACGTACCAGTTCAAGAGACTGGCGAACCCCACAAAACGTGCGGCTACTTGGTTGAAAAAGCACCCAATGGAATGCCTGATCTGGGCAACACGAAAAGCCCAAGAGACACAACATCGTGAAACCGACGAGGAGGACCAATCAGAAACAGACGAAGAGCGTTCGTTGTACGAAGACGGTGCCTTAAAGCAGAGCGAGAAAGAAGCACTACAGTCGGTATCGTTGGAGGAGGTAATGACCGAGAACACCGCGCCAGTTCCTGTAGAGGACCAAGACGAGCAAAGCGACTCGGAAGCTTCAGATAGCCAGTCAGATGCCAGTCACGCGGGTGACGTCTTGTACGCCCTTGAGGAACATCTCAGAGGCCTGCAGCCAGATAGCCTTCGTCACAGGCAGGTATTGCACATGCTCCAGACCGAGAGGGCCAAGAGGCACAGAGCGGAAGAGGACAGAAAGGAGCAGCACAAACGGCGCAAGACCCTGCTCAGAACTAAGGGCGTGTCCACTCAGAACGCGGAACTCATCTCCTCGAATCCCGAAGAACCGTTGCCTAGTGCAGTCACGAGGGAACTGGACCGATATGAGGAGGAGCAAAGGCAAGCCCGAGAGCATAAACGCCGAGAGGCTGCGAGAATAGCATTCGAAAACGCTTGGGTCCGGACGACGGAAATAGAGCTCAAGGAGTGCTATGACAAATTGCGAACGAGCGACGAACCTTCCGTTCGCGCCAACCTTAAGGCCTACATGCGAATGCTGTCCGAAAATCTCAAAGATCATCATATGTCGCTGGGCACGTATGGCACCGCCGAGGCCTTGGCCGAGCGGAAGCGAATATGCACGGCACTCGGCCTGTTGAGTGAGAACAAGCAACACCTCGTCACGAATGTCTGGGAAAGGTTGCCGGTCATCACTTCTGAGGAAGACACAGCTCCCGAGCAAGGTGTTGGCCAAGATCTCCAAGACGAGAACGAAGACGAGGACGAGGAAGCCATATTCATAACTCCCGTCCCAAGTACTCGGGCAGATTGCAGCAGGAAACGGAAGAGACACTCAAACAGTCAGGGCGCGAGTAATGCGGCGTTCAGGACAAACGCGATAACAAAGTACTTCAATAAAAAGAAAAGCGTTAGTCAATAAAGTAGACGTGATATAAATGTCTGAGTAATGATTTTTAATGTCTGAGAACCTGAAACATTACACTTTTTTTTGCAAGCGTCAAAGTTCAAAAGTTTTTTTCTAAAGTTCATTCAATGAAGTAGACGTGATATTAATGTCTGAGTAATGATTTCTTTTTTTCGTATTTCGTTCATGTTTGAGAATCTGAAAAGTTCAAAAGTTTTTTCTAAAGTTCATTCAATAAAATAGACGTGATATAAATGTCTGAGTAATGATTTTTAATGTCTGAGAAAAACTGAAACATAACACTTTTTTGCCAGCGTCAAAGTTCATTCAATAAAGTAAACGTGATACATGTATAATTAGTCCAAAATTTTTTTTGAAAGTTCATTCATTCTAGAGAAACTTAATTG
>NC_090884.1:51453830-51471330 GCF_036669925.1 Montipora capricornis
CAAAAAAGGAAACAAAATTGAAATTTGGGAAATGTTATAGAAGAAGAAGAAGAAAAAGAAGAAGAAGGAGAAGAAGAAGAAGAAGAAAGAAGAAGAAGAAGAAGAAGAAGAAGAAGAAGAAGAAGAAGAGGAAGGAGAAGAAGAAGAAGAAGAAGAAGAAGAAGAAGAAGAAAAAGAAGAAGAAGAAGACGAAGACGAAGACGAAGAAGAAGAAGAAGAAGAAGAAGAAGGAGAAGAAGGAGAAAAACAATAACAACCAGGGGCGTAGCTAGGATTTTTCAAAGGAAGGGGGGGGGGGGGGTTCTCTCTCTCTCACACTCTGGGAACTTACTGGTTTGTCATGTCGACATTCACACTGCTCAGTTTTAGTGAAAGTGGAAAACAAGTGCATGCTCCAAGCACGAAGACATCATCCCTGCTCTCTGCAGTCCTGCAGGTATAGCTGCCCGCAGAACAGAACTTCGGTGAAAAGACAGGAACCGGTGTTTTCCTGTTGGTCATGTGTATAATAGGGCGCTTAGCACGCGCGTTTTTGAGACACGGACGGCAACCGGAAGTGAGCCGTTTTCCCTTTTAACTTGTCTTCATTCGACCACATTTATATTGCTAAATACCTTTTCTCCATTAGAGATGATTATTATAAAAATCAGGCAGACACCATCGTCCTAGCACTTGAAATGTTCTCTTCCGGTTAGCGTCCGCGTCTTAAAAACGCGCGTGCTTAAGCTCCCTAATTAAAGATCGAGGACGATGGTAGTATGGAGCATGAGAAATTCGCGCCAACCCGACCTCCCTGCTCAACCAGAAGAACAAGAGCAAGGAGGAGAGCAAGAGGAGGGACGAATAAAAGAATTTCGGAGAACCTGTTTCTACAACAGGACACGTTTAAAAGAAAAGAAAGTCAAATTAGGGGCTCTCAGCGACAACTGCAAAAAGCGCTCAAAACCTCCAATTCCTTCTCATTTTTGGAGTTAGCTCTGGGTGCAGGGCTTAGTTTCGGAGGAGCCATCGCAAGATCTAAAAGAAATTTAAAATGAGAGTGAGAGGCGCTGAGCAAAAGGTGCAAAAAGGCGCTCGGAGCCCCGCATTCGTCTTATTTCGGGGGTTGGCGCCCTGTACTAGTAAGGTGTTTTCCTCTGACAATGCAATGCCTGGAGTAACCCAGAGGCATGGAATGTATCTTGTCTTACCAAACAATGTTACTAATCTTTATTACATGGCAAGCAATTCTCAGGCTAAATTCTCTATTTTCGAATTCCCCATAATACACTTTGTTTGCCCCCCAAATTTTGCATAAACTATTGTTTTCAAATGCTCTTGGTGACACTGCATATTCCCAAGAGCATTTGAAAACAATGGTTTATGCAAAATTTGGGGGGCAAACAAAGTGTATTATGGGGAATTCGAAAATAGAGAATGAAGCCCTCTTATTGGTTGGTTTTCTGTAAGGATTTTGCAGTAAAGTAAAGTAAAGTAGACCTTATTTAACGTCGATAACTCGTAACAGTAATTCAACTGACAAACCTGAGGTCGACGGTGCGCTCATTTTACTCCCCCCTCTCCATCAGTGCTCCGTTTTACGGGTATTTAAAGCTACTTAGCTACACGGAAAGGAAAGGAGTCGAAACAAGGATGCGAGATCCGGGAATCGAACTCAGGACCTCTTGCACCAAGGCCGCGCACCAACCGACTGTGCCATCCTTGCTCCTGCTGAATTACAGCAGTACGGAGCAGTACGGACCATTACCATGGAAGTGGTCCGTTTCGGTATTTTTTCTCTCACACGGGAAATTCAAGTTGAGCGAAAACTTTTTAAAAGGTGGAATTTACTTTTTTCATCCCAACAGTACAATTATAGCAAGCAGAAAATAGTTTTACGTGTACACCGTGCACCGGTGGCTCAGTTGGTTGAGCACCGGACTGTCACGCGGGAGGTCGCGAGTTCAACTCCGGCCGGACCAACACTTCAGGGTCTTTAAATAACTGAGGAGAAAGTGCTGCCTTTGTAATTACATGTGCAAATGGTTAGACTTTCAAGTCTTCTCGGATAAGGACGATAAGCCGGAGGTCCCGTCTCACAACCCTTCAATGTTAATAATCCTGTGGGACGTAAAAGAACCCACACACTTGTCGCTAAGAGTAGGGCACGTAATTCCCGGTGTTGTGGTCTGTCTTCTGTTGTGTATCATGGTTGGGAGGGTAAAAAAGGGCCACAGTAATTGGCGCAAGCTGTTGTGGCGCTCTGCCAGCTTTACTGGCAAAGTTAATAAAGTAAAAAAAAAGTAAAAGGTTGCCGTTCAAAGTTCACTGACGGAAGACGAAGATCACAAACATTCAAGCGGAGAAGTGTCCCATCACTCAAAGGACGATGCGATATAATAAACAACTTACTAACCTCACTTGCTCGGGACCGTACCGGGGAACGTTGGTCCTCGTTCGTTTTCGTAGGACCTCACTGCGCTCGGTCCGTACTGCCACACCCTCGGGCAAATATTCCCCAGTACGGGCCTCGCACTCAGTTAGTAAGAGATTATTATTTTCCATTCGTAAATCAATAAAAAAAACATTAAAAATGAAAACGTTTTACTCATGCGTAACACCGGCATTGCAGTGTTGCAAGCAAGATCATTATGGCGACACCGGTATGCGAACTATTCACTGTATCCGTCGATTACGTCTAATGCTAAACTTTAAGAACCCAGTTTGCGGTCCTCAGCAAACGTGCATCAAAAGGCCAGTAGTCTTTTAAAAACCATACCTGATAGACTAGATACACCTTCTAGAGGCAATGAAATTTTTCGTTTTCTTGGTCTTCCTTTCGTGGATGAACCGAGAGATGTTTTTAACGTCTGAGCTTCCTCTCTTAATAGCACCTCGTAATCAGCTTTGCAGTAAATTTGCATTCCACGCATACCAAAGTATTCCCCAGTGGCTAACATCCGCTTGCAACGATCACAGGCGAAACAAGTGATGTGGTAAACGTGCTCGCGGGCTCTCATTACCAATTCCTTGCTTGAGATTCCCTGATTGCAGCCTGCGCATTTCTTTACCGAGAAGCGTCTGACAAAATAGATTTTTGGTTAAATCAGTGTTAAGACTTTCCGATAAACTGGCTAAAATCTCAGAACGCAATAAAACACTTAAAAAATTTATTCCGTCGAAGAATATTCCTATTGAATAGCTAAACCGGCGTTCATCAGTTAAACGCAACTCACGACAACGACGTGCAGTGCCAGGACAAAAGCCTCTCGTCAGAATTTATATATTCAGAACAGTCCAAATTCAAAGTTCCTAACCTATAAGTCTCTATCTACGATGGAATGCAGCCCATGAGTTTGGGGTGTTATCTATTTTTGGGACGGCCGCTACCGACGCTCTCAGATCTTTTGCGTTCCTCACCCGTTCCATGATTTTGCATTTAGCACGATCAATCTGTCGTGTGACCGCTTGGTTGCGGACCAAAGAGGCGATATGGCTCAGGGCCATTAATTCTGATTGGCCACTATTTGACGGGACCTGTGTTTTCAATTTGGATAATACCGGAAACTGGTGGGCAAAGGAAGAATAAAAGACATCGATGCTTGTGGGTTATGGACTTCTATAACACCCGAGTACACAAAAAAACAACAAAACAAAAACAAAAATAAAGAGAACTTGAATCTAAAAACAAAACGATCACTCAAGTAAGGACACTGACTGTTCGCTCCTCTTAACGGGGAACCAGGAGATACACAGCAAACACGAAAACGGCGAAAAACGTGCCAGTTTTTTAAATCAGCGAACGCAGATTCCTCTATGATCGAAAAGGTCTTGCAATGAAAGTGTAAATTTAAAGGACTGTTACATTTTGGGATTTCCAGTTGAGCGTGCCTCCGAAACTCTTCCATTGCTGCCGATTCAGAATCAGAGCCTCCCAAGTCCCTGTCAGTTTGGTTGCGCCTGGACTAATTCACAGAAAGACTATAAGCCTGCGAACGCAGAAGCATATCCGGTTGTCGCTTCTCTTCTCTTACTAATATTTTTCGGGTGGAGACAAGCGACAACCGAAAAACGTTTGCGTTCGCAGGCTAAAAGGGTCAGTATGCACCGCACTCTGAAATAGAAGTTGCTCAACTACAAGAGGCTGACGAGAACTGAATAAATTGACTGTCGTGATCTTGATTTCTTTCGTAAATGATCGTTTATTCATTATCATTATTATTTATTTATTTATTTTGATTTTTCAGAATATGCAGAGGAACATTCATCTCCCCAAGTATCAGTGCAATTGGTGGCCGGGATAGTTATATCCACTTCGGTCGGTCAATAATGATTAAATATTCGTACTTTATTGTAAGATCCAAGGCGCCGAGATCAAATACATAAAATCTTTGACATAGATATCTATCACAGTGATTACAACCAATGTGGGCTGACAAACAATGAGAGATTGCTTAAAACCTGATACTATCATATTACTTCGCGCACGTCAATAATTTGTCGAAACAGAGATTACGAACTTATGTTTTGTCGAATTAAAACGAAAACACTACCCACGTCACCAATGCTGGAGGGTATAAGCACTTTGTTATGCTTCCAGAGATCAGGGGCACCCAACGAGAATATAGTTCAAAACCACTTAAACATAGCCTTGTTAAACGTATTTTAGTATTTAAACGACAGATATAGCCATATTTTTATCCGCTAAACTTTTTTCATCTGTTCGGATTCCCTAGCTGAAAGTCAAGTGATCCGAAAATTATAGGGATCAAAACTTACCTTTTCGAAAATTTCAGCCAGGGAAAAGGCTCTCGAAAATTCTAGGTGACCTTTTTGGGGTAAAAATCCGTTAAAAATGGGCAATTATGCCATGTTTTATATGTTCGAAAATCCTAGGACAGGCAGGCAAGCAAGGAATTTTACAACAAATGTTCCGAAAATTCTAGATCTCAAATCGTCTTCCGAACAGATATTTTCCGACAATTGACGTTGGGTGCCCCTGAGCTCCTGAGAGATGATCAGAGAGTACGGGAGAAAGAAATGACTATCGTTTCTACCGGCCGAAATCGAAATTCTTTTTTAAATAAGCCCAACCACAGAGCCACCTTGCGGCAAAGTCCTAGTATTTGCGGCCGAAATCATGTTTTTTTAATCTCTGTTATATATTTGACGCCATGTGTGTGTGTATTTTGAAACGCTACGAAAAACATTTCTGTTTGTTACAGAATGTTTAAAACGGATGGCAACTAAAGCATTCGGCATTTCCCCAACCGTCCGACTGATTTTTTTTAGCGTAGCTAGGATGACACAAAATAAAAGAAAAAAATAGTAACATTACAAATGGAAAGTTTTTCTTCAGTCTTTTTGGCAGGATTACCACAGCATTGTCCTCTTGAATAATGAGGGATTCACAGCTATCAACTTAAATCGGCGCGCCTTATAATTGCGAGATTGATGTACTTGTTTCATAGAAGCGCGAACGAGGGCAGGTAAATTCTATTGCCGAAAAAATGTATCTTGGATAGAGCGACACATCAATTCAATGGATGATATAGAAATGTTCGTGTATTGAAACTGCGGAAATTGAAATACATCAGAGTTGGAGATTAGTGCCGTTTAATCAGCAACTTAATTTTAATAGGCAATTGCGAAGAAAACTGACAAAATCCAGCACTGAAAGAGACTCGAACCGATGATCATGCAATTGCGCTGCATTGCACTGCACTGCTCTACATGCATTGAACTAAACTATCACTGGTCTTTTTTTTCACAACTGGTTAAATAAAGTTGCTGCCAGATTAACTCAATCCAACCGTCTAATGTGAGAAGACAATTTGTAACGATTCAAATTCTTTATTACAGAATACCGATAGTGAAAAGGGAACAAGGAAGACGGGGAAGACATTTGAAGTTTCCTTACTTGTAGTAGTCTTCCCGACACAATATCTCTCCATCCTTAGTAAAGCAGGTCAGCTCATTGTCAAGTCGTAAACTGCATTCGCTGCATTTCAAGCACTCTGCATGCCACTCTCGATCAACAGCCATGAGATAGAAACGATCAACGATCCGCGCACCGCAGCCGGCACAAAAAGATGGCTTTTCATCTAGGGTTAGATGGCCTGCCGATGGCATTTCCTAGAAATCAATAAGAGAAATAAACACCTTTTACAAATACTATACAATCCACCGAGCTTTGGATAAACATGCGTGCGTTGATTCATTAGAATGTGAGGTCAGAAATTTAAATATATATCCTTACATAAGGCCACATACGTTAAGCCTACTTGGCCGATGCAAGATTTTGTCCACATTGCGATAGCCAAAATCTACGGCTACAAAAATTGAATTAAACTCTACAATTAAAGTTTTCGTAAACTTTACAACTCCCCTGATGTTTTCATGAGGCTTACTAGCCCACCAAAAAAAATTTTTGGTTCTTTGCTGACGTCCAACCGAAGCCGACCAAGTCGAACTACGGTACTTCTGTTTTGACCGAACACAATTCGTTTTCAGTTAAAATTTGCTTACGTTTGTTACGTAAAATTTACGAAACTAAAATAGCCACCCCATGCTGTGATATGAGTGGACTAAAATGATTATATTTCTTGAAAATCATTAGAAGAATTAAGTCTTCGTGCGAGAATTGATCCCTGCATGGGTTTCGGAGGATGATTGCTAGAGTTTTTGCCGCGGAATAACAATTATCAATGGACGCAGGGGTTTGTGATTCATTTAGTTCGAATGCAATATAAGCAAAAACTCTGTTCACTGTTATAATCTTGTACAGTCCAGAGTTGTGTTGCTTTAAGCATTAATTCTTGTTCTTTAGATTTTGCTCTGACTTCTTCTTCGACTCAGTAGCTGAGCTAAAAACTGTAATTAAGAAGGCGGAAGCGTTTAAAAGCTCTCCGAGCAAAACCGCTCTTTTTTTCCTCCTGGGCGGTTCAGTCATTTTTCACTAGAAAACATGACATAATCTTCATCAATAAGTACATTAAAGTGTGTGAATAAGTCTACTTATGTATTCAGAGGATTTCGAATTTTGGATGAAGCCTTCGTAAATCCGTCAGTCACAGGAAATGTCGAAAATATTTAAACCAAGGATTTTCCTTTCACCTACTTTTCGTCTGTGATGAGGGATCTGTGAAACGATGTAGACGAACTGGAGAAATTCGGCCGGAATATCACAATTAGGGCGATGCTTAAGCATATGTGAATAACACAGGTGTGGAATTTCTTAAATATCTCTGAGGTCCGCTCCCCTGCCTCATGCTGCGAAAAGAATCCATCAGATTGTTAAATTTGAGGACAAGATTCGTGCACTGCGCCCAGGAAGATAAGTAAAGTGGAAAACGACTTACTTCTATCAAGCAAAGCAATCTGGAAGATGAATAACGACCAATCAGGATTCATCGTGAGCCAGTGATTGGCGTTTCAAAGTGAGCACCAGACTGGATCTACTTTCGATAATAATTGAAACCTATATTTCCGTTTCCACTCAACTTTACTTTTACGAGTAGAGAAAATATGTTCTGTGAGCGACCGGGCAAAGCACTGCGGTAAAAGCAACGAAAACAGGTTGCGAGCCTTCTTTTCGCCTTATGCTGGCTCAATATTTCTTGATCTATTGTGCTTCCAATATTCGATCGTGTTTTCTTCACTCGGTTGCCACAAAAGAGCTCAGAAAAGCTTTTCGGTATGCTATCAGCCTTGAAAGCCCATCCAACACAATGGAGCTTAAAAGAACAAAATAATTTAAAGGAAATTTGACATGTGCAAAATCGAAGCTAACTGTTTATCTTTTGGTATAATTGACAAGTTTTTTAAATCAATTACAATTCACCTGTTATCCAGGGGTTCAGGTGCTGGAGAACTCGCCTTAAAACTAATTTCTATTGAAAAGAAATCAGTGTGTTACGAAATTTTAAATCGTGAATTGTGTTCAATCCATTAATTCAAGAATTCAAACAAATTTCCGCACTTTTGATTTTCGAAATAAGGCTAGAATACGACGAATTATTCCCTAGATGAGTGTCAATTTTGAACTTGTTTCAAATAACTTACTTATGTTATAGTAATTACGAAAAAAAAAACTCTGCGGGAACTGATAATATTAAAAGTAAAAAGCATCATGTATCGAATAGTCTATTCGTCATGCCATTATTATGTTCAGTAAAAAAGTAGATATAAAATTATCTTTGTGATGCCCGTATACCACCTACTGGTCCGCAAATAAGCCAAAAAGATACAGCAGTATAATAAATAAAACAGGCTGACATCGGATGACATTGAAAAAATGTAAAACTTAAATGAAGACTAAAACATAATCATTTTCGGCTTATTGGCTTGTCAAAGGGGGGTTTTTGCTTTTAAAAACATTAAGCATTTAATCTGAGTTTTCAAAATCATGAATTATACACTTATCACTCTTCGTGCTTTTCTCCACCCTCGCAAATGCGAGAAAAAAATTCTTTCTCTCTGTTATTTATTTTGAAGAAAACAGGAGAACAATTATAGATGAAGACCTTAAACATTGAACACAAAGTTCCTAAATGATACCAGTACAATGTGTGCTTTGAAGAAGAAGAAGAAGAATTTGTTAGGACAGTGACGCTAAATTTTCGGATTTCCCGGTCGCCTTAGGGATTAAATATCTTAGCGAGTTTTTCATGCATAATGCACATATGTTACTGTTAGGTATTGCATATGTTCAACGCCGTGCAAGGACTGTATAACGTTAAAGGCTTCTATAGATTAGAAATGAAAAATTACGAAAACAAAACGGCTGTTATCCAAGAAAAAAAAAACAATACTGTAGATTAATGCATTTAACCAAAGAACGCATGTATTAGCACTGCTAATCTTTTGCAACAAGAGCCCATGGACGTCGAAATCCTACATTTATTTTCGACTTTTCTTCGACGAATGAAATTACACGAGAGTCAAAGAATGAGACGATTGAATTTAAAGCAAGCTAGGGAAAACTAGATTTTATTCGTGCATCGTGCGTTTAAGATTGATTTTGTTTTCAAAAGATCCTTATCCGGAATATATCACCAAGAGAAAAACCGGCCTGGTAATTAAGTAGTTACTATAAATCTCTGTTTAAGTGAAGTTTGCGAGAAATTTCTGCAACCAAGTACTGCCAATTACGCATTTCTGGTACATGTTTCGTTGAAGCTCTTATACTTTGAAAATAAAAATTAGACATGTGCCGGTGGAATAATCATTGTACCAATTTTGCCATTTACATAACCCGACTTTTCGTCAAGTAATTTCAAATTAGAGATACGTAACTGAGGTCTGAGAAAGCTACATGGCTAACATCCTCCTCAAGTTGAGATTTTCTATTTCCAGGTTTCCAGTTGCAACGTCGCAAGAGATCCTATTGATTAACACTTTTGGTTCGGACGACCGGTTGATATATTAAAACAAACTCGCAACATCAATTGCAAAACAGTCGGTTTGATTTTTTGAATTAAAACAGATTGTGCATTAAATGAAAAGCCATACCAGCGCGTTAGTCCATCTATATATGTTTCAATCATATCAGAATAATCAAACAGACAACTTTGAGGCAAATCTGCAAAAATCTCCGAAACGCAACAGTTTTTCTTGGCATTTCAAATTCTAGCACATTCTTTTAGCGTTAAATCTAAGTTTTTGAGCGATATTCAGCAGGCAGAAAAATTTTGAAAGGTAAAATGAAAAAACGCATCACTCTTCTATTACCTGGAAATGATCTTGAAACATGTGCTTCAAAGTCTTTGAGCTAGTTCGCGTTCTTAACCAAACTGATTCTTCAAAAGCTAGTCAACCGGGTTGTTGCCCGTCTAGCTTGGGTCTTAGCGGTGAATGGTTCCTCGCACCTCCAACAAAATATCTCGCTTTTGTTGCAGCTGTGTGTTGTAAGCTGGAACCCCTCCTGAAATATCCTCTTTATTTAAATATTGCATAGAAATCTCCATATGGTCTAGTTTGGCCGAAACAGGTGAATCGAGTCTCTCTTATGAATTGCACCCGGTCCAGTTTCCTCAGTTTGCTCTGAAACTTGAGAGGAATCTACGAAAGAGTGGCTTGTTCCGATTTGTCTTTAGAACAAATGGCATTTAAAAATAAGGAAAATTGTTTTTTTAGTCGTAAGCCAGTACTTGACTTGCGATTCGAAACAAAATAACATGGCACGTGTCTTATAATACATATGTCAGTGTTGTTTCCGATAACCAGAACTATCTCTATTCAGATTCAAATGAAGAGACAATGCTTTTTGCGCGTTTGTAGCGAAATAATGGGTCTGCTCTTGGAAGTTTAGGGTCTCTTAAACAGAGAATTATTGTGAGTTCTTGGTCAAAGAACCCTAAATAAATGGAGTTCATTGAAGAAGGTTGTCTTATACAAAGATACTTAAAATGTTCTTATCTCGATGAATGAGATGTAAAAACCTTCTACCAGTTCGTGTTCTTTGGGCAATATCTCTTATTTTTTTAATAAAAGCCGTTTCACCGTGGCTAAGTTGTGAGAATTACACCATGTGTTACGTTGATGTTCTGAGAATTGGGTTCGAAAATAACGTGAACCTTCCCCATCTTGGGCTTTTTTAATAGATAACGTGAAATAAAACATCTCTACTGCTCGTACGTTATAAGATTTGTTTTTGTACACATTATTAACATATCATTCAGGCCAACTGCGAGCCCTATCTGCTACTGGTGGCGTCGACATGGTGAAAGGCGTTTCTTCGCCGATAGGAAAAATCACAACGAATTTCAAGATGTGTACAAAACCCATTGTTGCAAGCTCTATTGACACAAGTTATTGTCTGTGAAACATTTTTAATTTCGTAAAAAGCTCCACATGCCCAGATTCTGTGGCACCTCTCGATCACTCACAATTGCAAAGATAATTAACGAGATTAATACATTCCTTCTTGTGGTTTTGACATTGATATAAACTCTAAAATCCCAAAGACATGAATATTTTCAGTTTGTTGCGATTTGCAAGGTGTTTAGGCAGAGATTTAAGCCTTCTTTTGCGTTCTTAGATTGCGCGCGTGTGGCGGCACGTGCCAGTTCTTGAGGAAGACAACAGTTAAAATGGATTCCCTGGCGTGCATGAAAATCTTCATGAGAGCTGAAATGCCACACCGCAAGATTGACAAAAAACTGGTTGAAATTGGTGAAAATGTAGGATTTTTAGTTACTTTTGTGTTTTTAATTCCTTTGTAATTAAAAGTAAACACACTTTTCTCGAAAGCTGATAAAAACAATCAAGATTTGATACACTTGATCAAGAAACCATCAAAAATTTCAATGAGATGAGTGTATATATTTTCCCCCTTTAAAAAAACTGACAGAAAATTATTTCCTTTGGCTTTGCGATGACACAGCCAAAACAAGATACCCTGTTACTATCGTCAAATATGCAAGGGACGTTTTTCGCCAATAAAGTAAAATCCAACTGGAAAAAATTCCAGCTTTCCTGTTAATTAATAAATTATATAGTCTTAATTATATCCATTGGATCAGTGTGCTATGTCGGGATACGTTTCAGCTGTAGGAACTGAAAACATGGATTCCACCTGCATCTGTGTTGAAAATAAATATAAGCTGAATGTACGTAAGATTGAATATAATATACGAGTGACTGACACGTCTCACAGGAGTAGCGCTTATGATTTTTCATAAAATCCATTCTGATTTCTGGAAAATATAATCTAATTTACCAGACAGACAATGGCTTGACACAAATATTGCCGGTCACTGAAACAATTGAAGTTTTCTGAACACGGTAAAGCTTTTAGGCGGAATGCTTTGCTTTTCATAAGCTTGGATCGATCAATCCCACAACGAAAAATACGTGTAAATTTGTGATTTTTCCACTTCTACTACCGAGTGAATGTTTTTTGCAGATAATTATGAAATTTTAATGACCAAGTCAGAAGCGAAAAAGGAAACAGTTTTTCCTGTTTCCGATTTGGCAACCACTTCTGGGCAAGCCGGATTTTCGCTAGTTTTCTTACGGAAATGGACAAAATTGCAATAAACTATAAGAAATAGACAAGGCCGTCAACAAACATCCTAAATTTCCATCAATGCTTATCACTGTGGTTTTCTAAGTTAAACGGATTTTTTTTGCGTGCTATAAACGTTTAAGACGAGTTTCTAATTTAAAATTCACGTTGTTTTAAAAGTAAACTGACAGAATTGCTTATTTATTCAAGAAACCATATGTGGTCAGGAACTTTTTAGTTTCAATAATTGATAATTTTCATCTTTTAACAACTATCTCAAATGTCTTTGATTCCTAAGAAAAATAGAATTGAATTAATTTGGACTATTCCTAAACTAAATGTTAAGAACCAAGAGTTTCTTGGCAAAAAAAACCAATTCGCTGGAGGGCGAGCGAAAGTTCAAGGCTCTTTCTTGTATTCCAATAATTGAATTTGTTGCGTATTTGTGAAGAAACAAAAACGAGTTTAAATTGTCTCAATTCGGTGAAGCAAATGGAAACCACACCCAAAAGGATTTTGAAACTTAAAAACAGGCGACGTTCCCCGAGCGCTATAAATAAACGACCAGTGTCTTTGACTGTTCAACCCGCGAAGTGATCCATTAGTTTCAGTTATTCATTACAGTAGATACATAAACAGCACACTAAAAGGATTTCTATTTTTAATACAAATTTAACGAGTTTTTAACACTCTATTAAGAACGTTTAAGTGACCTTAATATGGACTAAATGAAGCTGTTAAACTTTAATTGAAACATTTTGTCCTCAATTCTCCAAGAAAACTATCATGAAAGAAATTGAAACAAAATGAATATACAGAGACTTCCGCTTAACCATACTTCGTCTGCCGGCATACCAAATAAAATGAAACATATTAAAATGAACTGTAATTGGGAAAATCTTGATTAAAAGGGACCAACTCTCATAGTGCATCGGCCGGGAAACAATGCAAATCGTATTATTTACCAAGTATTGTTTATCTGTTAGATTTCTCAGACTTGGAATTTCATTTAACCGCAAGAGACTTCAATTGACCTCAAAAGTCTGGATAAGCGCAAATTACAATAAAAATAATCATGGACTATCATTCAAATTATGGTTTATCCAAATCGAGCTCTGAAGGTTTTAAGCTCGTTGATTAAAGGCAATGACGACTTTGACGCGAACCTGACCTTTACTTCCGGGAAAATATAAATGCGCGGTGGCTTCCCTGTTTTCCGATCATTTCACCTCGTCTCTTCGGGAATCAGATTGGGATAAACAGCGAGTGAAAAATTATCCTTCTGTGCTCAATATAGCTGTTTCTGGTTACTTTATTGACTAGCTAACTGTTCGAAAAGAGCGCATTACAACTCCGCGATTCACTGAAGTCCGCTACCACACATTGCCGATGAAATTCAGGGAGGAAAGAGTCTACATAATTCAAATGAACATAACACAAGACATCAGAAGGTCGCAGTGGTCTTTATGCCTAGTTAACATACCAGTGCCGAAAAAAACCCAGACGAGAGTGGATTTTACTGTTTCCCAGTCGTCTCAGATTTTGCCTTCTTACCGTCTATCCATCCAAAGGGGAAGTGCTTTTCGTTTAAGTGGTGTTTTACCAAATGGCCCCACAGCATTATTAAAACATTTTTCAAATCGAGTATCAATATGGCGCAAAGCGACGTTCGGCCATGGAAACTAAGAAGCAAATAACTGAACTGTTGGAACATGACAGAACAAGAGCCGCTTGAGGTAAACGAGTAAAGACTGAGACCTGGCTAAGTACAAATGAACATAAAAGATATTTCAACAACATCGTTCTCTGCACTACATGCCTTGGAAGCTGTTCCGACGGTCTGCAGCAACCTACGCCGACGTCCTTAGGCTTCGTCACGCGACCCCTACAGCTGTCGTTAGATAGTGTTTCATCCCAAGCGATAGCTAAAGCGATGAATGATTTTTTTGCCGGCCCCGTTGGCCGCAGTTTTAGAGGACTTCAAGGGCCAAAGCAATTTAGCGTGTTCGGCAGTTACATCGTCCAGTAGCACATCTGTTTCGCACTCGGCGAGCACGACGCCATCTTCACTGTTCTCGTCGCCTTCCTCTCTTTCGTCGTTTGGTGGCCATTCCTTTTCAGCAGGTATCGTAGTCCTTTCGTTTGTTTCGACTTCTTCTACATTGGCTAACCCGATTTGCAGTTTTCCGCCTCATGTTGGGAACTCGCCAATCGCGTCGGCTTCCACGCTTCTTTGTTATCGTCTTCATCTTTCTTATCTGTCTCTGGGTGAGATTTCGTTATTGGTCCAGGATATTCTCCTATACCTTCCAAGCTGGCATCAAAAATCACTTCTGGCCATTTTGTGGTTCTTGCGGGATCTCCTGCCTGACAACTTAAAGGCAAACGAAAATGAAACACAGACTTTCTTGGATGGCAAATTTGTCGTCACTCCCCTCGAGAAAGCATTCATTGGGAATTACATTCTCACCCTAGTTAGCCTCCCCGGGGGAGAGAAACGACCGCTGGAAATAGGTCTGCGTTCGCAGGATACACCCTTGTGGAGGCCTTTTCCACTTAGTACCTTGTCCTGTGTAGCTCTTCACCCTTCTTTGTGTTTTAGCACAAGTTCCTGATAATCCAAACAGCTTAGAAGTTTCCAGGTCGGGCGTGGCAGAGTCATGATGTGGCGTTCAGATAGGATGCCGCAGTCAGGGTTAAGGGAGTGGTCCAGGATGAATGCGGACTTGTACAATTTTAACACTCGTGTCACTTCTTTCCCCTCCGCCCTCTCCCAGCAGAATTCAGGGGTTAAGGGATGTCGCTTTCGCCACCTCTGCCAGTGGTGAGCATCGTGGTCGACTCTGTCCCTACTGTTCGGCCTGCGGCCTGCATCATTCATATTCACTACAAATGCTGATTTGTTGGAGTGGATCTTGAAGCACAATTACAGCATACCTTTCTTGGAACACTATTTGGATGACTTTAAAACGTCGGGTCGTCTCAGTTACCCAGTCTTTCTTAAGAGTGTGCCTACTTGCGTAAATGTGTTTGCGGACTAGGCTATCATCCCCTTTGCTCCCCGATTAACTTGAGGTTCCCGCCACATGTCTTACAATTCTCGGCATTGAACTGGACTCGTTTTCTCTGCAGGCACGGCTTCCTCGTGATGAATGGGGCGCATTGTTTTGCTTTTAGAAGATTGGTCGCATAAGCGCCATTGTAAACTCAAGGAACTGGGAGCGCTTATCGGTAGCCTGCAACACGTTTGTCAGGTGGCGCTCCGAGGGCGAACCTATCTCCGTCGCATGGTAAATTTACTGTACACCTTCAGGAATGACAACCACCCGATTCGCCTGAATGAGCTTTTCGTCAGGATTTCACCTGGTGGAAGGACCTTTTTTTGCCACTGGAACGGCCTCAGATTCCTTCTCACTCCTGGTTGGGCGCCTGACTTTCATTTGTCATCCGACGCAGCGGGGGTTGTTGGCTATGGGGCCTTTTCCCAAAGGGACTTGCATGTGGGTGCGTGGCCTCTCTATTGCATACAAAGAGCTTTTCCCCATTGTGATTGCGGCAGCCCTTTGGGACCTCTGGAGGTCGTCAAAACGCCTTAAGTTTCCTTGTGACAACGGTGCCGTCGTCGAAGTTTTGCGATCTGGCACTTAGCGAGATCCCAACCTGGGCCCGGTTGTTCAAAAGCCTATTAACGCTAATCCCAGATTAAAAATTATCCAAATGCTCCCAAATGCTGTCCAACGCTGATATTCGGCAAAACTTTACGTTAGAAATAGTCAATCTAGAATAATAGAAATAAGTAAAACTAAAACAAGCTTTCACCAAAAAGTTAAAAAAATGAAACAAGAGTTCATGCCAAATAAATCCTGGATTAAGTTAATCGGCTTTCGAACAACCGGGCCCTGGTGGTATTCTTTCGTCGCTTTTCTCTACTTGCAGCTCTGCGCTCCTCTTCTTTTCCTGCTTTATCTCGTCTCCAATTTCAGAAATTCCGCTATCTATTGTAGCTCCTCAAGTATCTGCACAGGCTACCCCACACCTGGCTCTCTCCTCAAGGAGCTCCAGGTACTTTGAGAGGCTTAAGGTGATTCCTTAGTAATAGAAGTTGTCGTAAGATTTTTTTAAAACTTTTCTCGATTGTTCCCTATATTATGGTGACTCGAAATGTGCAATTAAAAAATTAGGTCACCAAGCTCGTTTGAGAGACATAACTTGCTCAAGTTACTCATTTAATCATTGCGCCTTCATCTATCAAGGACAAGTTTATTCCATCGGTTCAGGCTACGTTTTGCACGAACAGGAAGCACAGCTTTGACGTAATTCTTGAAATAACAAAACAGGTGAATTGTGTTGCTCAAAAGGAATAATTTAATGTTTGTTTTATGGCACAGGCACAAGTCTTGAAAAGGCACTGACTACAAATGTTCTTCGGGTGCGTGATCTCGAGGAGACAATTTTGTGTCCACGAGTGATGGCTACGAATACTATCTTTCCTGTAACTTTTTTTTCTGACGTAAATTTTTTGTAATTTTTTTACAGCGCAAAGAAGATGAGTAAGAGAATAAAATTATGCCAAAAAAAAGATAGGTCACCAACCTCGTTTAGGAGAAAACAGAAAGCAAACCAAGCTCGACCCCTCGACAACACGTCTCCCCGATAGCGCGGTTTCACTTTCACAGTCGGACTTAAATCTTCTTTAGCATTATCAAGGCTATCACTCGACTTTTTGTTTTGTGAGAGTCCAAAACGTTTCTTGTTTTGCTCTTTACTGCTGTGCTCTGAAAACGGCCATTCTTCTTTCTAGCGAGCTTTCCCTCACGAAAGGTCGGCATTTTGAAATGTTTTTGGCCACGTTCGATATATCAATATTCACACATTGGTACGAGTCTTTATGGTTAAATTTAAACATTGTTTTGTTTAGAAATATCCGTTGAGACTTGTGAGACAAAGAGCCATGAAATTTGACCATAAAGCCTCTTAGCCATGCCTGAATACGAACGGGGCTTACACTGTGTTATGCGCAGAACAGGATGCGCAGTGCAATACTAGGGAATCACCTTAAACATCTACCTCCACATGTGTTCCAGCGCTCGGCAACGTCCCTTTTCGACTTTTTGACATTTTTGGCTGTTTCTGCCCAGGTGGCCTCTTACGTCATAAAATTTTTAGAGACATCAATGCCAAGCCGACCACTTCTGCTGCTTCTGCTTCATCCCTCACTCTTCTCGAATAGTGTGTGCCGGTTCTTACGAGCATAGACAGATATTTGTGAGACGTGGCCTACGGTTTATAACCAGTCTAACCATTTGCAGATGAAATGACAAAGACAGCAATTTCTCCTCATACAGTTATTTTAAGATCCTGAATGTTGTTCCGGCCGGGGTTCGAACCCGCGACCTCCCGCATGAAAGTCCGATGCTCAACAAACTGAGCCACCTGTGCGCGGTTCGCTCTTTCCAACTTCAGCAAGTGTTAAACGGCATCAAGCGCCATCAGGGCTTTCGTCACATCCGC
>NC_090884.1:51478830-51491330 GCF_036669925.1 Montipora capricornis
ATTTCTAATCTCAGTATCAATCAACAATTCAATAGAAAGCAACTTACATGTCTGCAACCGCTTCCGCAGCAAGTCCTTCGTTTCTTCAGAAATTCTTCTGTGAAGACCATGTATCCACTACAGGGATCAATATAAGTGTTTTCATCATTCTGGAAGAATAAATATTAAGTACAACTTAATCATATTTTTAACCCAGAAATAATACTAGAATATCACACTATGTTTGATTAAGATCTTCTCCTGCCTAAAGGCGGCGAAATACTAGATACAAAAACCCTCAACTTGTCGCGCAACATTGTTTCGTTGCAAGTTTTGGTCAATGTTTCGCGTTTTTCACCTTGCGTGATCAACTTGACCCGCAACAAAAACATTTGTTGCGGGTTGAAGAAATGCAGGGCGCTGATTGGTTGACTTGCTAGTACACGAGCACATTTGTTGCGCGACAAGTTGTGAGCTTGATGAAAAACAAGCAACAAAGCCAAAATTTGTTGCTCAGAGTAGACCCGCGCTCTACTTTTCGCAACAACTTTCTTCAACCAGCAACAAATGTTTTTGTTGCGCGACAAGTTGATCATGCAAGGTGAAAAACGGGAAACATCGACCCAAACTTGCAACGAAACAATGTTGTGCACCAAGTTGAGGGTTTTTGTATCTCGTATTTCGCCAACTTAAGTACAGCACTCAACAACTTAATCTCAGTATTTTCTACTGCACGATGATCAGTGTTAGAGTATGCCTGCCCTAATGTGCTATAGGTTAGCTGTTTACCATACTGTGACTCAGTCTAGATTTTTCTCTGGCCATTATGCCAGACAATTTTACCCGTTGATTGGGGATGCTTTAGGTATGAATGGGTTCTTAAGTATCATCAGTCCTTCTTTCATACCTAGAGGACTTTCAAGAGTAAAATGAGATGGAAAACCAGTGGATATCAAGTAGGCTTCATAGACAACCACATACAATCATTATTGATCCTGAGCAAAATTTCCCACATGGGATGTAAGTGCATGGTAAGATGGTCAGCAGACATTCATTCGAAGTGGTGGCTATTGCACTGTTCATTTCTAGTAACAGTTGTAGGTCACCAAGTTCATTTCTAGGTCCCCAAAAAGGGAAGGCTTAACAAGCAGAGATTAAGCATTGCAGACATGAAGGAGTATTAAATTGTTCTACTCTGGGATCGTGTTAGGTACTGAAGATGCTCTATAGAAGTTCTTGTGTTTTGTACTGAATGTTACTAATGATAGGGTAGACATAATGTCCACTGGCTTGCTTCTTCTTCACATCATTCAACACCCATGTAATAAGGAAGACCTTCAAGCAGCTGTGGATGCCTTCAGTTATGCCTACGATGCGCTAGGCCTTACACTTAATGCTTGGAAGACTCAAGTTCTTTTCCAACCATCAACTGACCATACACACGGGCAAAAACAGCCAGAGATCACAGTTGGAGACCAATGCCTTAGCTCTGTTGATCATTTCACATATCTTGGTAGTTGCCTGTCATGCAAGGCAGATCTGGATGTTGAAATTCAAGCTCGTCTAAAATCAGCTAGTGCTGCCTTGGGAAGCCTCAGAGACAGGGTGTTTGATAACAGAAATATCTACACCAACACCAAGATAAAGGTATACATGTACAAAGCCATAATATTACCAACCCTGCTGTATGGCTCAGAAGCTTGGACAACCTATAGCCGCCATCTCAAAAGTCTTGAAAGGTATCATCAGTGTTTCCTTTGCCATATTCTCAACATCAAGTGGCAAGACAGACGAACAAACAGCAGTGTTTTGGGAGAGGCAAATGTCACAAGTATTGACTGAATCTTATATTATCAAGAAACAACTTTGCTGGGCCGGTCACCTTGTCCGTATGCCTTCATCCAGACTCCCAAAGAAGATCCTATACAGTGAAGTGACCAATGGGAGACGTACAATGTAACCAAGGGGGGTAACAAAAACGCTTTAAGGATAGCCTTAAACACAACACTCCAGAGTTTACGCTCAAGGGTTCGTGAGATGGGGCTTATAGTTAATAGTCCTTTTTTTTTAAAAGACTTGAAATTCTAACCATTGGCGGATGAAATTACAAAGACAGCATTGTCTTCTCAGTTAGAGAAGAGTTGTTGTAGAGTTGGTTTGGATGCAATCTGCCACAAGATAATCTGATGCTCAACTGGCACACATCTTACGCTCACATGCACACATTCTTGGGGCATCACCTCTCCTTCCTCATGAGAAATGTAGCACAACACCCTCAAAACATCTGAATGTGAGGCAGTACGTGCTAATAAAGCAGGACGCCTGGGGGCGTTAACGTGGGATGCACTGGTCATTGAATGGGTACCAAGTCAGTCACTCTAGTGATATGTGGAAAATAATAATGGCTTAAATTGAATGTTGTCTCAGCATAAGCCTCCAGTAAGCAGACCTTCTTTCAGCTGATTATCACACCAAAAAAACTGCTTTTCATGCTCTTACCATAACTGCATGTTGGTGAGCAAAATAGATCCTTTTTTCATCGTAAGACAATTCATGCCACAACAAGTCTTTTTCCGTCGACTTGTCGCCCTTTGATCCATCATCTATCTTTTTATGATTACTTTCCACACAGTTAGAAGACACTGTTTCCATAACTGATTCCGTGTTAGTGCCAGTTTCGTATTGCTTCAAACGACCATCCTGCAATCTTTGGGCTTGGGATGGCATAACGTTAATGATCAAGCGAAAGTTGGAAATAAACGATCTCGCTTGAATACCAAGTCTTATCATAAGGCACACGGTCGGTAGTCAGGACGCCGCAAAACTGGCCAGTAAACACTTGATTCCCTGAACATTGACTGGGAACACAATAATATTATATTTTGAAGACCTCTCAACAATTTTTCTTAAGATCAAGGGACTGTCCAGACAATAATTCAGAGGGAGGTACCATCATTTACAAAAAGGTTATTTAAAATATACAAGTAACAAATTTTCCAGTGTTGCGCCAGCGACTTCGTGACTTTTTACATGTACCTCCTCACCAGACTCTGAAGTTCATTGCTTGGCCGCCAAGCCTTCCGCTGTCCATATTACACCGTTTTTGCGAAACAAGACAGTCGTGAACCATCGGTTCGACATAATGACTGATTTTTCTCCTTTGAAAGCTCTCCTCTCTGGAAGCATCATTCTTATGGCTGAAAATGCTAAGGGTTATCAGAAAGAAATCGAGGGTTCGTGGAACGCGACCATTCGAACACGCAAACCTCGCGCGTTTGTCAAGGTAGCGTCGGTTGACGACGTCGTGAGCACAGTGAAGTTTTGTGTGGAGAACAAGGTGAATTTAGACAAGGCAAAATTTCCTCACAGGTCCCTACTTCATTATGCATACGCCCCTTGGTCTCAAGAAGACGCCTGCTGTCTCTTTAATTTTATTGATTTGGACAATTCTGGCGGGAGGGCTACTAACAATGATGTGTTTGCTCGCTGTCTGACA
The DNA here is from genome assembly GCF_036669925.1 of Montipora capricornis. NCBI lineage: Eukaryota > Metazoa > Cnidaria > Anthozoa > Scleractinia > Acroporidae > Montipora > Montipora capricornis. Next base: position 51,482,306 of record NC_090884.1, read on the forward strand.
TTTGCAGACTGAAGACTGCAAATGTCAGACATCGTTTATTAATCGTATGATTACAGACCGAATTGGACTCCACTCAGTCTTGTTACCATTACTGACCAGGGACCGCGCAGCCAGTTTTGGAAAGTTGAAATATGCAGGTTGGATTGGTTCCGTTATATTGATCTCTACAGCTTCGGTGGCTGTCGACTTATCAACTTGTCGTTGGATTGGAGGAGGCTGCGACTCTTGACTGGATATTGTGGCTTTTACTTCACTAGTGAAGTTGATTGTTTTGCACATTCTTTTGGGTGGAGGCTCTTTTAAAGAATGTAAATGAAACATTATTAGACCAATATTTTAAAAACTACCAGTATGTCACATGAAAAAGTGACTGGAAATAATTCAGTTATAGAACAGATTCAGAAAAAAGTAGCAAAAATTATGCAGAGTTTACTCGCCAGATAAAGAAGATTTTTCATTTTGTTTCGAAAAGTAATCAGAAATTTTAAGAGATCTCTTCTTTGCATTACTAGTGGTATGTGAAGTCTCGTCGTTCGTATGTATGTAGCCATGTACCATGTGCACTTCTTTGTTCGTAATAACCGCCGGATTGAATGGGGAGAGGACAAAACGCGGAGCCCTTCTCCATGGAGTACCCTATGGACTACCCAAATGGAGTACCCTAAAAATACTATTTCGAATGAGTACTGTTGATCCACGTGTAAGCAGCATCTCAACTAGTGCTTACTTAAGCCTCAACACCCATTTTAAACAGCATTGTTCAACAATATTTAAGTCTAAGCACCCATTTTAAAAAGGTATTTGCCAGTGACCCTGGTCGCGTTTGAATTAACGATTTTTTGCTATTTTTCATTCTGTTAATTTTGTTAAATTATTTTTTGTTTAATTTATTTTTATTCTTGCAAAAAAGTGGGGCGGCTAAAGCCCCCCCAGCCCCTCCCTCTGCACGGTCCCTGCTGACTCCATTCAGTAGCAAACGATGCGGCGGGTCTAAAACGTATAGGTCACATTCCACAGGTCACTCGTGGCAGGTCATTGTTTTACCTTTTTGAAAGTAACCTGGCTAACCCTAGGCCTAAAAACCTGCCGGGGGGGGGGGGTGTAGGCAGGGTAAAAGGTTAGGGTTTAGGGTTAGGGTTAGGGCAGGGTAAAACTCGTTTGATTGTGGTCTCACTAGGGGTGTTCTGGTGGGAATGCAATCACATAGAGCCGTGAAGGTCTTGTTTACAGTTGCACACGAAGAAATATAAAAATATAATTTATTACGTTTTAAAAGTTGTCTCTTTTATGGCCCAAAAAAGCCTGGGACACGCCCAGATTGGTTTCCTTTAGGGCATTAATTCAAAATTTCTGATGAGCATCCCCGCCCTTTCATATTCAAAGTGAAGTTATTAAAGACACATTCTTTCAAACCTAAGATTTTGACAATGACAACAGGCAGTTAATAATAAATGCTGCTATTTTTTTTCTCAAATACAGCTAGAGATTTGTGTATGTGCGGCAATGAACAGCGACTTTGCATTTGTGGATGATGCTGTGGTGATAGATTTGTCTGATATGAATACTGTCTCTGTGGATGTGATAAGCAAAGTAGGTTTTACTCTAGAGAGTTTTTTTGACAGCAATTCTTTACCCTTTTCTGCAAACACATCTGTTTTGTAGATGCTAAAAAGAATAATAGTACCTGTTGGTCTCTAAGGACACAATATATTGGAAGGAACTGTAGATTGCTTCTGTAAACTTGATGAAACAGAGCCCAGTTTGCAGGTGTTGTGGGGTCAGCTAACTAATACCAAACCTAAGATTTTGACGATGACAACAGGCAGTTGTCATCTGTTGACCTGTGGAGGTCAGCTAACTAATACCAAACTGACGTTTTGGACACTTGATAGTACTACAGTCGACTCCCAACAACTCAAACTTTCAAGGGAAATTGGAAAAGGTTTGAGTTATCTGGAGTTTGAAATTATCAGGAGTAAGGAGTTAGGCAGCAACCCTTTATGAAGATACAGGCACTGAAGTTACTTGTAAATGTACCCTAAACCAACGAAACCTGAAGGAAACTGACACGTTTTGTGTAATGCAAAAAAAGGACAAAGATTACACCGCTGCTTCAAAATAAATTACTGGTAATTGTTTTGGATGGCAGTACTGTAGGTTTTGATTTGTCAGTTATTAACAGACGTGGTTTGAGTTGGTGAGAGTAAAAATATATAGAGAATGACCTAAAGGGAAATGAAAATTGCTTCGAGTTAGCTGGAGGTTGGAGTTACTGAGGGTAAAATTGCATTAAATTTATGAAGGAAAATTAGGAATGGGAGTCATACTGTTTGGCTATCCAGCAAAAAAAGGCTATTGACATCCCACAAAACTGATATTGCATTAGGTGATACCTTTATTACTGTAAAAACACTAGAAAAGGGTACAAAACGATTCTCTCCAAAATATACAACTACTTTCAAATGCCTCATTGATGACAATTTAACAGGAATCGAACACACCTTATTAATCCTTGATTTAACTGCGAGTAATAATAATAATAATAATAATAATAATAATAATAATTATTATTATTATTATTATTAATTATTATCATCATTATAATATTATCAGGACGTTGTTGGCAAGTAATTGCAAGATAATTAGATGAGAACTTGCTTTCTGGTGGCCTGCTCTCAAATTTAGTTTTGACTGCTAAACCTGCTTTTTCAGCTCTGATGGCTCTTGTGTTTAAATCTTATTTGATCAATATTTGCAGTGAGTTTAATAGTCTAGCAGTTCTTCACCCTTGACCCTATACAGGAGTATTTACACATATTTGAATTATTTGAAAGCATTCTTTTTCAATCTCATATTTATTTATTTTTGAACATTCAAGGACAAGATGTTTGTCAGTAGATTAATATTGATGTTGACAAATACAATGGTTATACATGTGTTTTCTGAAACTTTTGAATTTCAGTTAAGAATATTCTTCGATCCTATTCTACCTCTTTACAAGGCCTTGCTACTGTGGAATAACACCTTGGCCAATGATATTCAATAGACCATTTTGAAGTTGTAGCTACTAGGTACCTGGCCTAAGAATGGAAGCGAGGCTGCCGGTGACCCTGCTTCGATACAAACCTTTGTGCTTTTCTAATGTTAAATGTAGCCTAATTAGAATTACAACAACACAATATTATTTACGTGATAAATACAAGGTCACCGGCAATTGTAACTCTTTGCCAACCAAGTTGAAAGATAATGCAAGTTTCTTAAATTTTAGTTTTTATGCTACATCAATTTCCACTACAGATTTTAGTGACCAAGATTATTTATATTTTTAGCTGTATCTTGCATAAACAATCGTAATTGTTATTAGTTTTTACCTCTTTTACACTAGGGATTTTTAGTTTAGGGGTATAATTATAGTATGTAATTTAAGGGAATCTTAAGTGTCTTTTGTAAACACATGACCCCATAAGCTTTATAGCTTTAAACATACATAATTATCATGTTTTGATAAAAGTCTCTGCTTACGAGCCAGAAGGCCCATCGGGCCGGCGCTTATCTCCGGTTTCAGCAGCATGAAGCGCCTAGGAGTATTTCTACTCCCCCCTGGATGGGATGTTAGTCCATCGCAGGGTTACCCCCAGCATTTTGCCAGTACCCATTTATACACCTGGGTGGAGAGAGGCACCGTGAGAGTAAAGTGTCTTGCCCAAGAACACAACACAATGTCCCCAGCCAGGACCCGAACCTGGACCACTCGATCAGGAGTCGAGCACTCTAACCATGAGGTCACCGAGCCTCCCATGTTTTAATAAAGGTATATCTATCTGTGTATCTTGTTAGAAGCAAACTACCGGTAGTCATTTTAATTATTCTGTTGTCAAATGGTGGTAGGTTGTTATTGTGGGTGCTGGTGCCAAAGTTGCAGATGTCGATACAAGAACAGTGCCGCATGGTTTGGTGACACCCCTTGGTAGTTACTCTGAACTGGGTGTAGCTGGCTTTACTCTGTTAGGAGGGACAGGTTTTTTGACAAGGTCTTTTGGATGCACAGCTGACAATGCTTTGGAGTTTGGTGAGCTGATGAGAAAAAGGATATCGCTTGTTTAGTTTGTTTTGAGCGTCTACATTGCAGTCAAGCTATGTCATGTGTGACAAGTATTCAAAAGACTGAAATGAACATTCAAATTCCTCTTTGGAGTTTCCAAGAATTGATTGATTGAATCTTGAAGATTTTTCTGAAACATGTTACGAAAAATGCACAATAACTGGACAATAAATTGTTGAAAACTTGTAATAGTTTTCACTTTTCAAACACTGTTTATTTTATAATAACACAAAAGTTCATTCATACATGTATTAGGTAACTATTTTTGATTATATCAATGAAATATCCACAGGAATTCAATCTCGGTTGCAAAGTTCAAAACTGGCACACAGATTTGAAGACTCAGTTTAGATTTCAAAACTAAAATAGCTTGACTGTAATCCTAAACCATCTTTACAATTATGCACCTGGTTACCTGGTATATGAGGTATAGAAAGTGGTACAGAAATTGAATAAAAATTGAGACTGGATTTGATCATGTAATATAAATGATGATATAGCAATGACAGTCTATGAATTGATGACGATAATGATTAAAATGATAACCAATGATTAATTCAGTAAGTACCGACAGCCAATGAAAAGCGTTGGCTACTTCACTTAGAGAAGTTGGTTACTTTCCCCCAAATGTGAAGTAATTAAAGACAGATTCTTTCAAATCTAAGATTAAAATTCATTTTGATACAGTGACAACAGTCAGTTATTCTAATGAAACGAGCTAGTCAAACTTGAAGTTTAATGGAAACCACTGGATAATGATGATGTGGTTTATATGATTATCCTAAGGTAACAATGATCAAGTAGGTTTAGTTTAAAATAATCTTGTGTAGCTAAGCGCATTGCTTTAAGTTAATAGTTATTAAAGAGACTTCAAATCAAAAAAAAAAGGAAGATCAACTCTCACTGCTTATGCCTACTATTTTAAAAGCTTTCAAACTGCAGGATCAACAGACTTTGAAGGGAACTTATACATTATTATAATTATACTCTCTGATCCACTCAAAGATTCAGTCATTTAGCTTAAAACTTTTATGTGTTTTCAAAGAAATTTTACATTGCAAAGTAGTTTGTGAAGTAAAAATTAAAAATAGACCCGTGCCTCTCACATCACGGTCGTGGGTCCAAATGACTGCTAGTCTTGATAACTTTGGGCATCTTGCCTGGTAGAAATGTAAGTTTTTAGGTAAGAACGGTATTGAAACACGTTTGCTTTTGGTGGGGAGAGTAAATATTGTCAATGGAAAATATTTGAGTTTAGTTGCACTTTTAATATAACTTTAGGTGGCTGAACACAGTTTTTGATACCTATGTTTCATTTACCTTTTTCTCTAAAACCCTTGATCCTTTGGTCGCCAAAAATGGTAGCAAGCAAGTTAGCAACACGAACTTCGGTTTTTTTATAGTTAAGCTGATGTATATGCCGTTGCCATGGCAACATAACTGAATATAAACAGGCTTTTAAAATCGGTCTTGTTTATTTGCAAAAAATCTGGTCGTTAGATTTTGAGTGCAGGCTTGAGGGATCGCGTCCCAAGCCTGTGCCAGCGTTGAATGGAATCATTAATACATGATTCCCGAGTTGGTGTTGGCTAATAACCTCGTCTGTAGTAGTAGTAGTAGTAGTAGTAGATTTTCTTTATAATTTGCATGCAACAAGCTTGACACTAACGATGCTCACAAGTTATTAATAATTTGACAGAGAGATCTTAAATTAATTATCCCCTGTTGAGGGTTCACTGGTCCAGGAATATCTAGAATTTCCTCGTTTAAAGTTCAAATTTTTTTCAATACTCCAGTTACTTATTTCTTTAAGTATTTTCTTGCCAAATTTCGTTTAATTCTAGCGAGTGGTTCTCGAGAAATACATGTAGGCGTACTTCTGAGAAAGCTAATTCCGCATTCAATTGCAATTTTTTAACTTACTATGCATGCACTGCATTTAGCTGGCTGCTTTCGATAACAAAGAAAAATGTGCTGAGTTCTTTGCACCGTTACCTTTTCTAACATTTATTTCTCATGAAAGACTAAAACCATCAAAACACTTTGTTCAATTATGAGGGAAAAAAAAAAAGATAGTGGAAGCATTGAGCAAAAAAAGTGATTTCTGTATTAAGGAGTAAGAGAGCCCACACAACAACTGTTTTTGGCTACCTTAACCCTTTAAGCCCCGAGGGGTTCCCCATTGACGAGTAAAATCTATAAGTGCCATTTGGCACTATCAGGGCTGAAAGGGTTAAACGGGGACATAGTTTTTGGATGCTGTTAGCTTAACCCTTTAAGCCCCGAGGGGTTCCCCATTGACGAGTAAAATCGTCTGGCGTTAGACAGAGTAAAATCTATAACTGCCATTTGGCACTATCGGGGCTGAAAGGGTTAAACTGATTTTGCCTCTCCCCTTTATACACCTCATCATTCATTGATGATGGCTTTTTATAGAGATGGTTACTGCTGCGGGAGAGGTTTTAAAAGCGAGTGAGAAAGAAAATGCAGACCTCTTTTGGGGAATGAAAGGATATGGATCAAATTTTGGGTAGGTGACTGCTTGCAAACACTTTTGTGAAGTAAATAAAGTACGTAGTATATAAACAAAGTCATAATTAATCTTACATTTTCTGTGCCTCTCATTTTCCCATTAGTGTGGTAACATCCATCACATTCCAGCTTCATGATATTCCTGGCAATATCATTGGAGGAGAGCTGTATTATTCGACATCAAAAGCTTCATCAGCATACAAAGCTATTAGAGATTTTGTTCGTGAGAAGGCAGACAACAGGATTTCAGTCTACATGATGGTACATTTTGAACGCAGTGGGTAAAGATAGTCATTTCTTGTGCAATATAAAAAACTGGCTATTTATAAAAATAGCACATTTATTTAGTAGTCAACTGTTGTGTACAGATTAATGATGTTCTTATGGTTTTCTCACTTCTGGCTGTCAGATACATTTTATTTCCATGGGATCTCTGTGTGATTTACCCTTGTGAATTAAATTTGCAATCTGCTTATGTAGTTTTCAAAATAGTGATGATGGGATTGTGTACTCATTCGAAAAATAACTTTTCAGTAAACTTACAATACATGATTGTACATTACAATAACTTTATTTAATGAGGGAGATGCAAGAACCTAACCTATTACAGTTTTAACAGCTATCAGTAGTCACTAGTGTATGTCCAAATTTGAAAGGGAAACATGGTATTATGCCACAGTGGGTGATACTATTCATTTTTCTTTCCACTATAAACATGGTGCTGGTGTGATTGACCCAGACCCATTGTCATAATTATGTGGTTTGAGTTTGTTGGTTCTCTACTCTAAGTAATTCCCTGAGATGTGTTCCTCTGGATTTTCCAAGCCTGAGATTACAGCTGCACTGGCAAACAGGATTTGGCCTGGTGTACCAACTATGTTGAATTTTCAACTTACTACTAATATTATTGTCCCTTTATATATACTCACACGCAACCAGGATCCCTCTCAGTCTCCCAAAGTACCAGGGGAAACAGTGAATGTTCTTTCTTTTTTCCCCAGACCCCAAGCAATTTGTCGCTTTCTGTTTCTTGGTCCACCTAGAGAGGGAGGGTCTTTGTTGGTGGAGCTAACCGAGCTAACAAAACCTTTTCAGAACAAAGTCAGACCATTACCATTTGATCAATTCCAGAAAAATGGTGACTGGATGGTTCCCAGAGGGCGATCATACTATACGCCAATGGGGAATTTTGTGAAAGGTATACCTCGTGTGAGGCGAACACAGGCAGCCCAACACAAGGATTTGTGTTTTTCAACTAAAAGAACTTTTTTTTGCCATTAAGTTCTTGCTTTTGACTAGCGGCTATTTTCGCAATTGCTCTCAATTTACTAAGATGATTTTGTGAGTTTGGGATACCTGTGTTGCAAATGAAAGCACTTTCGCGAGGTGTCACGAGATTTGAGTGACCTCGTGCCAGGCCGCCTTTTCAGCCATTCTCTACTTTCTCATATCCCACAGTACACCTCTTTTACCTCCCAAGAATTTTCATAGGCATTGCTTTCGATTTCTCTTGGGCCCATTTTTGGACAAAACAGAAATTGAAAACAATGATTATGCAGAAATTTGGGTGGTAAATAAGATGTATGATGGGATTTGAGAAAGTAGAGAATCTTTTGGGATGTCACACGATGCTCAGGGAGGGTTGCGTGACATCCCCAAAGACGGCTGAGAAGAAGACTAGCTAGACCTCTTCCGAAATTGATAATTAAGGCTTTGTTTGTTGGCTCCCCTTCTGAGTATTTTGAAAATCGAATACCTTACAAAATCGATGTTGTATCTGTTTCCTGTTAATGGCTAATTATTGCTATACGGCATTACAAATTTGGATTTGTTGCAGTAAAGAAAAGTTAATCCTCTGAAACTTCTGCGTCTTCAAAAACGTGCTGCAATTATCCTTGATGCCGAAAGAACAGCATCTTCCGTCTATTTATTTAAAAACACGTTAAAGTGGATTCCCTAGTTTATGCTGAAACGTATGTAAATCTATGCAGTTGGACTTACGAGAGCTACTACTACAAATTACCAAACGGAAAACTTGAAGGAAGATTTATGTTCTACTTTTAAGCTTTTTTATTTTTGAACTTTCGGAATATGCCCCCCCGCACCCCCCCCCCCCCCTTCCTCCTTCGAAAAAAGGGTCCTGAAGCCATTGTCGACTGAGAAGTATTCAATAATGTTACTTTTGTAACTCATTTTCAGAGCTAACAGATGACAGTATCGACATAATTTTTGAAGCCGTAAACCAAGCGCCTGACCCACGCTGTATGTCTGATAGCAACATCTACATCACAAGCATCGGTGGAAAACTTCAGGAAATGACAGATGAAGACAATCCATTTCCTTTCAAAGAGGCAGAGTAAGTGTTTCGTGTCCTGGCATGGATTTTTGCAA
>NC_090884.1:51493830-51521330 GCF_036669925.1 Montipora capricornis
CGCACTGATGTCACTGCCTGGGCGGCGTGTCTTAAGGAAGTTAGTCATCTTTTCCTCTGAAAGTTGGTGTTCCTCACTGCGCGCATGGGTGTCAGGGCGCTCATCACCTGCTTTCTTCCAGTTTTTGAAGCCTTTTGAGATAAATGGCGATTCATTTGGAACAGTATTGTTGGAAAAACATATACAATAGATACAGTGAGCTGTGTCATTTCTAATGCTGTAACGCAGCCATGGCCGCTTCTCCATCCATGCATAGTTGGAAACGCCTTCCGGCTGTTGTCGGAAGCTTGAATCCGTGCGGAAAGCTAAACTTTACGGTTAGAAGCTCAAGCTTTTGGTCGTCTGATAACGTTTTACCGGTATAATTCGCTGGGTCATTGGGATCTCTAACACATGGACTTGGGTCTGCAAATAAGTTCATAAAATAAACGCGAGGTGCGACTGGCTGTTTATAAAAGACAAGAGCTGTCATATATAGATGGTTTTCAATCACCTGATGAGACGGCCATGTTGGTGCACAAAACAATAGCAAATTATGGCTCTTGTTTTGCATTAAAATAGACTCAAATTCCCAAAAGACTTTTTTCTCTATTGTTCTGTGCACCAACATGGCCGCTGTGACGTCAAGTGAAAACCATCTATATATTTTTTCATTAACACTTTCTTTGTTCAGCCATTACTACTCCATTTCTCATAGAACCTATTACACTTGAGTCTCTATTCATTCTACTTCATCATCATACAAAAATCCCGGGAGGTTTACTCGTTTGACGTGATCTAACAGATCCTCCCCAAACTCTACATGTTTAAAATCTTGTACAAATTCTTCCCACAAGTTAGGAGGCCCCCAACATGGTGAAAATGAAAACGCCAGCAATTTGCACTGCTGCAAAACATCCCGGGCTTGTTCTACTGATATTGAACCACACCAATTGGCAACTACGTTCCTTACGTCAGGCAGACTCCTGATTATGGAAACGAGTGAATTACCTTTTATCTGAAAACAATTCCCCATTTTTGACACCTGCAGCCCTCTCTTGTTTTTAAGGGATAGTGTTAAACTACTTTCCTTCACATTTTGGCAGCTGGTTATGTCAAGGTATCTTAAAAATGGCATGCTATGTATAAAAAACAAAGTGAAAATTGACGTATTGTACGCCAGGTCTAAGTGGACAAGGTTAACACAATCGTTCAGAGCATTTTCTATCAGATTTCTGCACCCTAATTGTCGTTGAGAATAACGAAAACCGAGATGTGTTATATGTTTAGCGTGCCCAAAAACAGAATGAAATGAAGAAAGTGTAAATTCTGAATTAGTATCAACTATCTTCCAAAACTTTGGTGTATGGACGGCTTGGTGAAAGAGTTTGCACACTGGTGCCAGTTGCTTAAAAATTTCCACCAGAACTTCAATGGGCCAGCGGTTTTCTTCTATCATTATTCCACCTAAAAGGAAAATACGTATGAAAATACTTACTTCTTGAACTTGAATAGAATAAATTTAGAGAGCGCTCAACTCTGAGAGGAGGAATGATAATAATGATCAATGGTAGCAAAATTTCAGTTCATCGTTTTATTGCTACAACGCTGTTTCGTATGGTCGAAGAATGACCACACTCATCAGGCAATAACGAATGATCGTTTAATTACAAGAACTGGCAATTAAAAGCGAACTTAAGGTTGCTATGTACGGCCCTGAGTGATGCAAGTAATTAGATGCTCGCCAATTTTAATAAGCGTCACGAAGTGTCCCCTTGCTTTTCTCCCCAATCGTGTCTAGGTGTATAGAGAATTAACGTCACAGAGTATCCTCTAACCTCTGCTCCTCAAAAATGTCGCGTCAGCATGAATTAGTATATGTCTCGTGAAATCTCTGTTATGTCTTCGAGTCGTAAATTCGGAAATGTCAGGGCATATTAATAGTCTAAATTTGATTACTTTTCGCGCATTTTTCCGCGGTCATGTTTCTTTACACTGAAATTCATTTTCCATCGAACAATTTAGAGTCTTTAATAACGAAATAATGTAAATGTAAGTAATATTTTCCTACTCCATGTAAATGATTCTTTTTCCCGACAGATACTGGGTGGGCTGTGTAGTTGCGGTAAAAGACAAGAGCTCATATGAAGCGCTTAAAATTTGGGCCGACACTGTTGATCAGAAACTATCCAAATATGGAATCATCCCTCAAGGCCCCAAAGCAGAGGAGGTGCAGAAGAGGCTCAAAGAATTGAAACTGAAATACGACCCAGAAAACGTATTTCATCAAAACATCAATATTAGTCCTAAAGAAGAATAGAAAGAGACTTTGACGATATTAAGTGTTTGCATAAAAACAGAGGTTAACCAGTTGTTGTTGTCTTGTGAAGACAAGTCTTGGATCATATTAGGTATCACATTTCCTCGGGATTTTAGAGTAGTTTGAAGTAGTTAATGTTTGCGTTCGCATTCGGGGAGTAAACGCTAGTGTTGAATCAAGTTCTATTGTTCAGTGTTCCCCTAGGGATTCAAAACACCGGAGAGTTGGCACTAGAGTAGTGTCAACACCAGTTTTACGCTGTGTTTCTCTCAAGTGTGACCGCAACCTCAACCTATATGTCCGAGCGTATTCACTCTCCCAGCCACGACATACCACAAAAGGACTGACCACTACTTCCGACTGACCTGGAACTACGTTACCTGCTCTTTGCGAACCGACAATGGTGTAGGTCTTCAACGTCTCATAGTGCTTTTAGACTGAAGTCAGCCCAGACGGGCCAGCGAATTGTTGGAAAAGCGTAACTGTTGGTCTTACACCAAATCCCATTGCTCTCCCAGAAGAGACAAGTGGACAGCTCTCTTGTGGAAAACGAATGGCCTTTCAACTCGATATAGTATGAAATGGCTTTAATAACCCCGGAAACTTCTATGGAATAGTACCCTCACTACGCGTTACATGACTTTGTTTAGTCTCACACCAAAATTTTTAACAACTTCTGTTTGTTTTGAAACCACCCTCGTTTGAAATTACGGCGTATCAATGACCATTTGTATACCACAGGCAGCCCAGACTCGGAGGGTAAAAAGATTTTAAGGATTTGTATGGGAATCTCGATAACAAATTGAAGAAGATATTTACCCGCAAACGTTCTCAATGAAAAAGCTGTTCTTTATTGTCGTGGTGAATTTTTCGCTTTTTGTGTGTTTATTTGCCTGATTAAATGCGACTCAAGCGACTTCTCAAATTCCCGGGTTGTCCCTCGTACCTAAATAAAGGAAAGGTTGGCAACTAATTCTAGCTTACCTCACATCTCGCCGATAAAATCACACTTCTCCGCCATCAGTCACGCTCAAACTCCTACGATGGCCACACGGATAAATTTACTTCTCCTTGACCAAGTTTCAACGTCCAGCGAGCATCCATTACTTAGAAACAGCGAAAAATATTCCAATTTTGACACGGCTGGTCAACCGTTCACTTATTTGCTCTCTCCATATCGAGGATCAGCGCTCAGAATTTACATGCTGATCACTCCTGCAAGTGGAAGGGTTAATAAGACGACGTTAACACGCACTGAAAATATTTGCCCAAGTTTGTCCCAAACGGATTGTGCGTCTCATACATATCGTCCCGTTTTTACACTAAACGATTGAAATGAAAGATGGTAACTGAATTCGTGTGAACCAGAAGCTCATGTGCTTCTGTGTGAACTCATTAGGGCCGTTTATACGAGAGAAAATAAGCCGCGGCGTACATAATACGCGAAAGGAACTATTTATACGAGTATAAACTCCCAGGCCAGGATAAGCCGCGGCTTGAGAAAGCCGTGAACGTAGATTTTGTACCATTTATACGGGGTGTTCGCGTCTTATGTAAGCCGCGGCTTATTTTATCTCGTCTAAACGGCCCTATTGAGCGTCTTTAGCATAACTTCCTTCAAATAAGTTATCCATCCGGAGAAAATAGTTGTAACTAGAGAATTATGCAATTCTGCAAATAAGCGTGTACTTGGAAAGTGATCTCATTTCAGAATAGTTGTCTTTTTAATGAAGCATTTCAACTACTGCAATATTGTTTGGGGAAACTGTGGAGCAACTTTGCAGGACAAACTGCAGAAACTACAAACAGAGCAGCCCGTGTCTTGACCTACTCTAACTATGACGCTGATGTCAACAATTTATTTGAACTCTTAGGATGGAAATCCCTAGTCTCTCAAAGGCAAATTGAAAGAGCAACAATGGTGTTTAAATCCCTACAGGGACTAGCACCTGAGTATCTCTGCTCCAAATTTGTCCATCGCGACTCTGGTTATTGTTTGAGAGACTCTGGGAATAAGGTAAATGTTCCGCAACCTCGCACAAACTACTACAAAAACAGCTTTAGCTATAGTGGGGCAGTTTTGTGGAACAGTTTGCCATTAGAATGAAGGAAAGCAGAGTTCCTCAATCAATTCAAACGACTTTAAAGAGGTTATCTAGGCCATTATTCTAAACACGGCATTCATGGAAAGCAGCTTTTATTTTTTGATATTGAGTAAGATAGTTAATGTAGTTTACATAGTTTTAGCTATACTTGGTTTTAATTTTTTAATTGTACATACGTGTTTTATATTGCTGATGAATTGTACCGTGATTAAATAAAGATTAAATGAAATGAAATAGGTGGATTCACGTTACGTTATCGTCGCCATGTTGGTGGACGAAAACAAAACATCCCTCACTCGCTCCTTTTGTTCGTTTTAAACACGGAAAAAGTCCTCTTTGCTTCTATAATTTTTCCCAAGAATATTTCGACAAATGAGGGAAAATGCTGTTTTTGTTTTACTTCTTGATTGAAACAGATTTTCTTGATACACGCTCATATCTACTACCAGCCAATCAAAACGCGCGTCTGACAACACATAACCAATCAAAAATTCGTGTGATGTCACAGCCGTGTTTAAATACTCTCATCTAAACACAGCTATTGACCAATGAGAGTGCACGTCCTACCCTAATTATTTTACAAATACTGTGATTTTCAATGATCTGATCCATCTCGGTCTACTTGCTTTTGTAGCTATCGTGTTTTTCTTTGTGTTTTATTGTAGAACTGTGAACTGGTTTAAAACCGATTGTATCTCGAAATTATTTACCGTTAATGCACAAGATGATTGATTTTTTTGAGTAACTTTAGGACAGTGAATAAAGCTCATGATGGTATTTAAGTTCATTTGCCTGAGTGATTGCTGTGCGGCGTTTCCGCACGGTTCTGTGTTGTTTGTGGTGATGATTCCCTTCTTACCTGCGATCAGAGGTTCTTTCGTTCTTTTTCGTGCTATGCTGACGGAAGGAGTCAAAAAAAAAGAAAGCGTCCGCAGGATTCTTGTTACATAGAAACATCTTTTAGAAAATTGGAATGAAAAGAGCTTCGTTGAGGAGGAAAAAGGTTGCGTGACTAGCCAGAAGGTGTGTGCGTTGCATCCGACATGAGATTATTTGTGGGTATCCTGTGGTGAATTCGAGGCAGATTGGGTGCTAGTAAACACTGTCAATTGTCTGCCATATTGGATAAATTATGTTTTTTGCTGGCGGAAGTTGTCCTCCATCTTCTGTCTCGATTGCGAAGCACTTGACGTGATTTATTCTAAACATTACCGTTGGTGATCCTTAGGAGCCCCAGAGTTGAACGTGAGTGGATTCAAACGAAGGTTTAATGGTGGGCCGATACCGAGAACAAGCGGTTATGCTGGTAGGTTTAATTAAGACGTTTGAAATCGTAGAAATTAGATTGTACAGCTGTGCGTGTTGAAACGCTTTGTCTGTTGAAGCATAAGTTTCTACCCGTGATTTGTACTGTTAAAGAGTCTTAAATCCGGAAGGATCAGTTTCACATATTACGAAACACCATAATACAACAAGCAACGAAATGCAAGAGCTCGCCTTTCCAGTCGTGATCAGCTGATCCGTTTAAGGAAAGTTTCCATTCGCACCCGAAGAGCAACACTGCGATCAGGACTCTTATTTTGAAAAGCTAGTCTGTCAATATGTAAGATCAGAAAGGGCACTACATGTTGCAAGATTTTGTTCCTAGCAACATCTTTGTTCTTTGTTCTTTGTTCTGTACGTATCATGATGTCGAAATTATGGCACGCAAAATGAATTCGATAAATTTGAAGGAAAACGCACGCGCAAGGCCGATTATCCGGCTTTTATGCCTAAGATTCATATTTCTTTGCCCCCCCCCCCCCCCCCCATCTGTAATTAATCTGTTTCATTAATAGTTGTGGGAGATAAAATAGGTGTGAGTTTAGAAAACTCCTTTTCCGTACATGGAGCAAGATTTTTCTTTTAAGCTAAAAAGGCTTAGGTGGCTGTTTGTTTCAGGGACAGCTCATAGAAAATTGAACATCGTCTGTATTTAGTTCAAAATTAACCCATTGTCTCCCAGGGGTTCCCCATTGAGCAGTGAGTCTGGGCGGTTTAGGCCGGTTTGGACGTCAAAGGGTTAATTAATGGGGACATAGTTTTTCAGTGAGTGATTAATTAACCCATTGACTCCCACGGGTTCCCCATTGACGAGTAAAATCGTCTGGCGTTAGACAGTCAGAGTAAAATAGAAAGTCTGGCTGGTTTAGGCCGGTTTGGATGCCAAAGATTTAATTAATGTTCCTAAGAGAATCCTCAACATCTCAGCTTTGTTTTATTGTGCCTCTGTTTGGAAGTGATTCAATGTGAGGTGAATTTGTGGACAAGAATATTATTGGTTAAGTACTGGAATCAGGTCCTTCTTCCTAAATATCTTGCAAGATCCTGTAAGGATGTTCTCCTGGAGAAACAGCACTTTTTCAGTGTTGCTTGTCATAACATGAATATTTTGGGCTCATGACATTAAGGTACCTTTTGGCAGAGAACTGTCTTCCAAACAGCTTCTCTTTTTTTTGTCTTTATGCAAATCTTTCTATAAGAACATTGAGGCCAAGGTAAACCGAAATCTTAAGAATATGCAAAGAACATACCCTGGCTCAGATTCAGTTTAAAATATTGTTGGTTATTCCGTTGCATTTATCAACAAAGATCATAGGAAAGGGAAGGAACTTTATTTAAGGACGTTTGTGCAAAAATTTTCCCACATTAAACTTTGTTTCATTTCTCACCTGAAGTTAGGTCATACATTGTAAATTACTTATTCCAAAAATGAAAAAAAATTGGGGGGGGGGAGGGGGTCACAGACTTTGTTTTGGAGTAAAAGGCAAGGGAAAAAAGCCCTAATTTCGATAGATAGGTCATCATAACGAGATATAGCCTCACCTACTCGTCCGTCGCAAATGATAAGAATAATATGTTAGAGTGAAGGTTTCTGTGCATAGAAATAAAGGAGTGGGTTTTTTAGATAATCACATGCGACTGGGGATGTCGTAAACAGTAGAGTTAATCCTCAACGTGCGTTTTTGCAAGCGCTACCTGTTGTAACCACTTCCGGAACTCAGGACACAAGGAAAAAAAAATTAGTTAAAAGGATAACTTCTTACATTGTGATTTTTTTCATTTCATCATATTTTGTAGATTGTAAGAAAAGTAAGGGATTCATGTCTTAAAAAATAGGGGTCACTATGATCTAAACGAGTAAAATCGATGTGATGTTGCGAGGCTCTTGAAAAATTTAGTTTGTCACAATTTTGCATGACCTGCTGGGGAAGGACTGGAACCCAAGACAGGATCAATCGATGAAAGGTTTTTGTAAAAAAAAACTTTCTCGAACATAGCAACAAAGTTTCAAGCAGGCATTATCTTTATTTGGTTAGTGTTTTGTATCATATCTCTTGGTTGCCGTCTTTCTTATCTTCTGGAGTGTGGTTTTTGTGAAATATAGTCTCTGGCTGTTTCCTCATTATAGGTTCGCACTATTGAAGTAGATTAGGAAGAGAAGATAATTCTGCACTATTTTCATGAAAGTAAAGGAAAAGAACTTCAAAAACGTGCATTCATTTTGATCTAAGAAGTTCGTAACGTAATAAAAACAGTTTAAAAAACTAACCCCATTAACCCTTTGACGCCCAAACTGGCCTAAACTGTCTAATGCCAGACGATTTTACTCGTCAATGGGGAACCCCTGGGAGTCAGTGGGTTAAATTTACACAACGTTGCTGACAAAAATTATTAAACCTTCCTCGAGTTTTCAAAACTTTCAACCACTACTCGATTAGCGACCTTTTCCAGCCTCCTGGTCCTTTCTCTTTAACGTTTCATGATGAAATATTTTGGAAATAAATGTGCCATTCTTTAGCCGACCTGAAAATTATTTCCCGGCGTTTTTTCTTAACTAATGCTTGAAGTAATGTACAGTCGCATTACCTGCGCAGCAAAAATTTGCGCACAAACAATTAGCGCGAACGTCCTTAAGTGTCTAGTCATTCTAGCGCTGGAGCACTACTTGGGGACACTAAACTGAAATTAACAAATATGGCAAATCAAGTCAAATGTTGGTTTTTGAGGAAAGGGGAAACTGGCGTACCCGGAGAAGAGCTCTCAGTCCAGAGTAGAGAACAAACAAACTCAACCCACATATGACGCCAAGTCTGGGAATCGAACCAGGACAACATTGGTGGGAGGCGAGTACTCTCATCACTACGCAATCCCTGCACCTTGGTGTTAGTGTTCAAAGCAACATGTAGCAGAAGTTCCATTTGGTTGTACTGATTTCTGTGTGTGGTCCTGTTAGTTCTGGTGAGAGATTGTATTGTATTAAGTAAATAAATAAAGAAATTAATATTTAAAAAAGAAAAAAAACAAAAAGCCATTTTTTTAAATATACCTGTATGCAATTCCCATGTAGTGATCTTGATCCGAACTTTATATCAGTTTGTCCTAATGTAAAGAATATTAATGCTGCTTTTGCCCTCTAATTAAATTTGTGTCAGATTTTGTTCATTTGGCTTTTTTAATTAGTAGCATAGTAATTTACCGGGACATGGCATTTTCGAGGCACCAGTGTAAGCGCATTTTAATAATGTGACAAGAAAGTACAAATGTAATTGCTAGACTAAGTACAGTGTCAAACAGTGATGCTTCTTGGTAGGTTTTCTGTGTCAGTCTTTGTTGTTTCACATGAATTATTGAAGTTACAAGTATCCTTAAGAACATTTTCAGGTTAAAAAAATAAAACAAAAAATAAGCTCAAGAATCAGTAGTTTAATATTTAAGAAAGAATTGTTTATCTTGTAAGTGATCCTAGAACATTCAGATTATGACACAACAAAACTCAGATTGCTAATTAAGGTGATAAATTGTATTGAGACATGATGCTTCTTGGTAGGTTCTCTGTGTCAGTCTTTGTTGTTTTACATGAATTGTTGAAGTTACAAGTATCCTTAAGAACATTTTCAGGCTAAAGAAATAAAACAAAAAATAATCTCAAGAATCAGTAACTAGTTGTATTTCAAAACGAATTGTTTATCTTGTAACTGATCCTAGAACATTGAGATTATGACGTAACAAAACTCAGATTGCTAATTAAGGTGATAAATTTTATTGAGACATATAAATTAAATATACTTCTATTAGATGTGAATATTGTGCAGTTTGAACATGGGTTCCTTGAGCTCTAGATTAAGTCTTATCTGATCCAAAGGATTAATAGTGTCTAACTTGATTGATGATCATCATTTTAAAAAATTAATTAATTAATTTTATTTGTGTATCCATTATGCCTTTCATGAACATGTGCGGTTGTTGTTAAAGCGTAACTATGACAACTAAACCCATCATTTATAAATACTAAGTAAAATTTCTGAGATGTAATTTTTGTTGTAGTTGCTGAGGTAAGTGAAAATCCCCCAACAAACACATCCATTTCACAATTCCAAAAGAGTAGAAGAGGTCAGCAATTAAATATACTAGCAACATGAAGTTGACCCAAAAGGTGTGTGAAAAAATGGGCTGGTCAAATTATCACCAAGTAATATTAAGCAAATGCTACAATATTGTGTCACTTACTAAGATAACATCAATATTGGCTGAAACTTAGTTTGATGTTGTATAGGGCTGATAGCGTACATGTAGAAGTTTGAAAACTTATGTATGCAGTTGTCAAATTTGCGTTGTCATTTTCAATGTATCCATTCTAACGACACTTAAGCTCTTTTAGGCTCTAAAGCAGTGTTGAATCAGCAAGAATGAGGTAAAACTTATCACTAAAATTTATGTGTAAATTGGAGCATTGTGGTGAATGTGAATGTTTTTTTACTTCTCATCAGAAACAGCAACACTGGAACATTCTATTTGGCATTGAGAGTTTGATAACAACGGACAATATTCATTGCGCAGTTAAATAATTTCGTTACTATTTAAGGGTATTTTTCATCGTGTAGTTTAGTTAATTAAAGGATCACATAATTGGGAATTTAAGAGATGTCTATTTAAAGACGTCTTTTAAAGTACTTTTTTATCACTTCAGAAGGCACATCTCTGGTTTGACTTTAGTTTGGATCACGTTTTACTGGGTATGCTGTTGTTAGTTAAAGTGACGATTAAGTCCATCATTAATTTTTAAATTGCAACATAATTCCAAGTTAAAAACTGGTGAGTTCGAACGTCCAACTGATTGCTATGAAACTGTCTGAGTTCAACTCTAAAACGTTCAAAATTTGGCGTGCTTAGAATGAAAAAAATCAGCTTACCAGGTTTCACAAATCCAAAAGTTAGCTGCAAAGTTTGGATCTCTCATGTAGAAGAGTTTGTTTTGCAATGTAAATTCCCATACAGTTTTTATTAGGCTTAAGGTGCCTTTGAAAAGCTACTTTATGCTAGTTCTCGTTGAATGAAAAAAAATCAACTGTAGTCATAGTAGTGTTGAAAGTTTGAAAATCAATAGATTAAGCATGTGTGACGAGAAAGCTTGATAGCCTGTCTGATGCAGCGCATCTGCTGGGCGATGAGTTCGAATTGCAACATTTTAAGCTGCTTAACTTACTGCGTACTTTCACTTCATACACTTTTGAAGTTTCTTACATTCTTTAAAAATCAATAACTATTTTCTTTGTTGTTGTTGACAGGACGTCCGCTGACTGCTCTTTTCCTTCCTGATTTCAAGCCGAAGGGGACTAGGTAGGAATCTGTAAATTATGGGATTAGCAACTATTGCTCCACAAAGTCAGAAAGACTACAGGCGCCCCAAGTGGACAAGGCGAGTTTGCAATGCATTAAGAGAGTTCAATAGTGAGAAGAGTTAAAAACTAAGTTAAGTTGAAAAAAATGTCTTCTTCTTGCAATTAACTTTCCTTACGTCAAATGTGTTGTTCACTCCAGATACATGTTAGTTATTTTAAGAGTCGCAAAGAACAAGAAAATCTGAGAAAAGTTCAGCTGTTTAGCAATCTTTTCATCCGTGACTGAAGGTGAGCGCCTACCAAAGGCATTACACGAGCCAATAATTTCGAATGAACTAATCAGGGCAGCAGATTTGGCTCGCGTAATGCCTTTGATAGGCGCTCACCTTCAGTCACGGATGAAAAGATTGCTAAACAGCTGACCTTTCCTCACATTTTCTTGTTCTTCGCGACTCTTATGAGCGCTAAATAACATGTATGTGGAGCGAATATCATTGGGCTATAAGGAAATGGAAATTTTATCGGGACTGAGGACTTTCGCTTGTGAAGGGAGATGAAGTTGTGGAGTGATGTTCGGCTCCGGAATTGACGAGTGTGCATGCAGCTTCTGCTTCGCTTAAGAGGGTATAAACGAGTACTGATTTCACGATATCGACAAAACGGCCTTAAAATGGCTTTTGAATCGAAACAAAACAGAAGTGAACAACACATTTGAGGTAAGGAAAGTTTATTGCAAGAAGAAGACATTTTTTCCATCTTAAGTTAGTTTTTAACTCTTTTCACTAATGCACGGCAAACTCGCCTTGTGAACCTGAGGTGCCTGTGTGTGGATCAATAGTTGTTAATCCCATAATAGACCAATTTCGATATATTAAAATTCAGTCCGAAACAAAAGGCATCGTCTCGAGGCTCTGGGGAATAAACTCATACAAATCCTTATATTTATTCCCCAGAGCCTCGAGATGATGCCTTTTGTTTCGGACTGAATTTTAATATATCGAAATTGGTCTATTTGCAGACTCTAACTTGTCCCCCTCGGCTTGAAATCAGACAATAGGGAAGATATCGTTGACGTTACCTATTGTGCCAACCAGAGCTTCATTGGCTGTCGAAACTAAGGGTCTTTTGATCCT
The DNA here is from genome assembly GCF_036669925.1 of Montipora capricornis. NCBI lineage: Eukaryota > Metazoa > Cnidaria > Anthozoa > Scleractinia > Acroporidae > Montipora > Montipora capricornis. The sequence goes on from NC_090884.1 coordinate 51,506,030, forward strand.
GTGGTTGGCACATTTGAATAACAGAAGCTTTTCGCTGACGCTTTTTCTCTTTGTCTTTTCTTTCCTCCCTTGGGTGGAAGGGCAAAGGCTGTTCCTTCGGAGTATTTCGCAGGTGGGCTACTTCGGCACAGGTGCAGGTTCTCTGCATTACAACGACATGAAATCACCAAATTCGAGGTTTTGACGGTAGCGTAAGCATGCAATTGTAAACCTTTTCTTCTCTATTTTTACTCTGACATCCAATGTATATTTAGGATACTTCGCCTGCGTTTTACAACGAGAGAGAGATAAGCAATCTCGAAAGACTCAAGATAGTGCAGAGTTACTTGTTTTTGCCGACGTCGGCGTCGTTAACTCCCTAACACAGAGCCGACGGCAAGCGGCAGAGAAGATTTGTTCAAATGCTAAAGTACCGACAAAGTTACCGAGACAAACCAACTTTTGATACTATGCAAGCGACAAAGAAACGCCGAAGACCTTTAAGGTGGCTGAACACAGTTTTTGATACCTATGTTTCATTTACCATTTTCTCTAAAACCCTTGATCCTTTGGTCCCCAAAAATGGTAGCAAGCAATTTAACAACACGGACGTCGGTTTTTTGATAGCTAAGCTGACGTATATGCCATTGCCATGGCAACATGAATAAATATGAGCAGGCCTTTAAAATCGGTTTTGTTTATTTGCAGAAAATCTGGTCGTTAGATTTTCTTTATAATTTGCATGCATCAAGATTGTAACGATGCTCACAAGTTAACACTATTTTAATAATATAAATAATTTGACAGAGAGATCTTTAATTATCCCTTGTTGAAGGTTCCCTGAAATGTCTAGAATTTCCTCTGTTAAAGTTCAATTTTTTTTTCAATGCTCCAGTTACTTATTTCTTAAAGTATTTTCGTGCCAGATTTCGTTAAATTCTAACGAGTGGTTCTCGAGAAATAGGCATATTTCCGAAAAAGCTATTCCGCATTTAATCGCAAATTTTAACTTACTACGCATGCGCTGCATTTGGCTGGGTTCTTTTTCGATGACAAAGAGAAATCTGCAAATTGCGGAGTTCTTTGCATCGTTACCTTTTCTAACATACATTTCTCATAGAAGACTACAAACCATCAAAATACTTTCTTCAATTATGAGGGAAAATAGTACAGATAGCGGAAGCATTGAGCATTGCTGTATTAAAGCCATGTTAATTTTTTTTTTTTTTTTGCAATCCCTGCGCGCGCGCTGCATTACGTTAGCGAGAGGGCGCGAAAACTGTTTTCGGCCACCTTTACCCGAGATAAACCGATTTCTCTCGGAAGAGGATGTTGCGCTTTTCAAAGCCGAAACTTTCCGAGCGTATTTCGGGTGTCATTGATTTTTAAATGTCTCCGTATCTTCAAAAGAGAAAGAGGACTGCAAGACATAAACGTTTTTTAATTATTATTATTTTTTTTTTTCCGTGTGAAAGTCAGCTTTTAGGATAAGCAGGTCGGAATCTCATAATTTGCTCTTTCGAAACCTTTTTAAGACTACTGTTTCGCTGTTATCGGAAATTATTGACTCAAGTGAAGTACCTTTGTTTGTAAAATGACTGGAAACAATGCCCTTCAATCTGTATCGCACCAGCACTGGACTGCTCTTCGGCGCCACTTTGAATTCTCTCTTTGTATTTTATAGCACTTGGGCTCTATGTAGATGCATAATATCCTCTCTGTGGAAACTATTTTATCCAGTTGCCAAGAAAATTGAAGTACCTCAACGAATTAAGTCCAGTTGGTGCAGTTGTGCTTTATAAGAAGAAGGGAGGGGAGAGCATCTAGCCGGTTGTCTTGCGGAATTCGTATGTATGTTTCGTGCGCTGTGTGGACCTGGTTTTATCCACTAGCTTCAAATTTTGCCTCTTTTTTTTTTTTACGAAACGTAATCGCGACAGGAAGAAAAGCCGCTTGACAGTCGTCTCCCGACGAAAAAACCTCCGCAGTCTGTTTCCGCCAAGAATCTTTTTTCAACAGGTGTTTTGTCGGCAGGCGGGAAGCCCTTGCACAGACACATCTGGTTTTCTTCTTTTATTTTCCCGTCTCTCTGCATTTGTCTTCCTTTTTTAGATTCCCATCCGCCTTTTCAAGGCGGTGTGTCTATTTTGCGAGACCTCAACTTTAAAGGGCGCTTTGCGCCTGGTCATAATTTGCATTCGACCATTCGATTTACCCAGTACACTGACTGCATTTGTCCAGAGTTCAATTTAGCGGACAACTGAAAGAACGATGTCCCTGCGCCGTATAAAACAGGAGTATGAAATCCAGAAAACGTCGAAGGTAAATTAGATTTGCTTTGTTTCATTTTCATTGATTAATTCAAGATTAAGCCAAAAACATCATCGTGAAATTTCCGGTTGTCTTGCGGAATTCGTTGGATTGTTGTTGACGCCTGGTGAAAACTTTCGAATTTTAAGTTTGCGCCTGTTTCCTTTAGTGGTTTCCAGATATCGGAGATTTGGTAAATTAGATTTCGTTCGTAATAAGCTAAGATAAGGTAAGCACAAAATCTTTTGTCAGGTTAAAAAAACATCAGTGCTTGTTGGATTCTAAGTGTGAGTATTCGCTTTTGGCGTGGCACGACGAGGTTCAATTGGTTTTGTCTTTAAAATAACTATAAACAATACTGAGTTTTGAAACAAGAATAACGTAACTGCAGAGGGCTAATGATGTTCTTAATTTCCCAAATTCGTGGGCAAGCTCAGTTTATGCTTTCTAATCACGTTTGCATAATTAAGGTCTACTTTGTCTTTTTAGATCGTGTTTCTATGTTGCTAATTTTGATAAAGATAGTAGAATTTCAAAGTTCAAGACACGAACGCGTGTATTCGCTTTATTCGAAGATTTTGATTGAAAATATAGTGCATGCTGGCGTTCTTTTGTTAAGTCCAAGTCCTTTATGAGTATTCTGCATGTTTATTTTGAACAAGATGAGAACTTCTTCTCGTCAACTGTGCTAATGGAGCGTGAACGTGGAGCCAACACCATCTCGGGAAAACGGATCGTGTTTATTGCCGAGTCTTTTGTCCAAAACTCAGCGTGCGTTTTTGTTTTTTACGTAGAGAGATGAGCCCATTATTTGTGTTTTTTCGACGAGTATTTTTGTTCCAATCCTGTAGATGACAAAAGTTAGGAATGAACATAGATTGCGTTTTCTTCGTGACTTCCATGTCCCCGCCCGCTTTTTCGACGCGTGCGAAGTGTGCAGTTGTGTTGCATACATTTGAATTGACAACAGTTGCCTTGCTTGTCAATGATCTTGCAGACAGTGATTGCCAAAAAAAAAGAAAAAAAAGAAACAATTATCAGCTATGTCAGTGAATTCCTAAGAGCGCTTTCCGTTGGTTTATCCTCAGACAACAGGAAATTCCCTTTTTGTGTAATATTTCGTCTCAAAGATTGGGTTATCGTTCTATCGTTTTAAACATATTCCACTTAAGACCGCAGTCGGCGATGTCAATATAAATTAGTTTTGATGAAATCAAAAGTCGCTTTTTAATTTTACGATTTTCTAACGGTCGCATTTTACCATCTTCCATGTTTTGCCCGTTTTTCTCGCTCGCAAATTTCCTGCAATGCTGTCTCGGTGAAAACTTAATCCTTTGTGAGATTTTGCCGTAGTTTCTTTCAAATTTAAGATCCTAAATGTTTTTCAGGATAATTCGAAAACCACGAGAAGGTCGGTCCATATATCGTTTATTGTTTTGGAGACGTAATGGTGTTCTTTGGAGGGTTTTAAGTAAAGAATAATGTTGATCTATTTACAGGCAAGAGATCCAAAAAGGGTCATAATCTCTTGAAAATGGCCATGCGATGATATTTATTTTTAAAACATGAATCTTCTCATAAAGTCAAAGAGAATCCAGTGTATTATATATCGGTCAAGTGTGCGAGGTTCTTAATAATTCATGTCTTGTAAAACAAAGAGCGATCTGTTTTTCGTTGCTTAATTCAGTTGTCATTAGCTCTTAAAATTACTTTCGATATTCTTGGATTAGTTTGTAGTTATTCATCCACAGGCTTCCTTGAAAGTGTCTCCATTTGTGCCATCCTTATTCCTTTTTGGCGATATTCAGCCGTTTTTGCATGTTTAGCGATAATGCCTAGTATTTTAGAGTTTTTCTCTTCTTCAAAGCGTAGCGGGATTGTGTTGTAATTAATAATTTATTTGCCGAACCTTTCAAGTATGTAATGATTGTCCAGCTTAATAGACAAAAAGTTCCTTTAAAGACCGTTATTTCCGGAGATGCAGGGTATTACAGCGTAAATGACTCATCTTAAGACTTGAAGTTCGTTTTGAATTTCATAGAACGTTTGTCTCTCTTTTTTTCTTGACTTATTTGGAATCCTAATCCGAGGCAGCAAGTGAAATGTTAGCGGTGACGGTACACGAAATAGTATTCTCACCTTAAACATTGGCAAAAGTTCTCGATTTAAAAACGTTTGCTTTCAGTGTGTTAAACTTTTAAGTTTGCTTGTCGCAACTTAAGTCAGTCTTTTTAGCGTACAAATGAGAGACAAACTGATAAGCTCATAATCTTTCACACCTTCATTCGACGGAAAAGATTCCAGAAATTCGTTGCTTTGTGATCTGGAACTATTAAGAACAGGAAAATGCAAATTTTTGTAAAGAAGGGTTGCTGTTTTTTGTTGCTTGAAAACTGACAGGCATAGTTTCTTTTGCAAGACAATAATAGGACTTCTTAAAACTGACCCATCCGATTTTAAAAGCCCTTTTTTCCCTTTGATTTTCGAGCCCTTAGTGGATAGAATGTTCAGTGGACTTGTGAATTGGACAGAACGTGCTTCAATTGTTTTTCGCTAAATATTTTTTTTTTACCAATCTGTGTTTTCTTTCATTGGATAGGTCTCTTATTTTAAAATTTAAGCAATTTGTATGTTTTGAAGAGAGGCATGTTTCATCTCGATTCTATCGTTAAGTTGCTGTTTTGAAAGTTTTGGTACTCAGTAGATCAAGGAACATCGGTAGATTTTGCCGTATCGAAGAACGGACCCTTGTTTAATTGAAAATATTAAAATGGATTATCGACTGGGTTCAGTGATATGGTAAATTTACTACCGTAAATAAATTTAAAAGCTGACGTTTCGAGCGCTCGAAACGTCATCTACCTGGTCAATTTACCATATCAACGCAGTTAATAAACGTATTTCTGTATTTCTCTTCCCACTGACGCTGTGCCACAGCTTCTTTAGAAACGTAAACCCTTTATCCAATTGAAAATATTGGCCGATGATGTCACAGGAAACACATTGACACTACTTTTTGTTTTGGCATTGTAAAGGCAGTTTTCGTTGAGTCGTGTGATTTTCATGCATGGTCGCAAACAAACCGTGGTGACGCGTAATACCTGCTCTTAAAAGGGGCAAGATTTTTTTTTCAAGACAAACTGGTCTCAACTCGCTTTTATTAATGTCACTGGTCTAAATACCGATTTACTGGTCAGAGAGTTTTGACGATTTCACAAACAGAGCTAAAGCAGCCTAATTCAGCGCACGTTGAAAAGGTCAAAGTGTAGTTTGTTGCAAATTCGAGTTTGTAACACGCAAGGCAAGGTCTTGTGGAAACTGTCCGTCATTTAACTGATATTTGTCCATTTCAAAACAACGTGCGTTGGTCGAACAAAAGATTGCAGCATTTTTTATGTTATATCGATGTCCCAGTGGACATGCGCCACGCCTACCTTTTTCTCTATTGGCCAATCAGGTCGCAAGGTTGCTAATTATTATGTCGTTTTGTATTGGGCCATTTGAAACCTTTCAGGTGCTAGTTTAATATTATTGACTTCGCCGATGGATCGGTAAGGTACAAATCCGCGCTCAAATACCATAACAAATTCGTTTATCGTATTTTAAGGCTCCCTACTAATTGGGTTTTCGCCTCGCTAGATGACCACTGCCTGCGAGGAAAAATCTGCAGCGAATTTCACTCGCGAAGTTGGTGACCAGGCGACGGTGAGGTTCTTGACATTTTGTTGCTTGTGTTGGCTCTCATTACTGCAATATGACCCGGTGTATTTTGTCGCCGTGTGCTCGGAAATCTGTGATCTGGAATATTCCTTGTTTTTTCTTCCTGGACAAAGGAAGACCACTCTCTTATCAAGGATTAAAACGGTCGCGGTGATCCAAACTTTGCATTCTCTGGATTATTTTAAATAATTGTATAAATGCATTTTCTCCTCCTCTGTTTCTGAGAGTGGTGACCATTTTCGCTGCGGTGGTCGTCTCGAGGAAATTATCTCGCTGTCTGGCCCTGTATTGTAAAACCAGATCAGATGTAGAACTGACTATGCGAAGAGAAAGGCGTTTAAAATCATCGATGCAATTTATAATGTACGTTGTCTGTTTTCCAGGCACACGGAGAGCAATGTGCTGGTTGTAAAGGCCGTATTATGGACAGGTACTTGGTGAAAGTAAGCGGAAAGGCCTGGCACACGAGCTGTCTGAAGTGTTGCTTGTGCGGACTGGAACTCGGTAAAGAAGCCACTTGTTATACTAAAGAAGACAAGATTTACTGCAAAACGGACTACGCCAGGTAGAATTTTTTTCATCTCTTAATAGTCTGCCCGTTCAGACTTAATAATCTTTCACGTTCAGGTCTCGCTTTTTCTGTCGCGGTTAAATAAACCGCGCAGTTTGCGGAAGATTTTGCGAACATTGGTTTGTCAGAAAGAGGGCGTCCATATTTTTGAGCAAGGATCGCTATTCGATGTTTAAATTTACATATTTTTTTTGTTAGCGGCGATTATTCGCTTTGGTGTCTTAACCACGTCTGGTAAAGTATGATTTAAGTTTTATTGTTTGTCGTAGCACCAATCTTCTTATGGTTAAACAGCAATTTGTATTCATCGTCGGACGGTTCACAGTGTCATATTCGGTTTTCTGTTTGGCCGTTGTAATCAATAAGAAAATGAGAAATGAGTTCAGTGACTGTTTGTGTGTTACTGAAAGGACCAACATTACATGTTTAACGCTGGCAATAAAAGGTTTCGAATTACCATATTACAGTTTTCCTGGTATTTGAATGAGGAAAAAACTCTCTGCGAAATTTTGCGGATCGACAGTCCGCATAATGCTATAAAGAGTTTGGCATTTTCATTAGTTTTGTCGTCGAGAATGGTCTCCGTTTTAGAAAACAATACATTTTTCTGTTTTGGCTTTTCATATTGACTGTTTGAGGTATGGTTTATAACAATCAAACGTTAGAAATCATTTCCAAGCGTCTAAAGTCAAACTTAATTCGGAAAAGTACTACACGGTCGTTCCTATTAAATCTACCACAACGCTCGACTTTGATAGCTCAACCGTAGTTTCTTGACGTAGGGGCTTTAACTATAGCGGTGTACACAGACGCATGCGTTGAAGTTGGCGAGATCAAGCTAAGACTTTCCCTAAATTTAGTTTTGTGTTTCCTGTAGGAAGAGTTTAAACACGGCGTGCGTTTGGCAGGAACGCGAAATGCATAGTGCTCTAATTTATTTTATCGCGTCCAGGAAAATAATGCAAAGTAGTCGTTTCGCGGCCGATGTCGTTTAATTCGTTTTATTGGTTTCGGTAAACCGGCATTTGGCTTGTTCATGGTTTCTTTTGGTGCCTCACTTTTCTTCTGCGTTTGTTTTTTCAACGTCACTTAACAGCTTTTCTTGAGAGGTTGGAGATTACGTTTCGCGATTTCTGGCTTTTAATGCCTGGCTTTGTGATGAAAGGTATAGCGCCCAAAGACACCTGCCTGAGAGGTGTAAGTGTCAACACGGTGAACTCTGTTTAAATGACAGACTTGCAAATTAGTTGTGTCACCTAACCCCTTAGCTCTTAGGAAACGCAATTTGTAATGACAAAAGTGAGCGATTTATTTATGGGAGTTTAGAGAACATATGATATGCCATAAGATGTTTCTTTGACAACTGTGTTGACCATGTTATTATCAATTCAAGGGCGGAGACAGTATTGAAGTGAAATGCGTTGTAAAGGATCTTTTTGTCAATGCGAATTCAAAGCATTCCAAATGTGACTACACGCTCGATTTTGGTTCAATAAAAAATCTTTTAATTGAAATTCTTTTTTTTTTAAATTACTATTTGGTTTTGTGTGCGACCCGTTCGTGCATTGATCTCTTCAAGGTGGTAATTTCAAAGCCCAAAGGCAAAGAAACAATGAAGTAAACAAACGAAAGGGAACAACCGGTTAGCTTTTCGCTAAGTAACGTGAGGTTGAACATTCAGACAATAATAAGTAACCTCTTTCTCTCAGGAATTTATTTATGGTGGTTTCCCATTCCCTGTCCGGCCAAATATTTGAGGGGTTACCTTATTGGTATTAATTTTCGCGTCGCTTTAATTTCGCGATTTTCGCGATTTAAAAAAAATCGCGAACTTAAAGCGACGCGAAAAAAAATTCCCGCGAAATTTAATGTCGCAAAATTTAATACCCTCCTATGTTTCTAGTTTTCTCAATTTAATGAAGAAACACGCCTACGTATAATGTGTGCAATTTATTTATTTCTTTTATACTTACTTTTTAAAGAGAATTTGAGTGAACTCCGGCCTTGCCTGGGAAACTGATTCTCGGATTCCAGAAATACTGGAAACTGTGTTTCTGAGTATTTTATTTTTTAACTTCCTGGGGGGGGGGGGGGGGGGGAGGAGTGAGCATGCCCTCAGACCCCTCTGCGTAGCTTGCGCTGTCGGCGCTCGCAAGTAAAGTGTCACGTCGGTGCTTTCAGAAATATGGCCGCAAGTGTGAAGAAAACCGTTTAAATACGCAACCAGAAGGAAGCCCGAAGATGAATGCTGGCGTCCTGTCTGAGCAAAACTTAGCTGTTTCATTGCAAAAGCTGAACAATGTCTGCTTACCAAAAATACAATCTTTTACTTTGATATCATCCCACACGGCCCTTATTCCCGCCTCCTTTGGGCATTTTGATCATATCTCTAAGTACAACATTATAGGTGAATGCCGAAGCCAGGGCCTTTATAGGTTCGTCTGCAGTCATCCTCAACTAACTTGTTCTTTATTCTTACCGTTACAGACAATTTGGCACCAAATGCGCACGTTGTGCTCGAAGCATCCACGCGAACGATTGGGTCAGGCGCGCGAAGAGCAGTGTGTACCATCTCGCTTGTTTTGCCTGCGACGCGTGTAAGCGTCAACTGTCCACTGGAGAAGAGTTTGCTCTTAAAGAAGGACACGTACTTTGCAAATTACACTATTTGGAAAGCTTAGAAATGTTCCTACCCGAAAATTCTTCTCAAGAAGGTGAGTGGGTTTGTTTCGTCCACATTTAATTTCAATCTCTCCATGAACAATTTCGCGAACCGTAAGGTTACAGTCATAAAGCATGCAACTTGCACTTTGCATAGGGAGATTTGATTTTTTTTTTTTTTTACTTTTGTATCACAAGAGAAAGTCGGAAAGTGGCTCTCGGTCAATTATCCATAAGTGTGTTATTCACGATCAAGTACATTCATAATTTATATTAATGCGAAAATCCTTGGAAGACAGCTGATCAAAACATTTACTTGCTTTAGATATCGGCCAAAAATATCTAGCCTGCGAACTCAGAAATTGTTCGTTGCTGCGTGGATCGTATTTGAAAGGACCAGATATTTCTTCATGAATTGTGCTTCCATCTACACAACAATTGCGTTTTGAGGGGGCAATTTCAGTAGCGACTTCCTGTTGCGTGGGTTAATACCTTGCAACGCTCTTTGATTGGCTTAAGGATAAATGACGTCACATTTTCATCCAATCAGAAAGGTAGCCCAAACCATTTGTGACTTGGTCGCCTGCGTTTCCCGCGCTTCGTGCTGGTTGCATCCAAGTGCATCATGATTGGGTCATTGGTTGTCTTCGTTTAATTTTGTTTGTCAAATAAATTACTCTGGCTTCGTCTTGTTGCCTCTGATCACCTTTGTGTGAAATTTTTTCTTTTGTTTCTCGATTGTGCATTGTTACTTGACTCTCATCTCGGATTTTTCTTCATCTTTTCTTAGTTGGTCTTTCTTTCTGCACTCAAAGTGACGGAGGGATTGAAGACATGATACAAGGTGACTTAAAATTTTGTTGCGTGATCAATACAACTTGCAGCGGATCTCAGCAGCATAGTTAATTTACTTTGAAATATCAACGGGGCCATAATCTTCACAGAACTGTTCCCAACTTGATAGCTAACCTTTAATCAGCTCCTCGCGAAATTAAGCTTTAAATAAATCGAAAAAGGGGGAATTTTTGGGATTTGTGCTCTTCAGTCCGTTCGTCATGTTTATGGTTGGTTTTCAGATGCTCTCCATGCTTTGATGGATCTTCGGAATTACATTTTGAATAAAATGCCACTCGTTTTAGTTATGCTGCCATTAGTTATAATTCATAATTCATAATTTCATGACACCCACGATGCCTAAAAAGTACAACGAAACATTGCAATAACCACTTGAAACTATTCAACAACATAAAACAAATACAGCAAAAGGAAAGAGAATCATGGATGGATACAAGTGGACAAGTTTGAAACGGATTGCATTTGGGTAATCTTGAAATTCGGCCCGACGTTTTTACAAGTTTATTACGAATCGCCTGGATAAAGGTGCTCTTTGCTCAGAATCATAACTGTAATGTAATCAGTAAAAGAATTCCACTTTACCATTTTCGAGTTTTAAACTCGTGAGTAACTAAAGATTTCCCTTAAACATCGTAAAAGTAACGTTGCATAGCCCCGTTAACTATGAATTTGATGGAGCAGTTGTATTGTGTAAATCTGCTTGTAGAACGTGTTGTAGCACAGAGGTGGGGGGGGGGGGGAGGGGAGGGGAAATCTGAGTGTTTCTTACAATAGTAGACCACGTGACCTTCCGATCACCAGCAAGGCAAGTTTGGATGCTCTACTTCTAAAATACAGGAGAATTATTGAAGTAAAGCCGTTCAATCTCATTCAGGCGACAATCTGCCCTTCTGAGCTTGGACTAAAATTATTTATAGTGCATGAAACGGTGAGCAGTAATGGCCAGATAAATAAATGAAGTGACAGCAAATTTTTGTTTTGTTACCTCAGACGCGGACAGTGAAGACTCGCCCACGAGCGGTGGAATATTAAAATGTCATAAAACCAAACGAGTGCGAACCACGTTCACCGAGGAACAGCTGCAGATTCTTCAAGCGAATTTTAATATCGACTCCAACCCGGACGGGCAAGACCTGGAACGAATCGCCCAATTAACTGGTCTCAGTAAGAGGGTCACGCAGGTGTGGTTTCAAAATTCGCGCGCGAGGCAGAAAAAGTACGGAACGCCGCTGTTTACCGGGAGCCCGCGAACACCTAGCTCTGCTGGGCTTTGATCCGTTAAAAGGTATAGAGGTGAGTGAAGAGACTGGTTCACCTTGACGTAGTCAATGTTAAGTACACTTAATGGCGGTGGCCCTGGGCCCTAATAACAACTTTGAGTTCGAGGTGATTTCTTGGTTATAAAAGTGAAGTGAGAATTCTCTTCGAACTTTTCCTGTTTGTTCCCCATGGGATGTTGACTCAATAAGTGTGCGATAAAACGTAAGTCAGTGTTCAAACGTTTGAACGATATTTCTTATTCGAGTTACTCAAAACCGTAGCATCACTTGTTCACAGGTAAAAGCTACGAGTCTTAAAAACTTGCTTTTCTGACCAAGAAAATGACTCGGAGAATAAAATTAAGATACGTCTCCAATATCGTTTTAGAAAAAATTACTACTTTTTAAAAGATGTATTAGGTTGAATTTCAGTTGAAAAGTCCTACCTGGGTTTCTTCGCTGACCCCTTAAAGTACGCTTTTAGGTGAAGCAAGAATTATTCGCAATGTAATACTTAAGAATCACCAGAATATATTAAAATTGCTCGGTGAAGGAAAGAGACCATTTTACAGTTGTAGCTAAGTTTTGATACAAACCTTTGTGCTTGTCGAATGTTAATGTAGACTAATTACAATTACATCAACACAATTTAAATGATAAAAGCAGAGAGGTATGTATCGATACAAGGTCACCTGCAGCCTCGCAACCATTCATAGGCTAGGTCACTGAGCAAACAACATAAAAATTGCGGAAAATCACGCCCGGTTCCTTGAATTGAAAAACATCCGCATTTTGTCTTGGTAGCTTTCAGTTAATCTCTCTTGCTTATTTATGAACAAACACGCTGTTTTTATGTTTGTTTAATCGTACCTATTTCTTGTCATTGCAGATTGTAAGGATTTAAATTAAATTGCCGCCAACACGTATGATAGCCTGCAAGGTACCCAACAAGATTGTCGTGTGCATGCGCAGATCGTACGTCGTGGTCCTTCTGCAACAAAGAGCAATAAGTCCGCTTCAAAATATATGTTGCTTTTAATTCTTACTTTGAGAGAGCATCGACGCTCCAAAAGGCATTGAAACGTTCACTGAGAACTTCTGAAAATCCAAAGATACTTTTAAATTTCGCCTTTATTATCGCCGGTTTCTTTAGTTCGAGATTAGAAGGCCTTGGCGTATGGTGGATTGTAAACTTTCCCGACCTGCTTTGAAGAAAAATCGACTTCGATTTTACTGTGATCACGCAGCAATTTTCATTGGGTAAAAAACAAAATAAAGAATTTTATTCATGACTTCGAAACGGTAGCCTAACATCTTTTGTTTCAAAAATGCCGATCAAAGAGGTCATTCTTGAAACGAAAAAAAAAAGATTGAGAATCATTTACTTGCCTGCTAAGAAAATGATATGGGTGTTTCTTAAAGCTTTAATGTGAATTGCCATATTTGAAGATCTTATAAAGTTCGAACTACTTTATCATAGTTCATCTAAACAGTGTAATTTGTGATGTTAACTTTTAATAAGATTCTCTTTGCCTGGCCCCTTCTTGTCTCTGGAATTAAAACGGTGATAACAGAGCGTAGCAAACTTACAAGTTCACCAACCAATCTCGCATGCATTCCAGAGTGAGAATTTTAGAAATATTAAATTTGTTTCCCTTGGATTATTTAAGGTTCGCTCAATTGTTATAATTTCAACATTCTCTGGTGGTATCGGTTTTGTCTCTCTTCATAGGGTTACGTTCAGATTTAAAAATTTGCGAGGCTTTCAGTTATTGTTTTTTTTTTTCCGTTGGAGCCACTAGTTTTGTATTTAAAGCGAATTTTGAGACTGTAATGGCGATCTTGGCTGTATGAGGAATCCTTTGTGAAATCTTGTTTCCACCGGTGGGAATCTATCTGCATTCTGCGACCAGTTTTCCTTCAGGACTAGTTTCCTGACCCTAGTACTTCTTAAAAATACAAACGCTTTAGTAAACTCTGATTGTGAAAAACAGGATTTGGCTTCAAAAACATCTATCGCAAAGCTTCTATTTCGCTTTTGTTTCCAAGTTCAGCCAAGCCCTTCCTGGGGAGGTGATGTATGGTAACTTCTTTCTGTCATTTGAAGAATAGCTTTGGCGTTTTCTTGACAGAACAGGACTGGTTCATGTTCTCTTGAAAGCAAGACACATAACGTTGTAAAATATTGACATCAAAAAGAGAGTATTTAACGTATCTTATTCAAGAAATGAATGTAAATTATAGACGGTAGCTTTATGTAAATTGGTGTATGCTGCATCACCTTAGCAGAGGTTAAATTAACGTTTAAAAACCGTGTAACCAATGTGTACACGGTTTACCATTAAAAACGCATGAACTCAAAATATTGAAAACTTGTTGTTGTTGTTGTTGTTGTTGTTGGTTAACGCTATGAAGAATGGAAATCCTGCGTATGGAGAGAACGACATGCCATTGGGTTCCCTTGGGAAATGAAACGAGCTCAGGTGTCTGTCATCTCTTGGAAAGTGGAATGGCTCGTGCAATTTGTCGTATACCGCTACAGATTGTAGTTTTGGGGGGGCTTGAAAGGACGTACCACGACTAGTAGTGGGTGTCCAAGGATATTTCCTGCGTTGGCATTTGGATTGTAAGCATTTGTATTTACAGCGGTCTCACCGAGCAAGGCGACTGTAAGCCTGGAGCCTACAAAACCAATATTGTCCCGGGAGACCAATAGAGCTTTGCTTTACCACGCCAAGCCTCGCAGTGGAAACCATGGGGGTGAGGCTTGGCGTGGTAAAACAAAGCTTTTTTGGCCTCCCGCGACAATATTGCCGCCGTGTGACAAGGGCGAATGTGACGGCATTTTCACAGTTCAAGCGTTTTAGACGAGTTCTTAAAGGGAACCTCCACTCTTACTACAGAACAAGTTTAAACCGAAGAAAATTGTGTTTACAAACAAATTTGTCCGAAATTTGTTTAAAAAACTGTGTTTTTATCAAGAAATGTGAATTTTTAAATCGCTTATTTTCACTTTTACATTTCGCGGGCGCAGCCATCTTGAATAATTGTGATGTGTTACGGGTTGCCCTATTGTTCTGACACAGAGAGCTTTTGTCTAATAACAATAGGGCAACCGTAACACGGCAAAATTTATTCAATATGGCGGCGCCCGCGAAATTTGAAAACTAAAATGGGCGATTCTAAAACTTATTTATTTCGGATACAAACACTTCCTTTGAAAATACTTTAGACAGACTTGACTGTAACGGTTATTTCCTGTGATTTAAAGTTATTTTTTGTTGAAGTGGAGTTTCCCTTTAAAGGGGCTATGTCACGTTATTTTAGGGTGATTCCGCCATCTTGTTGCGGGCTATTTTAGGGTGGTTTAGCGGTTATCAACCGTGCCTCCCACCTCTGTGACCCGGGTTCAACCCTGGCCTCGGGTCGTATGTGAGCTGAGTTTCAATCGATCTCAATCTGACTCCGAGGGTTTTCCTCAGGGTACTCCGGTTTTCCTCCTTCATCAAAATCGACTCTCAGTCAATTACATCCGGCTGCGGGCGGATACCCTCAATAGGGATAACCTCTGGTATCCTTCCCTTTCATTGAATTAAATGAATAAAGTTGGTATTATCATTATCAAAACTCCTTATGAATGACATTATCCAAAAGGCTGACTTTGCATTAAAATTCGATACCCGAATAAATTCGATCAGAGAGACATCGGTCGCTCAAGTTTCTTGGGCCTCGCTCTTCTTTCGATAAAGTGAAAAAGAAAATATATTACCCCGAAACGGCATTTCATAATCTTTTAATTGATATATAGTTTATGGCTGTTGCACCTTACAAAGCGCGCTACAAAAAAGTTTCGCAAAGGACACCCGTAAAGGTCTACCATAACCTTTAATAGGCTTCCACGTAATGAACAGAAACATGGGTTGAGTCTCCCCCGGGAGCCCATGAG
>NC_090884.1:51543830-51551330 GCF_036669925.1 Montipora capricornis
CACGATCGCAAGTTGTAAGTCGCGATCGCAATTTACGCTATCGCAAGTTTGCGAAAATATACGATGGCCAATCCTAGGTTTGCTACGTAAACATGATGTTATATCTTGCACAAACGCAAAACTAATGTTAGCCTTAAGAGGCCGGCTGCCTTTTATCTCAACTCGAATCATTGCTTTTCGTGCACAAAGATGATTACAGAGCTAATATTAAATGACAACAGAACTCTGTTTTAGCGTAAAAACTTAAATTTCATAGTTTTCAATATCCTGAGCCTTTTTAAGCTAAACTAATATTTAGCAAACAAAGAGTCATAGTGATACCTTGACAACATATGGGAAACCGAACTGATTGAACACATCAAAGTCGTCAATGTCAAGCTAAGAAGAGACACTTATGACGTTGTAAGGTGGCGGTGACGGTTGGCATCCAGTGAAATATTCATTTTCAACAATGGCTTACAAAAACAGTACATGACAAAAAGACAACCAATAGTCGCTCTTTAGTGACAACGTCACATTCAAGATCAAATCACGCCATAAAGAATTATGTTATTGCCTTTATTTCGATGTAGATAGTTGTATCAGAAATCGCTTTGTTTCAGTAACATTCTAGCTCATGGTGAATTACAGAAAACAGAAAGAAATCTGACGGTACCTATGACTTTAAGATTGTATTCAAACTACCAGGTAAGAGTTAATTGCCTTCTTCATTTTAATTGAAAGTGTGTTTTACTGATCGCGGATTAAGAATCAATATTTCATCACATTTTACTACCAACTATCTTTATCTCATTTGGTTTGTAACTAAAATTGCAATCAGATACTGAATCGTGAAGCGTTTGGGACGAGATGCTTAATTTGTTTCGTGTGTTTTCAGTTCGGACACGACAGTTGATAAAGAAGACTTTTAGATCGTTTTCCGAGTTGATAAACAGCCTATAAAGCTGGTACGCAATGGGTGACTCCCACGGAGACTCGGAAAAACCAGAGACGGTTTCACCGGATCATGATTTTGCCACCTGGGAGAAGGAACTTTGGCCCGAACCTCACCCCGAATGGAACATAGCATTACCAGAATTTGACTGGATGTGGTTCGCACATACCTACGGCTTTGGCGGTCTGTTTGGTCTCACAGCGCTGTACTCATTATTTTTTCTATTTTGGTTTCGCAAGATGGTTTTTGCGAAACGAAAAGTTCATTTCGTGGTTACAAACCTCGGCCTGATGTTTGCAGGAATCGGGCGATCCCTCGGGTTATTATGGGATCCTTACTTTTCAAGAGATTCTTCCTCTCCGGCTCAGAGCTTGGTGACTTTGATTTTATGGGGCACTGCTACCGCGCTCATCACCTCAGCGTTTAGCGTAATGCTTTTGATCGTCCTGGAAACCACAAAGACTGGTTTAGGGCCTCCGAAAATGCGAAATCTTCCTTTGCTAATGGCGATCACTTCTGCTAATATTGTTTATGTGGTCATGTCGGATACTGCCGTGTGGTTTTACCCACAAGCTAGGATAACAATATTTGTATGCCATGTCGTTTTTTCAATTTGGGGCTTCATTATTTCTGTAGGATATCTTGTCGCAGGGTTGAGAATATGGCGGAATCTCGAGTCTTCATTCCATTTTGGCACGGGAAATGATCCGTGTCAAGTTCGAGATACTAAAAAACTCAAGAGATTGTTTTTGTTCATGAGCGCTGCATCATTTTTTGGCTTGTTTACTTTTTCAGTTTCTCTGTATGTTAGCGTTGGCGAATTTGGAATTTTCGCGCAAGGAAATTACGCGAGACATTGGCCATGGTTCGCAATACAAACAACAATGAGAGTGTTAGAACTTATACTAACTGTTTTGATTTTTCGAATTGCTTTCTACAATACAAAAGATTGTTGTCCACAAGATGTCAAACCAGAGGCGTGGAATGTGACCGCTGAATTTACGTTGACTTTGGAATAGCTGTAGAACTGAACTGGTTCTGCATCGATTGACGACTGGTCATTCCATAGTTTTAAATAGAAGGTTATAAAAATTCGTTATGTTAACAGCTGTCCTTCTGATCTAACAAGAAAAAGTGACTGATGAATGGCGTAAACTGGTTTGAGATATTGTTTTTCAGCCATATCTCAGTCAAGTATATTGAAGTAAAAATAGATGAGCGATACTGAAATACTCCTGTTTATTTCAATGACTAGATGGGGTGATCGAGAATATTGCTTTTTCGGCCTTGGCTCAAAAATTTACTTAATAGAGAGGCTAAACGGCAAGAATGATCTACATAGGTCATGCGTTGAGAAAGTGTAAATTACCGCCTTTTTTGCCGGCCTTGTCGATGACAAACCATGCTGCCGGCTTGGCTTCCATGGCCTCACAAGCACTTCAGATTGGTTAACGAAACTCAAATTTTTTCTACCGATGAGAATTACATGCATTTACTCACTCCCTTTTTTAAAAATTAAAAAACTGAATCAAAGAAAATTTGAACAATAATGTGCGAAGTGGATATCAATTCTTTCAATTGAAATTCGTGCAGATAACGTCAGATACACGTGGCCAAATGATCACGCTGAAACTTAAATTGATCTGTTGTCGAAAAGACGCCTGGGGCAAAAAACCCGCCTTGAAGGGACTCGAACCTTTGACCTTCTCGGATTGCGCTGCTCTGCTCGACTATCTGTGTATGTTGCAACTGAAGAAATGAAACAATCTTCTTGACGAAAGATTTAGAAATAACTGCAATAGGCTCGATTAGCAGCCGCTTTTGCGGGAAATGAGCCCGCACTCACCCAGCCTGAATGCCGACGTCTCCTATTTTGTTTCTTGCATGCGCAAAAGGGACGTCCGATGTTAAAAAGTTCACATAAATCATCAAAATGTTACACGCTGACGAACAGCAGTATCAGTCCAAAAATGGTGGACTCTGTTCTTGCAATTCAAATCGTACTACAGTCTGGCATTCATTGGAAGTATCTTCAGTTGGTTGGTCAACGATAGTAGATCTAACAGGAGAAACGCTCAGGAATCCGGGTAAAATCCCTGGGTTGTTTGACAGGCGTTGTAGACGTGCAGCGCAATTATACATTAGCCTGCGTATAAACGGCGTCAGAGGCAACAGATTCGTTTCTCTGGGAAAACCGATTTAACTGCAGTGTCGATTGTCTGAAACTTTCTGTCACCTACAAACTTGGACAAAGCTGTTAAGAAAGTGACACAAAGTCACCTTCATTTTCACACACCCCTACTTACACTCCCCTCTCCATATCTGACTGAGCGTAAATTTCAAGCAATAGGCCATTTCCGAGTTCATGTCTGCCTCCTCTTCAAAGCGAGTCTAAGTGCGAAGTTTTTCTTATGAAAATTAGTTTTCATTCATATGTAAAGTAGAACTAATTACTATCAAAAAAACTTTGCACTTTAACTCGCTTTGAAGAGGAGGCGGATATGAACTCGGAAATGGCCTATTGTATGGCAAAATTTAAAATTCCGCTGGGCAAATTCTAGTGCACGTAGGGTCCACAAATTTTGTCAGTAAAATCCTTTGGTTAGCAACTGTGAGGCTAAAGTTAACCATTCACTAATTTTTCTACATTCATGGTGTTCTCAAGTTATTTTAACGCAGATTCCCATAGAAACGGTGTTATTTCGGACACGTTTACCCGTCAAGATGGCTTCCAAAACCGTGATAAAGAATATTGCGAGTTTGTTTCATATCCCGCAAGAGGTGACACTGCGTTTGCCTGTATTTCCATCACTGAGGCCCCTTTGCAACAATTTCTCAAGTTGCGTGTTTCATTAACTTCGAAGACCTTTAGTCAAGAAAACTTCGTGCCTGCTTCTTTTTTTTTTTTATTCTTGCGCTCATCACATCATATCATAATCACCTATTTAACTTGAACAACATATTTGAAAACTACTATCTTATTATCGCATATTAATTAGTATAATTACATAGGTGATTATTGAAAATTCTCTACGCTGATTGGTTGCTCTTGAGGTGATTATTACGCAATAATCACCTACGCGGTTTTTTTTCAAAATGGCCACAAGCTGTTTTGTCGAGGTGACAGGCGAAGAAATTAATTGCATATTTTTCAAATGATCACCTATGAAATAGAAGATATTACATGGTCGCGCGGAGATACGAAATTTCTCTTCGAGTGTTGAAAAATATTTTTCAACACGAGGACATGTAGTAGGATTACATCATGCTGTCCAATGTGTCCAATTTGGAAATAATTGCATTCAAAAAATTCCACAGACTGTCAAAATGGACCCGGGCTACGGCCTCGTGAATTTGGCAATACGGAGGAATTTTTTTAATCCAATTATTTCCAAATAGGCCATTCTACAGTTGTTTGCTCAACGACCTAGCCCATGAATGGCTGCGAGGCTGCCGATGACCTTGCATTGATACAGCCTCCACTGCTTTTATCATGTAAATTGTGTTGTTGTAATTCTAATTAGTTCATAATAATTAACATCACAAAAGCACGAAGCTTTGTATCCAAACAGGGTCACCGGCAGCGTCGCTCCCATTCTTAGGCCAGGTAACTTAGCTACAACTGTAAAATGGTCTATTGGACAAGCAGGTAGTCTTGTTACCTATTAATTACATAACATCCAAAACCAGATGAACATGGCAAATATTTGACACTCAAATCAATCATATGCATGCAGCATCATGTGTGAAGAAACTTCAGTTTGATAGCAGTGATAATAGCTGCAACCTGATTGGCCAATACTAGGTTCTTTTATTTATCTTGACATTTGATTGGCTGATGGAAATAACATGTATCCAGATTTTTCTCAGATTGGACGGTTTGCTCATGCAAAGCTGAAGTAATCGTTCCAGCAAAAACTATCCAATTTAATATAAATTTGAAGTGTTGGCAAAAATTAATAAAAAATAGATCAGTTGGCAATATTGGATTTTGATGCAGCTATAATTATACTAAAACAATATTATTCACCTCGACTTCGGAGAATAATTGTTAAATATTCCATATTCATCCATCTGTCATGGTTCATGGTTATTAATACCACACTATTTACATAACATTAACATAGAAAGAAAAGTATAGTCACAACACATGGTTACAAGATAAAATAATTACAGTACAGGTTATAAAATGTGTGTGGTGGTCAAAGTAGCGAAGGCTTTCTAGTTGACCACCACAATCAATTTGGCTTTAGTTCACAGCAATCCACTTAGATTCCTATTCCCAATATTGTTCAACCCTGACTTGGAGTTATTCAAGGGAACCCATGGGTACCTTCCAGCATAAACTTTGAATTCCTACATACCATTATAATTATCTTTGTTACTGATGATATGAATAAGATTATAGTTGTTGTCGTTTGCTGACTCATGTCCAGTTTCTAGTGATGTTTCTTAAATATTCAATTTTCGATAAAGTTCAAGTCATAAATGCGTGATAATAACTCAAGTTTAAGTGATGGTTGCGTAAAGAGATTCGTCGTGTCAAATACTAAATCTTTGTGACACTAAATTTACTGCAACACAAAAAATGCCACCAAATTGATTTATCATGAACAGGCACGATGTGTGAAGCAGTTAGTCTGGGATGCTACATAAGGGTAATTCATCGGTTCCTTTCTTTGGCAACATTTAGGTTATTGTTGTAGGATACGGTCATTTTTTTTTTGCTAAATGTTATTTGAAACCTAGTAAACAGTGGTAAAGAGTTAAATTTCTTTAGTCCTGAGGTAGCTAGTGTATAAATACATAAAGCAGGAAACAAAATTACCATATTTCTTCTAACAATATAGATCACTTGAATAAAATACTCAGCAGTCAGACAAAACATGTTCAACCATAATAAGATCATATTAGAGCGAGTTCGAGTCTAGGGAAAGGTTGTGATGACTAAAATTCACGGATGCCTGATGGGAGTGGGATAAGTGTCACGAAGGAGCGAGGGGTTAGGGGTTAGTGGGACCTGTCGTCTCCATTCGTTGGTGGTGGAGCGAGGGCTGGTAGCCCTGGGACTTCTGACAAGGATGTTACTGTTACTGTCAGTATGGTCGAATTACAGCATCCCTCAATTGACACATTATCCCCTGATAATGAATAATGATAACGAATTTAATTAAAACTGAATTTCGGGCACGGACATTGCACAGAAATAAACTCCTGTCAAATTGTAGGGATTTTTTCTCTTAGGGGAGGACAGGGAAACGCCGAGTAGAGTAGAGAATCAACAAACTCAACCCACACATGACAAGGAGTCAGGCCACATCAAATTGGTGGGAGGCAAGCGCTCTCACCCCTCCGAAATATGAGCAGTGTTTCTATGGGAATCTGTATTAAAATAACTTGAGAAAAAGAACCAGAAAATCTTTTCGTCACTTACTTATACACTATTACCCATGGCGAGAAGAAAGCGACCTATTTGGCAGTGATAATGCAGTCATCTTACAGCTATAGTAGAAGAAAATTGAGAAATACCTGAACCTATAATGAAAGGGCTGTTACAGAAGCTATTGAAGTTTTGAAACATACTAAGCATACATTTCACTATGACTGCATGAATGCAAGGAAATGATACGATTAGAATTATAAGATGACTCTCTCTTCAAAGTAATAATTACTAATCAAACTTAATTACATTTTATTTTTCTGGCAATATATTTATGTTTTGCAACTATTAGTCACAATATTAAGCATGCTTTATTTTTTGTCAATATATTGATTTGTCATACCAAAAATTATTATTAAACACCAAGTATGGTATTGCTTCTATTCTTTCTGTTACATTATAGCTATATTCTTAATGTCTGGTCAGATATATATGTGTACAATTCAGGTATATAGTTTGTGTGTGCACCTTGGGTGGGGAGAGGGGGATGTGGGTGGGGTGTGTCTGTGTATTTGTGTAGTGTGACTCCAACCTATTTTTAGCAAAGCCAATTTGCATACTGACAACCTAGCACTTTAACACTATTGGTTATTTTAGGTTCCAGTACCTTTTTCTTCCTTTTTTCACTTTTCTATTTCCATTAGATTTAAAATACAACGATAATACCGAGGGGAATAGAGATTATTGTTGTAGTAAAGATCACATTTATCACAAAAGCTCGAGTTCAATATTAATCAATTTTTTCAAAATAACTAATGAAAAGGACCTAAAAGTTAAAATACAAATACAACTATCAATTATAAAAATAGGAAAGCTTCACAGTCATTTACTCACTCTTATTCGTAGTTTCCATGTATTGGGTTCGTGACAGAATTTCGTGTCAGTGATAAGATTTTAAGATAAGATGAAGTTAACATTTTTGATCGTCAAAACAGTACGTGCATCCAAACCTACACGCCGATTGGTAAGCCATTAGGTAGAGCGGGAAAAGTAACAGCTGTGAGCTGGAAATGAGTCCCAGATACACTTGCGGAGTCACTTGCAGCTAAATCAGGCGGCAGTGATCGGTTGAGCGTCGAGATCCCAGCTAGGCCAGACGCGGGGCAATGCTTACGGTTACTAAAAC
>NC_090884.1:51556330-51573830 GCF_036669925.1 Montipora capricornis
AGTTACCTCTAAGCTTTCGTTTTACCACGGCAAAGTGTTGGTTTGGGTACTCTTTGAGACGATCCCATGTTCTCACATTGGTGGTTTTGACGCTTCCTCTTTGCTTGTTCTTCACTTTGTTGATCTGAGCCTGTAAATAAATTCAGCAGTGCTAGTGTAAAGCCTGGACATCAGATGATTTAGAAATTTGAGATGACACACAAATGATACATCACCCAATCAGAAACTTCCGTTCTCACGCTCAGAAAGGATAAGTCCACGTGCCTTTCCATGACAACGGTCTTTTATTCTTGACAACATCATTAGTTATCAAATTTATGACCTGGAACACGATTCTGGTTAAGAGCCACACACAGTTTTTGCTTTAAAATGTTTTAGAAGACATATGTTGCTCGAAATTCGCTCGAAATGTGTAATATTGCTCAAATATTGCCCAAAGAGCGAAAAAGTGCTTAAGGGTGCAAAAAAAAAGAAAAATAGTGCTCCAAACTCAAAAAGGTGCTCAGCGCAATCGGGAAAAGCCTAATGACTATAAAATCAACTGAAATGTCAATTGCTGGTACAAAAAAAAAAAAAACCAGCATGTTAATTTTTTTTGCTAGGCTAGGTATCGAAGATCTAGAACATTTGCGCATAGGCTGACGGAATGTTTGAACAAGAGAGAAAAACGCAGTACCTCCAGACCCCGGCGCTGGAGCGTCGTACCAAACGAGTCATCCCGAGACATTACATTTACAGTTAAAATACATAGCATATACAGATACTTACTAAATACATAATACTTATAGATATGTTCATTAAACCGTAACGGTGCTGTACAAAATGCGGGCCTGGATTCTCTTTTAAAACCAGTCAATTCATAGGTAGCGCATTGCGCAACTTAGCTGATACGTAAGAAAAAAGTGAACTAAGACCATAACTGGTTGTTCCAGGTTTATTGAGGAACAGAATGTAATACCGTTTCTTTGACACGAGAATTACACCCGCGAAATGAAAGCACAACTTTGTCGCGAATTTTCTATGATAAAAACTTGTTCAGAAATCCAAAATCTACGTTTACAGCACACACCAGGCTACTCCTGAGTATCTGGCTAGAAACCATTTCCAGACTCCCGATTCTTATTTCATAGTTTTTTCGTAAGTGTCGGGCCACCCAGTCCTACCAGCAAAGTAACGCATGGATTGAAGGTTTTAGCTTTCAAAACTTGCCCAGATTGTGTCAGTAGGTCCTGGAATTCGTCCACAGAAAGGCCAGAGAGACAACTTCACTCGTGAACCGCCACGTTTACAACAGAGCATTTTAGGCGTCCCAGTCTGCATGAAACCATCTCTCGCCTCTGTCTGAGACAAGACCAGACTCGCACGGTTCTTACGTTACGTGTATGCCTAAAAAAATGATGAAAGAAAGTACTGTAATTAAAGAGAGTAAAGCAAATGTTAGTACTGTTGCTGAAAGTGAATTGCGTGATCATGGTGATGATCTGCAAGGTAATGTTACTGAAAATGGAAAAGTTATTGTAGTTGGGAACGACGTAAGTAATAGTTTGCAAAATGGTGTTATTGAGAATGAGAAAATTCCTGCTGATGATAATGATGCTGTAGCTGATAATGACTTTGACGTTAGTGATGATGCTAAGGGTATTACCAATAGAAAACGAAAACTCAGTACCGATAGTGATAATAATATAATGAAGGTTCCGCTGAGGTCGGTAATATTTGTAACGAGTCTGAGTCTGATCTGTCCTGTGAAGCCGGCTCTCCAACGCCCTCTCCTTCTGTGCTTGCTGGGGTTGTGGGGTTGGAGGCCGAGCCTTGCGTTTCTCCTGATGTTTCTGCTTCTGCTGAGTCCCTTGACTCCTCTTTCCTTGAGGATGGTCAGCGGACGGATTTCTCTCCCGAGTGTTTTTTTTTTTTGTTTTCTTCCCTTGTTCATGGTAAGGTCTCTAACTGTTAATGTTCGCAGTTTACGGGAAGCAAATAAGCGTTCATCATTCCTTCAGTGGCTGTCACAGTCTACGGTTGATTTTGTGTGCCTCCAAGAGACACATGTTCCCTCCAATGCCGAATGCACGTCTTAGTTCTCTCCTTTCGGCTTTCAGGCCGTTGCCTCGCCTGGTCAGCGCTTTCTTAACTTGTGGCTCGGTTCTTCTGTTCCGGCCCAAGTATGTCCTGCGTAGGACCCTTTCTGACTCTTCTGGCCGCTTTGTTTTAGCGGAATTCCAGCTGAATGGTGTTGTTTTTCGGGTGGTTTGTCTGTATGCACCAAACAAAAACCCGGCTCGCAATGACTTCTTTCAGTTTGTTTCAGATACTGTGGATCCCGCTATCTCCACTGTTATCTGTGGAGATTTTAATGCGGTCTTTAGTAGCTAAGGCCCTTGGATCGTCGCGGCCCTGTTTCCCTAAATCTAGCTCCCGACAGCTCCGGTTCCCTTCAGTCTCTTTTCAATGACTGTTGCATCGGGGACATTTGGCGCTACTTGCCTCCTAATGAGGCGGCTTTTACGTGGATGAGAAGTGATGGGACCCTTTCGTCTCGAATAGATTTGATCGGTTGTCCTATTCCTTGGGTCACGGTGCACTGGGTCAAGTCGTGTGAAATTTTTCCCTGTCCTTATTCGGACCACTCTGCTATTCTTCTTGTCTGTCCTATTCCTTCCCCTTTACCTCGGGGTTCTGGTCGCTGGAAGTTGAATATTTCTATCTTGAAGGAACAGGAGTTTGTTTCTTTAGTTGAGGATTTTTGGAAGTCATGGAGGCTGCGTAAGCCTTCCTCTTCCCTCCATTCTTGGTGCGACAACATGTCGACCGAGGTAAGGAACATATTAAGGGTATTGCCATTCGTTTTTGTTTGGGTAAGCAGGCTGAGCGGAAATCCTCCCGTTCCCTGAACATGGCCCTTGCTTGCCACCAGAAGTTGCATATTGATGCCGGTAAATTTCCTTTATGGAAGTTTACGAGAAGCTGCTAAAAAAGATCACTGTGCTGGACAGGGTTGAGGCTGATGGGGCCCGAATCCGTTCCAGGGTGCGCTGGGAGGAGGAGGGCGAGATGTCTTCGAAGTATTTCCTGAGTCTTGAGAAGAAGCGTGGCACCTTGCGACGTCATCTTGGTATCCCCCAACTGCTCCGTTAGAAACAGCGGCGTAATACTTGGACCAATTAGTGATCAATCAATTGTTTTTGCGAAACTCAAGATCAAGAAACAGGAGACCGTTCCTCAATACGTAACCACTCGAAGTTACAAGCACTACAACGGAAAACAATTTGCATGTGATCTTGCAAAAGAAGCAGACGCATTACTTACCACTTTTGATAAACCAGACGTCGACACCAAACTGGAAAACTTAATGGACTCTCTACAGCACACACTCGACTCACATGCCCCTCAAAATCAAATCAAGATTCGTGGCAGACCCTGTCCATTTGTCAACAAAGAAATCAAAGATATGATGAAGTTTAGAGATATTCTTCTCAAAAAGTTCGTACAAACACGCGATAGGACGGATTGGCGTAATTTCAAGAAGTCTCGAGACCGGGTCAAGAAAATATTATGTGATGCCGAAAACAATTACACGTTCCATGATGTCCAAGCTAACAAAAACAGCCCCAGAGCGCTGTGGAAGATAATCAACCGTGCTGTACCTTCCAAAGAAAACCAACAGTCCTCTTATACAAAAGACCTGTCAACCATCGCCAACGAATTTAACCTGTTTTTCTCGAAAATTGGCCAAAACGCCATTCCATCCTAAAGCTCGAACAAGATCTCCTTAGAACAGCCCAATGTCTTTGTGAGAACCATCTACTCATCAACCCCGACAAAACTTGAATTCATACTACTTGGAACCAGGTAGATGCTTAGCAGACTACCTGAAGATCTCAGCATGTCATTCTTAAGAGAAAAGTTGAAGCCATCAGAATCAGCTAAGGACTTGGGGGTTCTACTCGACCCTCATTTAACCTATGATCATCACATCACAAGCACATACAAGAAAGCACTGCTCTACGATTGAATGCAGCTGAATGCTGTATTTGCAAGGAAAAGGGCCATATGTCGTACGAATGTGTTCGAAAAAATAAGCAAGAATCTAATGAAGTTTCTGCAGAAGATGCGTCTGCGTCGCTTAATGAGATCGTGTCTCTTGCTGAGGCTGATCCAAAAACTAGTGAGAAGCCCGTGGATATATCGACTGGAAATGTTAATGCCGAAATGTCAATGGATG
Organism: Montipora capricornis; assembly: GCF_036669925.1. Lineage (NCBI taxonomy): Eukaryota > Metazoa > Cnidaria > Anthozoa > Scleractinia > Acroporidae > Montipora > Montipora capricornis. The sequence continues at coordinate 51,560,553 of NC_090884.1, forward strand.
TTTAAGAGGATCAAGGTAGGAAACTTTCATGCCCACCGGAATCGGAATCGGATACCAAAATACCAAACCATCGCTCTAAATACCATCCCGTTCCAAATATCGAGATTGCCAGACAAACAGACAAAAGCAGTGCTACAAAACAATCGGTTCCGGCCTTAACAGCGTACGCAATGAAGGTTTTCTATTTCTCTTTTTTCGTTCTGATGGCAACTTAGTGAGTTTAAATGCAAGGGGCCTTAGGTCCTCTGATAGTTGGCAGTGTGCTTTCAATATTTTGGTTTGCAAGAGACCCACTGCATGGACTGCAGATATTGAAATGCAAATTAAGCGTGATTGGGATGGTTAGATCTTTGCAAGCCATGGAACAAATGTATCTAGAGGTGTTGCGGTACTAATTAGTTCGCGCCTTGACTACAATGTTAGGCAAATTGGTAGTGACAGTGATGGACGTGTTGTGAATATTCTGTTGGACGTAGAGGATCAAACGATTAACGTTGTAAATGTTTATGCGCCTTCGACCGACGTGGGCGTGAACTTGAGTGGTTACAAGTAAGGCTAACAACGGTAATAGCTTTGATATTGAACACTATCTCTTGAAAAAAGAGAAATTAAAGCAGTTGGATCTTAAAGATTTGGAATCTGTTAAAATCAGGGCCAACGCCCAGTTCTTGGAAGAGGAAGAAAGAAATACTCGGTATCTCTATTCGCTCGAAAAGGCTCGCAAAGCGTGGCAAACCACAAGTGTCCTAACAAAGGAAAACTTTGACACTGTATCCCAACCACAAGACTTGATAACTGAGACGTACGGCTTTTACAAAGATCTCTTTTGACTGCCGAGAAATCTGCTCGTGATTGCATTTTTAGTGTTGATATCCCGAAGTTACCAGACGAGGCGCGTGCGCCGTGTAAACCTGAGTCACTGTGGATGAGTTAAAGAAAGCCTTGTTTTCCATGGAAAATAATAAGTCATCTGGCGTTGATAGCTTGACCACTAATCTCTATAAGCACCTTTGGCCACTCCTGCACGACAAATTAGCTCTTGTTGACAACTATGCGTTTGAAACTGGGTGTCTTACGGTGTCGCAGCGACGGGGTATCATATCGCTAGTTTTCAAAAAGGGTGATCGCACTCTACTCAAGAACTGGAGACTAATCAGTTTGCTACCGATTGATTACAAAATCTTGACGAAAGCTCTGGCAAATAGACTCCAACGTGTGCTATCCTTGATTGTTCATTCTGATCAGACTAAATCTGTCAAGTGAAGAACGATCAATGACAATACTTGTCTTTTGCATGCATGATTCTATTTACTACGCAAATGAATGCAACATTCCGCTCGCTTTTATTTCTGTTGATCAACTGAAAGCTTTCGATAGGGTCTCCCATGATGTCTTATTTAGGTCCTTGGAAGCTTTTGGTTTTGGGTCGAGCTTCATGCGCTGGATTCGTGTAATATATAATTCAGTTTCTATCTCTGTCAAGGTTAACGGATGGGTTTAAGGCAGGGATGTGCCTTGTCTATGCCGCTGTATGTATTGATTGCTGACACGATGGCAATGAACATACGGGCTGATCCGTACGCCAATGGTTTAATGACTACATTCCGGAGAAAATTCTTGGCCAATTTATCGGGAATATTGACTGCTCTCGGACAAACTAGGAATAAAAAATACAAAAACTCAATAACATTGTTGATGCTTGGCGCCATAGGGACCTCAGCTTTAAACGTCTACTTTGTGTATAATGCTACGTCGCTATCTCTACCATCTTGGGCAGTGACACGGATAGAGCAAGCCGTGTACCGTTTCTTTTGGAACGACAAGCACCCGTTAGTCAATAGGGGTATTTTATCCCTTCCTTTGAAAGGAGGTGGTTTTAATGTGGCTCGGCTCGAACTCAAGATAAATTAAGGCTCTTAGACTCAATACACTGCGTAGACTACTCACTGGAGAAGAAGCTAATTGGAAGCATTTTACATCACATTTCTTACGTGTCTCAGGTATGCACCTTGGCAAATTGACCTTTGCTACGGACTTTGCGACACGTGATATCGATTGTAACGTTCCTGCTTTTCACAGGGAGCTTCTTTGCGCTTGGATCAAACATATGTGTTATCATGAACGCACGGTTGTCCCTGATTCTTTGTCGGATATTTTTGCGGAACCCCTGTTTAAGAACAAGCTTATCAATGTTAATACCATGGCCCTCTTTTTCAGAGACTGGGTTTTATGTGGCCTCTTTCGTGTTAAAGATATTTGCTATAAAGCTGTTCCGGGCTTCTGCCAGTCAGGGCTGTTCATGACATTTTTACAGACCATCAATCCTGCAGAGATCGTACTTTTCATCAGACTGCACGTGAGCTAATTGAAGTTCTCGGAACCATTACTGCGAAGTGGAAGTTGAAAGTTATCAACGGGGACTCTGCGTCTCCAACCACCGCACAGCCAAGTATGCCTTCAATTTGAGAAAGAACGCCATACATTGCCTTTTATTATAAAGCTTTTTACAAATAATATTCATCAATTACCTTTGAAAAATTCGTGGTTACCCCCAATTTTCTTTTTGGATTTCAACAACACTTGTTAAGATCTACAGTTCCTGCATATTCATAAACCGGAGCAAAAATACCTTTGAATTAGTAGGTACCGTCCTTAATAAGATCACTGGAAACAGTTTAAGTCTTACCACGAGAATAAAACTCTAGGAATGGATTTCGGAGGAGGGTTTTCAAGTGTCAAAGAATGCGGTTAATCTAGTACTGGACCTTAACGACTGCTCGTTTTTCAATTCATAAGGCTGCGGTTAATTTCAGAGTTAACCTGAAGGAGGTTACCCCCATACTTTCAACTTTTGGAGCTATTGCTAAATCCACTACCCGCTTTCAATTTAAGGTCTGTGTGTCCAAACGAACGCAATATTTGTTTCCTGGAGTTTGGTGCATTGGATATGCATTTGCGAAATTAGAGAACAATGCCTTAGTATTTACGATGTAAGTGTTTATCATGATTATGCCTGCAACTATCACTTGATAAATGTATGTATTTCTTTTCACTTGTAAATAAAAGCTCTTTCTTAGCCCTTTAGACATAAAAAATAAATAAAATAAAAATAAAATCACGAATGGCTGAGGGGTCGAAAGTAGCACGGTGGACCCCAAACAGAGTTTTTTCTTTTCTTTACTTATTTTGCAAAGACCAAGCGTTCTGTACGTACTATCGTGTGATTGGTAGTTTGCTTACCACATGGAGAAATAGAAGAAAAAAATTGCAACCTGTAGACCATCCTTTTTATGTATATTATAACAGAGGAGCTACAAGTGGTCTAGGGGTGGTATATTCTCCATATATTCTCCATGGGAGAATACCATAGATGCATCGATCGGTAACTACGTGGTGAATAGAGTCCCCTGAGGTACCTTATCATCCCAAGTCATCCCTGATGGTCCGTAGCCGTCCTTTATCATCCCTATTCATTATAAGGCTTACTTTATCATCCCTAAGCATCCTTTTCCGTACTTTATCATCACTAAGCATCCCTAGGTGTACTGTGCCATCTCTAGCCACGCTTTATCATCACTGAGCATCCTTAGCCGTACTTTATCATCACTAAGCATCCCTAGTCGTACTTTGTCATCACTAAGCATCCCTAGTCGTACTTTGTCATCCCTGCCCATATTTTATCATCACTAAGCATCCCTAGCTAGGTGTACTTTGCCATCCATAGCCACACGTTATCATCACTAGGCATCCTTAACCGGCCCGTATTTTATCATCACTAAGCATCCCTAGTCGTACTTTGTCACCCCTAACCATATTTTATCATCACTAAGCATCCCTAGTCGCACTTAGTCCCGGGCGGAGGCCCAGGTTTGGTCGATCTTGAACCGAAGGGATAGTAATTTGAGCCTTACTCGCAGGTTTGTTCTGAACAAAAAGAGCAATGTTCTACCGGCTCATGGCCGAAAAGAAATGATTGGTTCCAGCGTTACGTTCCCGTATGAAGAAGAGTAACCGCCCCCTCCCCCCTTATGTTCATTTGAAGGGTTCACGTTCCTTGTAAATTACCTTACGATTAAGCGTTCTTGTTTCCTGAGAGCGCAGGAGTTTTGCAAGTGTTGTGTCCAGGGCTGTACGGATTAGCGCTAACCCGAGGCTATCCCTTTCCTTCTTTATCAAACGGAAAGGAAAGAAGAAGAAATAGTTGCTTTGGTTAAAAATATTTAGAAAAAGTAGACTAACAACTAGCAGTAGTCAAGGATTAGTGATGTGCGTTCGATTCCTGTTTCGTCATCGACGAGACACTCAGTTGGTCTTGCCAGAAGGTCATCCATCCAGGTATCGAGACCGTCCAACAGGACTTGACTTCCCTTGGTCAAGCCGTTAATTAACACTTACATGCACATGAGATCGAGGTTATTTGTGCCAAAACAAGATCGCGTTTAAACGCTGAAATCGTATGGCACCAGGACCGATACCCGAGGGACATCCCGCGGAACTGACACGATTTGGATGCGTTCTCCTCGAACGGAATAGGCCATCCCCGAGTTCATGTCAGTCTTCTCTTCAAAGCGAGTCTAAGTTTTAAGTTTTGTGATGGTAATTAGTTCTACTTTACACATGAATGAAAACTAATTTTCATAACAAAACCTTTGAAGAGGAAGCAGGCGTGAACTCCGACATGGCCTTTTAAATATAACGAATAGATTTGACAGATCACACAGATCACATATGACGTCAAACGTGGAAGCCATTTTTATCGCAAAATTTTTGACGTCATCAGTGATGCAAGGCTGCAAGGTTCCCACGGCCTGCTCCCATCTGACCTTGTAGCTCAGTCGGTAGAGCGGCGGAGATCTAACCCGAAGGTCGTGGGTTCAATTCCCACCCTGGTCAGAGTTTTTCTCTGTCCTTGTGTGGGCCCATTTCCATCAGTAGGGCTAACGCTCACATGGTTCATATGGGATTGAAATATAGCACTTCACCTTACACTCTATTCAGTTAACTCTGTCAAGAGAAACGCCAACAATACGATCATAGAAAATACCTTTCACCCGATTGAAACTCGGAAATAGTGAAAATTTTATTGTTCCTAATAAGTCTTTATTTTTAAAACATTTATATCTAAAAGTCAAACATTTTATCAGTTTTAATTATTTCCTAAAAAGATGAGTTACTATGGAAGATCGTCGACGACCACGGCAACGCCAGAAATATCGTAATTGGCTTTGGTTACTATTCGTCCTGCACAGAGACCGTATTCATAAACGGCGGCCAAGAAATTATTCTTTTGTCTTCATGCTAATCATCCTCACCGTTTTGTCCGTTACCACGGACAAAATTCAAAAAAACTTTTGCTTTAAAGTGAGGCTAGGGAATATGATTGGCCGCCATTTACGAATAAGGTCTATCGGGCACGCATTAGAGCCCACATCTTTGCGGTACTTTGCATAACGACGACGTGAACCAACCAAATTTACGGTTTTAACGACAACGTGAAAATTAGGAGCTTTTATTCTCTATTTCTTTTCTGAAACCGCTCGTACCAATTTACTTTTCAGGTAATCGCCCACAATGTGCAACGTGAACGAGATGGAATAATCACGAAAGACTTGCGATAGTGCAAAGTGACGTTTTCGTCGCCGTCGCTGTCGTAGATCTTAAAGTCCTTACTTAGCGAAAAGAAAACACGGTTTCGTAAATGGCGTCTTGCGCACTATTTGTCAAGCGAACCTAAATCTACGCGCAATTTCCACGGGAGAAAACTGGGAGAAAAGCAACGATTCTACCGACGCAACAAAAACGCTGAACCACACCAAATCACTACGATTGCTTCGCAATTATTTCTTGAACGTGAAACCCAATATTCAGTACCTAAATGACTGGAAAAGCCCATGAAGGTCTTGTAAGTATGTTGGCGGAAACTTGTTTCAAAATCAGTGCTCCCTTAGTTAATCCTCTTTTGTTCCCTGCAGTTAAAGGGTCTGCGGTGTCACGGCAGTGACAAAGTTAACCTAGAAATGACTTTTACGCAACACAACTCCAAGCTTTGTGACAAAAACATGTGTGTCTTTGTTGATTGTTAAGTTAAAAATAATAGGGAGAAATTTTGAAAAACTGCCAGGTTGGGCTGAACAGTTTTAAAATCCCCAATTGCATTCCATTTTAATATTCTTCAATTTTGCCCATCCCTGCCTTATTCAAAGCTTCCCTCGGCTAGTGTTTCACTTACCGGTGGATATTTTTGCATTTCGCTTGATTTGGTTGCCATTTCCCAGTCGCTGAATTTGACGAAATTTCGTGACATCACAGTCCCTTTTAAGTTCGCCCTTCTTGCCTCAGCCCAACATCCCAAGAATAGGTAATTTTAATACTAGAAAGAACGCTAAAATGGAAATCGTTTTTGGCACAAGCCAGATGCTTAGTTAAACTTTGGTCGGAGAGCACTTGTGCAAAGCGATTGTTTCAGTCCACGTTGATGTTAAAGATCTTTCTTTAATAATTCCACGTAGATTCTCTCGCCTCTTTCATAACATCGAAGGTAAAGACTATGGCTGTACACAGTAAAAAAATCGACTGGTTCCCCACTATTACAGAGGGCAATAAACTTTTGAGTATTCACAATATCACAATCTGTACTGCCTGGCTGCATTGAATTGTTGCCATCTTTGTTAAAGAGAATCGGGCGAACTACGACGACAAACGATGACCACGTGCTTGGAGACACTTGCTCCAATCTGAGTTGATGCCCAAAAAAAATGTTAACCGCAATTATCCTTTTTTAAAAGAAATAAAAAGCAGAAAAAGAAATCCCGCAGGATGCAGAAGCACTTAAAACTAGCTTTAAATCTTTTCACAATCTATTTATGTTGCGAAGCTTTTCAACCGCATAGCTTAATTTCCCTTTATGTAATCAACGTCTTTTTTCAAGCTTATTATAGATATTTTTTATGACTACATTTTTTTAAATTTGACTGTTTCTACTGTTGTGATCAATATCTTCGTCATCATTGGCCGGACGAATTTATACTGGAGACGAATAACTCGACTATGACGAATTATCCGTTTAAAACCTATATTTCGTCTATAATTCGTCTACTGAAATATATATTTAGTGTTTGGACGAATTATGGACCAAAATTCGTCTTCGATTGATTCGTCTGTAAGCACGTCTGTGAGACGGGTAATTCGTCATAGACGACTTATACGTCTTCAGTATATATTCGACCATTATATCGTCTAAGAATCAGGATTATTTTGAGTCAAACCAAAGCGAAGGTAGACGAAGGCACGAAGATTGCAAGTATGCACTACCGAGACTGACCGCCAAGCGTACGTACGTAAAAAAGAAAAAGGAAGTCAAAGCCAGATTAAACTTGCAAGAAGTTTCTAACTTTCGCCTGCGTCTGGCCCAGACTCAACGCATCCGATCATGATGCCTAAATACAGTTACTGTCTCTACTTGAACCAATCAAGGTCATCGTCGTCGTCGTCATCGTCGAATAATGGAGGAGGAACAGCTCGGAGAGGTGAAGTATCCTAAACAAAAAACAAAAAAGGAAAAATTCTTCTTTTAGTTCCTCTTTGTTGAAATGCGCCAGTTCTAACGAACGCGCAAACGCTTGAAAGCAAATGTGCAAAGAAGGGTCCAACAGATCAAATGGGCTAACTCAATGTTGTACGCAATTCAGATCTCTCAGGGTTAAGATTCTTTGTGTATTTTATTTACATTATAGTGTAGCCTTCACATTTAAATGATATGGGAAAACATGGAACAGCTCCAGCTGTTGTACCACCACCCACGTCTTTACCCTTCATCTCGCAAAGCAGAGTATCGAGGTTTAATTAATTAACCGGATGCGTGCATGTAAATTTGACAACGGACGGTTTAATCCTTGACTTTCTACGACTTTTTCAACCGCGGAAACTCCTGCCAAGAAAGATGCCTTTTTTTATTACGTCAATCCACGAAGTTATCCTCGCCCAGTTTCTCAAAACCAGGAAAAAAAAAAGATGAGATTTTAACACTTTCAAACTATTTTTTCGGGTTTCGATGACCTGATGACAAAACGACTTCTAAACTTGTCTAAGAAAGTTTCGTATTGTAAAACCGATTTTGATGATTTTACTTTTCGTTGGGACACAACAAATGCTCACTGAAGTAAAAGGGGACGATTTCAATCGTTCTTAAATTAACCGTTCCTTACTGTGGCTAGCCCCAGATGTCTTCCTCTCTCGTTCGAGAAGACTTGAAAGTCTTACCATTTGTATGGAATTACAAGAGAATCACTTCGTTTGAAGCGCTTTAAAGAGACCAAGAGTTGTTCCAACTAAGGGCACGTTCGATTGACGGTATTCCGGAATATGAATACATGGAATAGAAGTTGAACTCCTTTGTTTTTACTGAGATTCACATTAAAATTGTCAAAGACCTGCTAAAATGTTATTTTACAAGTACCTTTGTCATCCTTGTTGCTTCGACGCACGAAACGTACCGTTTTAAATCATCACTCCACGTATTCTTATTCGGAATAGGCTCAATCGAATGCACCCCGTGGTTAGAACCTGCGACCTTCCGCATGAAAAGTCTTAAACACTCTCGACGGAGCGAACTGGTCTGCAGTACAAAGGCATAATCTGCGGTTTAATCGTGGACAAAACGAGTAAATGACTTACCAAGCGTTCCTCTTTCTCTTTCTTTTTCGTCAATGAGCCAAACGTGGCTTCAACATCATCATGATCATCATCTCCAAACAACCTAACAAACGGCAATAAACAATATAATCCCTGAAGATATTAGGGAGCTTAAGCACGCGCGTTTTTGAGACGCGGACGGCAACCGGAAGTGCGTTGTTTCCCCTTTAAACTTGTATCCACATAGCCACGTTTACATTGCTAAGTATCTTTTCTCCATTAGAAATGATTAGTATAAAAATCTGGGAGACGCCACTGTCCTGGCACGCGAAATGTTCTCTTCCGGTTGCCGTCCGCGTCTCAAAAACGCGCGTGCTTAAGCTCCCTATTCACACGTGACAAACTCCCAGTGCAGCACAATCGCGTGGTCATGGGTTCGAGACCCGTTCAAGTTGCTGCTTAACCACTGCGATGGTCTCCAACTTTCATGTATTTGAATTTCTGCAGTTCAAATATGCGAACATTTCATAGTTTCTGTCACTCATACTAAAATCTCTCTTGTTCATTCTGTTAGAAGAGATTTTTGACAAAGGAGCGCTACAATCTTGTTTAATCTTGTTTGCTGTAGAATTTCATTTTATGATACATGTTCAATATGCAATGCTCACAGTTAGCAAAAGCTAGTCGAGGCGAGCAGTGGTTACATGTGTATAAGAGAACAAGTAGAGAAAGCTACGGTATTCAGTTGTGTTTTACAAAAATACATTACAGAACGAATAGGTATACAAATAACTAGTGTACAAGGTATACAATCAACGAAGAAAATATCTAAAATCAAATCAATACAAAGTGCAAATATGAAAAGCCAGAGTATTAAGATATTTTTGTTATTAAGACAGATGAATCAATATTATCATTTTCGTCTGGAAGTCTTTGGAGTAGGATATTGTCGATCTTAATTTGAAAATTGTTTTTGGATAGATGGCGAATTTCACGAGGTAAACTATTCCAAATTTTTAACCATCAGTTCTTGAAAAAGACAATTTGCTTGTCAAGTCTTGAGGGTTTAACAAAATAGTCACCTTTTGAAGATGGCCTTGTTTTATATGAATGAGCCACGCATCTTCCTCTAGTTCCTTCCATAAATTCTAATTCTTCTTCTTTGTACTGCTTGATTTCAAGAACACAAACGACCCGGGGGAATAAGATAACACTACCAGATTGTGCCGTTACTTACGATTTTAGTTTATCTTCGCTTGTGTCTGTGGTCTTGGACGAGTCCATTTCCGTGCCTGCTGGAAACAACGACAACAGCACAAATGAAAACTGTTTCGTGGTGAAATTCCTTCCTCTCCGTCAAAGACAAAAGTCGTGCCAGTGTCCACGCGAAACAAAGTGAACTACAGCTGAAACAGAGGATTTGGGTTCTTTCCGCCAAAAATTGGTGTTTCAACTGAAAGCCTCGACGAATAGAACAGCATTTTCTTGGTCTACCTCCCAAGGGCGTTTTCTTATTTCCCGTTTATTAATCATTCACTTGATATCCGACCAAATGATCTCATTGGCAGAGTTAAGTCACTTGGTTTTATATTACAGAGATTTATCATCGCGTTTACGGGAAACAGCTACTGCTTGTCACAAAAGCATTAAATTTCTCCTCTTCTAACTTGCCTCGTTTCTTTGAGCAGTTGCTCTACACCTGGAGCTATCAAGAGAAGAATGAGTTAACGTCTAACAAGTTTCATTGACTTTTAGCGAAACAGAAGTTTCAGTCCGAACTTTGCCGTAAACTCAAGGGATTCAGCATCGCTTTGACTTTAACTGCAAACTGCACATGGCAGGCTGCATGCGGCTTGTCGAGAAATGCCTGATACTTCCCTTATCCTAACTTTTCTCTCCCCTTTAATTAAAAGCTGCTGCATGGCTGTGTTAACACTGAAATTTTCTTACCTTTTACTGGTTCTTGTTTCGCTTCGAAAAAACTTTCCTCCTTTTCTTCAGTCTCAGTTGTCGGTTGAGACTCTTCACCGATTAAACCGTCAAAAGGAGACCCTTCCTCATTTTCAACTCGTAAGGACGTTGCAAATTCTGAGCTAGTTCTGTCTACTTCCGTTCTAGAATTTTCGTCGGTTACCGCAGCAGAAAGCTCCTCAAGCGAACGTACATCTATTTCATTCCCTTGCAACGGAACAGAATTTATAGTATTTCCTAAATAAGGAGAGTCTTTTTCGTCTGCACGATCTTCACTGCTCGTTTCCAAATTTACTTGACTTGATTCCTTTTCAACCAATTTAGTTTCAACATTGGCATCCGGAATGCCTTTCAGAAATTCCGCTTCTTCCGTGTCCTTTTCGGCCGACGTGTCCTCATCACTGCTCTCTCCCTTATCAACTTCTTCCAATACTTCCTTCTGAGAGTTCTCACCAAATTCTTCTTCCGCATCTTTGTTATTACCTTCTTTACCGCTGTCTCCTTCCCCTTGCGTAACTTCCTCGTGTTCCACTTTCAACTCTTCTTTTTCCTCTACCTTTTCATCTTCCTCTTTGCTCACCTCTTTCTCTTCACTCTCGACTTTTACATCTTCGTTTTCGTCTTCGTCTTCGTCTTCGTTTTCGTCATCCTCTTCCACTTCTTCTTCCTCTTCCTCTTCCTCTTCTTCTTCGCTTTCTTCCTTTTCAGCTGGTTTCCCACTCAACAGTTTCATTGTCACTTCCTGCAATTTCATAAAGGTGCTTCAGTAAAGTTCTCAATAAAGAAGGGTCAAGCCGATGCATTAAGACTAAAACTTCAATCCTGTAAGGCTTTGCATCGCTGAACTGTGAGGCAGGTCAGTAAAAAATAAACTTGGCAATAATTCCTTAAACATTTGCCTTCGCATTCAAGGAACTCAATTTCATATGCCACGATTACTTCCCCTTGGGCCATAAAGTGACCTGCCTTGGAACATATGTTTCACGGACCAATGTTTGGCAAGATTAAAACAAAGCTTCTCCAAATTCCCGCCAAGGAAACCCTAATATGGGCAGTAAAATGCTCGGTTGGCCAATCACATCACTGCATTTCAAATGACGTCAAAGCGAAATGCCGATTGCTTTCCAGAAAGTTCCAGGGATGAAGTTGTTTGCATCCGCGTTCGCTAAGCCAATGAAAATTCGCGCTCGTTTGTTTTTGTTCGATAAGCCAATAAAATGTCTTGCATTTTTGTTTACGCTCTGTTTTTACGTTTATTTTTCAGGGTCATATGAAAGTGGCTCTATCGCAACGGTCCTTTTACATGCTACCAACCTGCTAAAAAAGACAGGGCGTAGTCTAGTGCTCCCGCTCATTAATAACAATTAACTTTTTAAGCTATAATCAAATTTATTCGAACCAGAGGAGCATCAAATTATGTCTGATTGTCAACCAGCTGGACCTTCACTGGTAAGCTTTCATTTAAAAACCAAGAAATTCTCTTTTATGCATGCAAAGGCTACAGCTCCAATTTAACAAAATACACAAATTTGATTTCGAAGGTTACCTTGATAGTTTTCAAAACAACATTCATGATATCTGCGCCAGTGTAACTTTCACCCGCCTCAAATTCGTTTCTCAGCATGTAAAACACGGTGTTCATTATCCGCTTGACCTGCGAGATTAAACATGATCAGTAGGCGTTAGTTTACAACACAACCGCAATGATCTGATCTGATCTCCGGCTGCGTCACAGAAGTGCAGTTGATTTTGTATAGGTTTACCAATTTTTTCCCCTTCTCACTATGCAGCTCAATGTTAGCCCAGAAGTAACTTTTACAAACACAAATCAAAGCCCTTCGTAACAAATTTTCTCTCGAGCATACATAATTTAAATTTAAAAAAACAGAGATAAACTTTGAAAAACCGTAAGGCTGAACAGTTTTCAAAAACCTTAATTGCAACCATTTGAATATTAATCTTCTTCAATTTTGCCCGTCCCTGCTCTCTTTCCTTTTTTTTTTTCAAAGCCTCGTTTAATATTTTAAGTATAGTTATTTTTACATTTCGTTTGATTTGGTTGCCAGTTCCCAGTCCCTGAATTTGGCTAAATTTTGTGAAAGGCGCGCTTTACAATCGGTAAGCATGACAACTGGGTAACTATCAGTTTACGTTTTGGGAACTACTTCGTAATTAATCCGCGTTTTTTAACCTTCTGCAGAAAATATTCAGTACCAAGGAAATGAAGTGAAAGAATACACGGTGTTTAAACTACAAAACTAAGAATTCGCCGTTGTGCGCGTGTTTATTGCTGTCTTCGATGATGATGCATAGCGGATCTTAAGAGGTGTGTCTTTTTTCATGAAGGAAAGGAAACTTTAAGGGGTTAGCGTAGTGCGCAAGTGTTTATTGCTGTCTTCGATGATGATGCATAGCGGATCTTAAGAGGTGTGTCTTTTTTCATGAAGGAAAGGAAAGGGGTTAGCAAAAAAATATATCTGGCGATCGTTTCGGGCAAAATTACCACTGGAAAAAGACGAGTACAAAAGGATTAAACTCAAACAGGATGCTCACAAACTGAGTCAACTAGATAGTCTTTTAATTCACTAAGAGACCACTTACTTCATCGTTCACGCTCACAGGAGACTCTTGCGTGTTTTCAGCCCCCTGCACTTTGCCTTCGCGCAAACCTTTAGC
>NC_090884.1:51581330-51593830 GCF_036669925.1 Montipora capricornis
TGCGGAGAAAGCAGAATTTCGCAAGTGCTCTTGGTATCCAAAAAGAAAATTGGGGGTAACCACGCATTTTTCAGAGATAATTAAGCTTTAATTTGGCAAATTACGCCACACATTGCTTTGTATTTGAAAGCTCTTTACAAATATTGTTGATTAAATATCTTCGAAAAATGCGTGGTTACCCCCAACTTGCTTTTTGGATTTCAATAACACTTGTTAAGATCTGCATTTCCCGCATATTCAGTAAACCGTGCAAAAATACCTTTGAATTAGTAGGCACCGTCCTTAAAGTAGCTACGGAAAAGCCAAAACTAAAAATATATATATATTGTTGACCAATCATAACAACTGCAGAAAATCAAACAACCAATCTTACTATGGTGATTATTGAAAATTCTCTACGCTGACTGGTTGCACTTGAGTTGATTATTACTCGATAATCACCTAAGCGGATTTTTTTTTCAAAATGGCCGCAAGCCGTTTTGCCGAGGTGACAGACGAAGAAATTAATTGTCTTAAATAAAATGCTTATTTTTGAAATAAGCACCGATGTAATTATACTAAAGCAATTATTCACCTTTGGCTCGGTGAATATATTGTTAAATACTCTGAAGCGTAAATTCATCCAGCCGACACGAAGCGCGGGAAAATGATTAAAAGCAAGTTGCAATCCAGTTTTCAGTTTGCTTGTGATTGGTGGAAAAAATGGCGACGGATTTTTCAGCCTATCACTTGGCGTTTTGATGTAAAACAAAGCAAATGCGATGCAATTTTCATTCAACATTCAACTGACAATCGCCCTACTTTCGAAATGATATGCAAATAAGATTTTTTGTTAACAAACCTTATCTTGCTCTAGTGATAACACTCGTGCTTGTGATTGAGCTGTGTTCACTTGCAATGAATCACTTCTTTGTTCCAACATTGTGTTGCTATGTTCTACAAATCTAAAAACAGAATGTCACTCATGAAACCCGATGCACTACTTCATTTATCTCACTCTCACTCATAATCCCTTTTTCCTCAGAGCGATTTTCAGGTGTCTTCAAAACAATTTTTGCAGTGCTACTCTAGTAACGCGCCTAATATTATACATGAAAAAGTTACTCGATTCTGATTGGTGACAGCTGTGCAGCTTAAGTGTAACACTGCGCAAAAAGTGTAATACACCAGTTCAAATTACACATCGAAATTCTGGATTATGATTGGCTAATGATCAGAACCAATCAAATCTCTTGTTTTCAAATCAAGCGCAATTTTCCCTGATTGCGTGATACGCGTGCGTTTCTTCTGCTTAACCATCTCGAATTTTTTCATGTATATTATTTTAAATAAGTAATCACATGATTTTTCTCGTGCAATTTATAAAAATAAGCACTTGTAGGTTTTTTCAAATACTACAAATTGCACGAGCCCGTAGGGCGAGTGCAATTTTGGTCGTCTTTGAAAAAATTCACTTGTGCATGTTTATTCCAAATTGCACTGGAAATCGTGTGATTACCTATACAAATCGAAGTCAAAAACATAAGCAACTGTGATTTGCTCGGACGTCCATTCCCTCTTTTAGAACTGGCTAAATTGATTGTCAGCGTCTGACATGATTACCCATAGCAAATACTATCGTTTTGGTTTTGTGCCACTCAATTGAAAACTGCTTTTTGATTGTTACCATCAACTGAAAGTTCCTTAACGGTGGTACTCTAGCCCCACCCCTCCCACCCGCAAAAATTGAGCCTTCGCAAATACAAGAGGTGGCTGTGAAACGGCTTCAACTTCATTTAACATTCACGATAACAAAAGAAATGTTGAATGGCTGTTGAAGAACAGTTTAAACATAATTACTTAAACTCCTTCAACATCGATTCAACTTTGATTCGACAAAGTTGAAAGGGAGTGGCAAACGGTTTCGCTATTCAACAAAATCGACCGGATGTTGAAAAAAAATATTTTAACTCTTTTGCCCGGGCCTTTAAAGGCAGTTATTACTAGAGTGGTTTTCAATTGAGTATCGAAAGTAATAAGCAATTTGCTTTGGTTTTGCATTACTTCACTCAGTGATTGGTTCAAAGTTCTCGCGCCACTTTTTCAACCAATCAGAAGTAAAACCAAAACCAATCGTGGCTCGCGCGTGCACATTTTCCCGCGCTTTGTGTCGGCTACGTGTAATTGCTTCGAGTTTTGATTGGTTTACCGGATTGTCTCCGTCCTTTCTGATTGGCTAAAGTAGTTAATTTGGTTTTGGTTTTAACGACACTCAATTGAAAATCGCTCTATTTAGAAAAGTGTTTTTATTCATTTTCGTCAATAAAACTTGCACCACCTCTGACTCTTCTGCAGTAATTCTGATATCTTGTCATTGAGCACCTCAATTTTCTTTGTTTTTTCCGTGCTTTCTACTTTTAATTTCTCATTTTCCTACAAAAAAGAAGCAGCAATATAGCATAAATGCCAGAAAAAACGATATTGAAAACTGTTAACGTACGTTTAATCACTAATAATTGTAATATTGAAACGAGGATGTTATCATTCAACTACTTTATTCGTACATTTTCGACATTGAGACGTGATCTTCGCACTTAACTTAGCTGGACAATTTAAGCAATAAGATCTTTACATGACCATGTCACGTGGCCTTGTCAATCATAAAAAGTGGTCGTGGTACAAAATAGATGCCAGAAATGAAAAGAGCGACTCGGAGATGAAATTAGTAAGAATGTCAATTTTGAGGCCACTGACGTTTAAGTGCGTGATTTTTGAGCGGTTTCAAAGTTTGAAAAATGTAAAAGTATTCTGTGCTGGACGGCAAAGCTTGCCGTCCAGCAGCTGTTTTCCATACAAATCTCAGTTAATGTTTAAGCATTAAAATCACTGTAAAATCTCTCAACAAAATCCCAGTGGCAGTTCTCAATAATTTCATCACGCTCTTTCCATTTCTGGTATCTACTTTGTACCACAACCATTTTTCATGATTGACAAGGTCACGTGACATGGTCACGCAAAGGGCCTATTGTCAAACATATTTATTTCATCCAGTCCATTCACCCGAACACAAGAGCCCAACAAATTGACCTGATCCCAACTGCACCGGCATCACAGAGGTCATGGGTTCCAATCACATTGAATCCGCCTGAATTTTTCAGGTGTTCTGAGAGACAATTGCTTAAATTGTCCAGCTAAGATTTCGTCATATACATATAATGTAGTGATGCCCTGGTCTGTGTTGTGATTGGTAGTTGGAAAAGTAGTGTGATTGGTTGTGAGGATAAGGTGGTAGTAGGTTTGTAAGCTGAGAGAAAAAGTTGTGTGTAGTTCAGGTTTGTGTTCTGAATCTGTCACTTTCATGGCCAAACTCCCCCCACGAGTTTCCCAAATGGTTCAGTACATGGTAGAACATCCGAACAAGTAATCGGAAGTTCGCTGGATGCACTCCTGCAAAGGAACACTCGGGTTTTTTTGTGAGCATAAAGTCAACTTCGATAAAAAAGATACATTTCTTAACCTCTTACCCATTCTGGACGGAGGCGTCCATCGTTTCCAAAAATGATTGCTAGCTATATAACAAGCAGAATGGCTAAACTCCCTGGGAAATATTATTCTTTGATTGCACTCACGTGATAAGTCGGCCACGTTGGTGCCAAAACAATAGAAAAATGTAGCTCAAGGATTTGCATAATAAATAGAATCAAATTCCCAAAAGACTTTTTTCTTCATTGTTCTTTCCACCAACATGGCCGCCATGACGTCAGGTGCAATCGAAGAAACCCACATTAATCCTGAAATGCCGCTGAGAGAAGTTGTTGATAAAATTAATGTAATCCACTTCAAAATTTGGTACCTGCACAATTCTTGTGATGTTGTGAACCAAAATTGAAGCTTCCATAACAGCTTGAGGATTACCATATGCACTGACTCCCATTTGATTGGCAGGAGAAAGTTGGTTAGCGACCTGGACTGACGACTGATGCTGACGATCGACCTACATTGAAAAATCACATTAATACCAGGTAAAGGAAATTTCGAAGTAGGTACATGTAGCTATTCCTGTGTACCCCATGAACGTTCAAGATAAAGGAGACTAAGAGCGTATTGAGGCAACATTTCCCTCCAGCACAGATTTCTGCGAAACTGCCTCCGCTGTCATTCCTCCTAGTCCAAATTGCAATTTTTTTTCAGGGCGAAGAGAAAACTTCATCACACCTCCTTTAATAAGGCATCAACGGAGAAGAAACTGACCGTCCCTGTTATCATCCCTCGAGACACATACAACGTACTTGTCGTCATGGTGAACAAGAACGTTTGGAAACAATAGTTATTTACTTAAGAAATGTATCTGCGATTGACAGAGCGAAGGGTTGAAAAAATACTGATTTTTGGTCAGGAACGTATTTGAGAGAGAACGTCAGGATGTCCAAAAGTTATCTTGGAGGGTCATTAAAGAGCATTAATCTTCGAAAACATTTTCATTTGTACATTAATCACAAGTTGCTCTCACCTTGTTAGAAAGCTCGTCAATCTTGTCTGACAACTTAGCTATGGACATGCGTATCTCTCCCTGCTGTTGACGAGTTTCTGCCATAAGCACCGGGACCATGGCGTCATTGGCTGAGGGCTGAGGCTGAGGAGGAGGAGGAGGGGGTGGTGGTACTGAATACGGTGGCGCAGTTATTATCTGTGGCTGAGGTGCCATCATGGGATAACCCAGACTGCTGGTTGGTGGCTGACCAAGGCAAGAAAGCAGATATTAAAGGGGCTGTGTCAAGAAACAGTACAATAGGAACAAAGTTCCCTTGACTGTATTCCAGAATAGGAATACATGGAATGGAACTGTATTATAAATGCTTTGTTTTTACAGAGATTCACATTAAAATTGTCAAACACCTGCTAAAATGCTATCTTAAACATATCTTTATTATCCTTGTTGCTTCAAAACACCAAAAATATTGTTTTAAAGCATCACTCCACATATTCTTTCTCCGGAATAGGGTCAATTGAACACACCCTTGGCCAACCTTAAGTCACTGGGAACTGGATCGCAGACCAAATCAAGCAAAACGAAGAAATACATTTGTAACTTACTTAAAACAA
This sequence comes from Montipora capricornis, assembly GCF_036669925.1. Taxonomy (NCBI): domain Eukaryota; kingdom Metazoa; phylum Cnidaria; class Anthozoa; order Scleractinia; family Acroporidae; genus Montipora; species Montipora capricornis. Next base: position 51,586,413 of record NC_090884.1, read on the forward strand.
TTAAGGATGGTTGAAATAAACAGCGAATACAGAGATGCCCAAAATTGGAGAAGATTAAAATGGGTTGCAACTGGGGTTTTTTAAAACTGCCCAATTAGCACTAATCATGGCTACCCCTAAGTTTTGGCTACAAAATAACTTAGGATTACAGCTGATTGGGCTTTAATCAACTCCACCATATGCCATAAAAAATTATTGATATAGTGGATCAATGAGTATCGGTATTCTACAACTACCGGTACTTTTGCTAGAAAAGTACTGAGAAATCATGGCTTTTATAAGCCTGAATAAAAAGATATATTACGCTGTTGCATGTCACAATTCAAAAAACTCACTTGATATAGTGCAACCTGTTGCTGTGGAGTGAAGGCTGGCTGAATCACTGGTTGTGGGTTCATAACATGCTGAGGACTAATCATTGGCTGGTGATTCATAATGGGTTGCATGCCAGGTGTAGGATTGTGTAACGTCTGTTGAACTTCAGGATGTACTTGGACTGGTCTTGGGGGTGGCTGGGGCTTAACTCGAGGGCTGGGGTGTGGGTTGGAGCTGATGTCCGGAGGACTTTCTGTGCTGGTTCCTGACCTGGTATCTTGCACAACAGGCTGTGGGCTGGGTGGCACTTCCTATTGGATTTATCAATAATGTCAGTTCAAGAGATTCCACTCATCCCAAGAAAGGGACTTACATGTAAAAAACGCAAACACCTAAAACCTTCTCCCATCCATCCTCCACCAAATGAGGGGAGGCAACAGTTGGGGCATTTGCCTTCAGTTGAGAATTCAAGACCCATTCTGACCACTCCTTTGCACCTGCAAATAGCCAACTGGTTTGCCTCCAGCCAGTTGGAATTATTAACAGCTGTAGTTGCTGTTCTGTTAAGTTGTTTCGTTGATCGTCAATTTGCCCCAAAAAGCCCCTAAGGGAAGTAGTCAACTACCTACTGTACATGTACATAACTTTGTATGTATGTATGTATGTATGTATGTATGTATGTATGTATGTATGTATGTATGTATGTATGTATGTATGTATGTATGTATGTATGTATGTATGTATGTATGTATGTATGTATGTATGTATGTATGTATTGATAATGTCAATTCAATAATTACGATAAATTCGCCTATAAACTTAAGCTCAGAAGTTCCTGCTCTCCCTTGAGATTTCCACTTTCCTTAGTACAGGCATCAACATCTTTTGGAACAATGCTACATGTATACAGAGCAACAATTTGTTTTCAAAGTTAATATTTCCTTCTGGACAACCAGAATGGTCACACAATGGTCAAGGGTTTTCTTCCCAATCTCGTTTTTGTCTATTGTTTTTCAACAATAATAGGAATATCATGAACCTACATTTAATAAAAGAAATCTGCATTAACAGATTTCTTTCAATAGCATCATCGATAATAATCATCACGTTTTTGTCTTTTCTCTTCATCACATGACTAACACTACATGTATGCTACTCTTGCTAAACCCTACAAGATAATATTCAACTATGTCAACCACTGTCATACACTATTCACCTGGTCAGCTTCAACAAAGTCATCATTTTCAGGCTCTGCCACAACTGCTCCTGGAAGTGATAATGGATTTTTTCCCATTTTGGACATCCTTGCCAGCAAACGAGCCTTGTCCGTTCCTTTCTCTGGTGACTGAATAAGTTAAAAAAAAAAAACAGACAATGATCCGCAAGTTTGATACTAAGTCTCTAAATCAATTTGAAGAACACATGGATAAAATGTGGTCGCCTTGGCATAATCTTCTGAATGGACTACTGATCGATGAAACCACATCATAGCAAAACAGACAGTAGTCCAATTGAAGGAGTCCAAGTCGTGAAACTGGTAAACCAAAACCAATGTATTCTCACCTGGGACAACTGTTCTGTAATGGAAGCTGTCCTGCCTTTGATACCACTATCTCCTGTAGCACTACACAAACACACATTCCAGTGAGGGTAAATGAAACAAGAGGTCTCCGGGCAGCCTTCACTTTGTTCAAAGGATTTTTAGCCAATTTCCTTATGCATGCACAGGAAAATTGTGACCCAAAAAAGAGTAAGAGCCAAATCTTATACTGTAATAATTCTGAATTGTGTGAAAGACAGCCACATGTAGACTAAAAATGGAAGGACAGGGCTCAAGTGGAATTGCCAAAACTCACTGGAGTGCCTTCCTAAAACAGAACAATTTTTACACCTTGTGCATGAAATCAGAGATCTATCCTACCTTGCTAAAGTAGTCCATCACTACCCCCACCCCCCTCCTCTCCCCAAACATTGTCCTTGGAAGTGTGTGAACCATGGGGCAAAAAGGAAGGGGCGATGACTGATTGGGGTTGAATCATAGTAAAATATCAGTGGTGTAATTGGCCCACTATTGACAATTAAACTAATGACATTACTTGTAATTTCCTTGCTTTTTGCTAATGAATGCTTCAAATTATATGGCAAGCAGTAACTCTTTTGCTCTAAATCTTTTAAACAAACACAAAAGTACTGTACCATACAGTGAGCTACATATACATGTAAGTGGTGACTGAAGTTACAAATGGCCGATACTGAGGGAACAAGCATTCATCATTTTCAACAATTTAGAGCAAAGAAAAGACTGCTTGCAGTTTACATGTAGCTTAATGTAGTTAATGGTGCTAAACATTTTTTTGTGAAATTACATTTTACCTATACATACACATACACAAAACAGCAGTCCCTGGTTGTTCAAAAAGCGGATAACTCTATCCAGCGGATAAACACTGTTAAGTTATCCAGTGGATAATGATTTATCTAGTGGATAGTGCTATTGGACACCCGTCATACAACCGGAGCCAGAATGCTAAACAGCGATGTTGTCTTATTGTTACCTCAGTTGTGAGACTGAATCCGTGGACCGTTTCCTTGTTCCAGACGGTTCAGACAAGATGTCAGGAAGTTGATCAGAGCTCTGGGGATTAACCACTTCCTGAATAGTTACTGGTGATTCAGTTGACTCTCTGCTGGACTTAACCTGAAGCAAAAATACCCCTTTTTCAGTTTTAAGCACACCTGCCCATAAGACATACCCCCAACTAAGCAACTTGACCAAGTCAAGTCTTTCAGACTACTAGTAAAATTGAAATGAAAATACTAGGATAATGATGTGATGCTAACTTTTAAAGGAAAAGACATGTAATGTATTTCTCAAGTTTATTTCAATCCCAAATAATAATAATAATAATAATAATAATATTTTATTGATAATAATAGGAGGGAGAAGAAGAAGAAGAATGTGAGAGAGAAGGAGGAATAAAAGATGGCAAAATATCAAGACCTGACAAGAGAGGTGGGGAAAATGTGGAAGGTTAAAGTAAAGGTACATCTATTGCCAGTGGTCATTAGGGCATTGGGGACTGTCTCAAGGAGATCGGAGAGCTTCCTCAGTTGCATGGGCATCAGTACACCTGTGGAGCTAAGTTAAACACTAAATACCACGCTTTTGGGTACATGTACTGCAACAATTCTAAGAAAAGTGGTGGAACGATGTGGGTTCTTAAAAGGAAGAAGGGAAAAAGAAAGCTGTGAAATTGTGGGTGACCTTAGGCAACCAGTTGAGGCTTGGCACCCATCAAGAGAACCTGGCTCTTAAGAACAGTGATCGGTGTGGCAATGAAGAATAATAATGACGACTTTATCTAACAAGGCTAACATATTTACTGGTGACCCAGTACAGTGTAGTTTTCAATAATTTATGTCCCTCAATCTGATCGAATTGAGATTTAGAAATGTTGGTTTTTGAGAGATAGAAAACTGGAGAACCGGGAGAGAAACCTCTCGAAGCAGAGTAAAAAACCAACAACAAACTTTACCCACATCCAGAATAGAACTCGCTCCACACTGTTGGGAGGCAGAGCGCAATCGCCACAGTGACTACACCATCCCAGCTCCCCAAATAAAATTAATTAGCTCAGCTTTTAAAACTCCATTGAGTACGACATTTCAAACCTTTGAGCCAAAAGGGTTAAGTCATTCATCAGAATACAGGGACCTTAATCAAGGACGATGATGACGGCTACAAGAGTGTTGTCTCAAAATTTTATTTTCCATTACTACAATAAATTTGTGATTACTCTAAGTCACTCAAAATGGAAAACGAGTGTCAATGTTTCAGAGGTAACAAGGGTGAGAACGGTGAGGATATTAATTTTTAGAAGAGAAATTGAAAATTTATCGTTGTCAGAGTGAGAACGGCATAGAAATGTACACAAATGGGAAACGCACATGCACAGCTATTGTTTTGTGGCGTTCTTGTAGCCAACGTCGTCGTCCTTGCTTACGCTTCCTAATGTACGTACCCTAAGAACTTCCACTTCAAATAGCAGCGACGAGTTAGGAGGAACTCTACCACTCACACCCTGTCAAATGAGAAAAAACAAATTACACATAAAGCCAAAAAGATATAAAGGGTGACTTCTACATAAAATATTACATATTCATCACTCTAAATCAATGTGTACGCAGAATTACAAATTACATAAATTTTCTGAAAAAATTGGGGTTTGCTTAAAATCACAAAATTTCCCAGAGATGCTGTTTTGGTCATGATTGTGTAAATTCAGTTTAAAGAAAATATTAGGTCACGGTATTTTAAAATGTCAAAAATATATAAAATTAATACAGTAAATAATAATTACTGTTCTCACCTTTTCACCATAGGCCAAAGGTGACGGAATAGCAATCAGCCTCTTGCTACCTTTCTTCATTCCAATGACACCCTGCTCCCATCCCTAAAATAATTTTTAAAGGGGCTAGGTCACGCTATTTTAGGTAACTTTGTTTAATTTTGTTAATTATGAGCTCTAAACGTCAAATTGGCAGAACAAAAGTCTTTCATTTGCAAAATCACAGTCACATAACAACTGAGAATGATTTTCCAGCTGTGTAAATGACATTTTGATATAGACTGATACAAAAAAAAGGTGGGCCGACGTTTTTCAAATTTACCCAAATTCAATCCATTTCAATCCTCTCCAGTTTTGTCCAGCCATTTCCGTTCTTGGCTTGCCTGTGTTGTTCTATAGTTTTGAACAGTTGTTTTGATATTTTAGTTAATTCTATGACCATTCGATCAGTGCTGAAATTGCGTAAAATTGCGTGACCTAGCCCCTTTAAATAGGTAATAATATTATTGACTTTATATGTTCACCACTTGCATGTACAGTGTACATATGACATGAGTGTTTAAATGTCTTGCAAGTAAAAATATATCAAGGGCCATCAAACACTACAGTAACTCTAGTTGGAGCCCATAGCAGGATGCTTGCAAAAACTGGGACCAAGGCACTTTGACTCTGGTGCACAAAATACTTCGCCATGCCATGGCCACCTGCAACTAAAATCTCTACTTGGTAATCTACAGTCTCGGTCACAAACACTGACAGAAAACCCCCCCCCCCCCCCGCCCCCTCCCTCTCCTGTTTCAATGTTGATGTTTATGGATTCCAGTGCAAGAACTAACCGGTAAACACAACATTAGAACGGTAAATGCAACAATGAAGGGAGGGAGGAGGAGGAGGGCTGCGTTATCAATAGCTTGGATGCGAGTTACGTGCTGTTCCAGAGAGGTCTTACAACTATTTATGACCGAGGTTGTAGCTGTTTACTGCACTGCATTAGAAGTCTAGATTCCTGAACACTTAATTACCAACCACTGCTAGAACACTGGAACTTACTATGCATGCAGGCAGTACACTGACGTTTACAGTATAAATCTTTGTTACATGTATGTCTTATTCTGTGATGCCATCACCTTGATTACTTTGCCTTTTCCTGTTTTGAATTTAAATGTTTTATCAGTCTCAACATTGCCATCAAAAACCTAAAATTTATAAACAAATAACAAAACAACAATCAAGAGTAATTTACATGTAAAGAATGCAACATACATTGTATGTAATTATGTACTATTTCATCATAGAATCATTTGACTTACACTTCCAAAATTATTATTTTTCCACAACCATCCCGTGTACTTGACTTCCAATGCATCCCCTAACTCAATGGCCTGAAGCAATATATAACATCAAAACAACAGAAATCAAAACCAATGCAAAACTGATAGAACAGCTATTTAAACTCAAAACATTAAAGCAAATGAAACCAGGAAATATGTATACTGTAATATGATTGGGAACAACATTTTTAACTACCAGTTAAAAGACAATAATTACCAGTCCTTCACCAGGAACAAGATCTTGAGTACAAAGGCTTGTTGAAGATGAGTTGAACTTTGATAATCCCACCTGAGAAATAAATCAATAATAACAATTATAATCAACAATCCCAATTACTTTAGCCAGCCTTCGACTTGCACTAGTGCATGACAGCCAAGGGAAGTTATAACTGCAAGCACATAAGTACTGTCAATACAAAGTGTAAGTAGTAAAACGGTATTATTAAATTATGTTGTGGTTCAAATTTTTTCCTTAGGTCTCATGGGCACATATTAATAATTTACACCCTAACCATCGATAGTTACATTTTGAAAATTTGTAGGTGCATGACTTTGTAGAGCTAGCAGACCAGCAGGACACATCGTCCAGTCAGGATCTACTAGATAAACAACCTAGCTTTCCTGAAGTTCTTGCAGTTCAGTGGGTATTGCATCCTACCAGAGTTACAGAGGGCATGGGGTTCAAATCCAACCTACACTGTAGGACACTGATTTTTTGGTTGTCCTTTTGCCCGTTGCCTAGCAACTAGTTTCCCACCATTTGCACAGGAGGGGCATTACCACCTTAAATATCTCCTGTAAGTGTATAGTGGCATTCCTTTTGATAACTATTTGTTACTGTAATCTACAAGCGAAAAGTCAAGTTAATATCATTTGTGACCCTCCACGGGAAAACAGTCAATAAGATGAACGCACGCGCACGGCACGTTAGCACGTTGAAACAAAAGGAGCGTGACTCAACACGTTAGCTGCGTGTTAGTAGCCTACCTCATTAAACTTGAAGCCTTTGTTTTTCACACACGCTCAAAATAAAAGAGCGTGCGATGAGCTTTGCGTCCGCTTACACGCTTAACGTGTCAACTTCTATCGAGCCCGCGTCACATGAACTATAAACTTTTTGTGTGCCTTTGCGTTAATAATTCTATTGAGCCCACATCGAGAAATCTTTGCAGGGAATCTTTTTAAAAATCACAATGGCATGTTTCAAAAACAGAAAGAAAAACCATTGAAATGAAGGAACTACCGACACTAAAAGAATGACTTCGTCAACACAACTACGTTTGTTTAATTGAAGTCACGCAAGCAGAGACGATTGAGTTCTCTTATGTGAACACCGGCCAAAGGAATATTGAAGAAAAGTCGAAAGTTATCCAACTTCGCTCACAGAAACGCCTAAGTAATTTTTTCCCGAGGTCTTTTCACC
>NC_090884.1:51598830-51613830 GCF_036669925.1 Montipora capricornis
ATAATTATAAGTTTCTAAGTCGACAACTTTGTACTTACAGCTGTACATACACAACAATAATAATAAGCTCATCTGCAGTAATTGGCTATAGCCTTTGCAGATTATACAATTAGAAAGAGAATTAAGTAGCTCTTGAAAATCAGCAGGCGGTTGAAAGTTGCGACATCTTTACAGAACCCACCGTTGGTAAGTCACCACATTGATCCGTACATGGTACAACTAAGAATGACTTAATTCTATTAAAGTTAATCACGGTTTTCTTTGATACGATTGATCAGAGAATAAGCTTAGGTTTACAAGACTTCTTCTAAGTTCTATTTCAGGAGCTTTAGTATTGCGCTGACTTAAGCAACCACGTACACCCCTGAAGTATCATTAAATGACGCAAAATCTCATGAAGTTAATTTGATCCCGTTTTAGCCCATTTACTCATACCTGGTTTCTCTTTCTTCGGCTGTTTTGGCGGTGTGTAAGTCAAGGATTCGTTTCCACCAGAGAATGACGCTTTATCTTGACCAAACAGGGAGGCCAATTTGGAAGAACTGTTCGAGAGAGATAGAACACTGTCACGCGCGTTCTGCGTACCGCCATCTTGTTGATCTGAACGCAATACAAAGCAAGAATGGACAACGAATTAAAACTAAAGCTTACCTTCGAGTCGGTGGAGACATGAAGTCTCCATCATCGTCGTCAAGGGGGGATGAAAACATGGCAAAATGGGTGATCTCACAAAAGATCAAACGGCAAAGAATGGGTTTTCCGGTGCCACTCGTGATTAGAAAATGAAATCTCCCTTCACTTCCCCTTTGGAAGCTGGGCTCTAACGCAGAATTCCGCTGGTCAGTTTCTCAGCTGTCCGGTATCCTAAATCCTAAATCGCGCGCGCTCCAGCGGTCCAGATTTCCCTATCCGGACCCCGAGTTCCGACCGCTCCGAAATTGCCAACTTTAGCAACTTTTCAAGCTTGTTGTAACAGCGTGAAAGTGTCGTAAACAACGTAAAATGTAAATGTGAATGTGTGAATAAAATGTGAATATGTGTTGCTTTGATTTGAAGCTCATTACTCCACTTTATTTTAAGCCGCGCGCTCCTTTTTCCTTAATACCAATTTCTGTTTCGTAACGAACATTTTAGGCCTCGTAGAAATAAATTTAACACGCCTAGGTCTGTCCGTTTTGGAAAAACTGTGCCCTCGGCAGCATACTCGAGACCTCTAGCACAGTTTTTCCCAATACGGACCTCCCTGCCGGCAAGTAACATATATGTCTTCAGGGGCACCCAACGAATCTGTTCCTCACATTATCTGTTCCCCAGAGGAATCTTGCTGGCTGGCAAAAATACAGGTGTTTCGATGAGCTGGCTGGGAAATTTATTATTGATAGACGTTTTGCCTGGGAATTACTGACTTTTTCTAGTATTTCAACCCGAAGCTGGCCGTAGAAACTCTGAAGACTGAGGACGACTTTAAAAAAAAAAAAAAGACCCTTCCCTCTCCCAGAGAGTAGTCACAAACATACGACGGCTGGTCGGAGTGATTTCGCTTGCGGAAAAAAACCTGTTTTGTCCCGATTTTGTCGCTTTTGTTTGGTCGTTTTGGATCGAGGGATTTGAAAGCGCGCGGAATTCCTGGCTGGGAAATAAATTTGATCAGCTGGCTGGGAAACCAACCAATTTTATCTAGCTGGCTGGGAAAATTTTTGAGTGTCTTGCTAGGAAAAAGGAACAGATAATGTTTTCCCAGCAACACTGAAAAACACCTGAAAATGCCTTATTAAGATTTATTTTCATTAAGTGGGGTATAATAATACATTTTACAACAAATTGGTCGTTGGGTGCCCCTGTGTCTTTAACACATATTTTTTTTCCTTAACTTATCACATTGCCATGATCTCCACTTCAACTAATCCAAATAATTTTACGATGTTTCAGCCATGGTGAGTCGATTTAAAGAGTCAAAGATTTAGGTAGATTGATTAAAAGAATAACATTTTCAAGGTAGGACTTCAGAAGTCTATTTTCTAACGATAATATTTGAAGCTGAATAGCTTATGGGGTCGTGCACAAATGAAATCAAATCAAATTAATACCGGCATATCAAACCATATTGGTTTTTGAGGAGAGGGGAAAACCAGATTACCAGGAGAAAAACCTCTCAGTGCAGAGAAGAGAACCAACAAACTCAACTGCTACACATGACGCCGGATCTGGGAATCGAGCCCGGGCCACATTAGTGGGACTGCGAGTGCTCTCGCCCAATAAGTAATACATTAGCAAAGGCTAGCAAAAACAAACAACCAGTCGAAACCACAGGCTAGCTATAAAGTAGCCAACATAACAATTACTTTTTAAAAAAGTTTCATGTTACTCCACAAGTCGCACAGATACTGGGTAAAGTTTAGGAGTCATGGAGTCTCGGCATGCTTCTTGAGTTCCCAGTTCGCCGGGATGTCGTCGATCCTGCAGCTTTCCCTTATTGCTTGCCTTAAATTAATTTTATTTACTACAGCAGTAAGTGAGACTGCCGAAGAACACTTCTCTCAGTTTTAAGACGAAAATTCCTCTCTTGGGCATAGAATGATGTTTGGTGAGGCTCAAGGAATAGTTACTGGTAACTAATATCATTCTCTAATTGCACTGTACTGTTTCAGCAAGCTTGATGTCCATTTTGCTCAGCAGTTGGGCAGAGAGGTCGCTTGGCTTTCTTTTTTCTTCTTCGAGAGTAGACGGGGCTAATTGAGAGGGACATGGGGGGGCCCGAAACACCGCAACACCGCAAAAAAAATTAACGAACACCGCATCACCGCAAGAAAAGTCGACGAAACACCGTCACCGCAACAATTATTTTTAGCTACATGATTTTAACGTCTACACTTGACATAACACGTTTATACCTAAACAATTTTCCACAAAATAAACACAACTCCTGGTGGCAGCGGTCAAGTTACTTATCAAGTTACGTATTTATCAAAGTAATCTGATTCTAATTGGCATCTTAAGCGTATTGAAGATTTACTAGAATATGTTGTTATGTATTTTATTACAAATTAAACAGAATGGTACGTGCTTGTCATATTTTATCTCGGATTAACGAAGTTTACGTGCTGAATTTAGGTATGAGAAAGAACAAACAAGAAACCACAGCACCGCAAATGATTTCATTTCACCGAACACCGTAGCTTGAGAAACACAAACATCGCACACCGTTGGGTTTGCGATCACCGCAACACCGCAAATTGAGATTTTATTCACCGCATCACCGCATTGAAAAAACCATCAACACCGCAACACCGCAAATCCCCATGTCCCCCTCCTAATTATCCGAATCGCTGAGGAAAGGTCAGACTCAGTTTAGTGACAGGAGAAAAACGGTGTATTTTAATCGCTGAGATATTTAGAGTTGCTGTTTGCTGATATAGATAAATGTAACAGTTCTCTAAATGCTAAGGAGCTAATAAGTAATGGGTAATGGTTTAAGATCTAACTACCCCAAGAGATCTTCTTCTTCTTACCGTGCGATCGAAATGGTTTCTTCCTTTGAACAGCCCTCTTTGGCGGTGTGCAGTACTTCGATCCATGAAACGTCGGGGGAATCGTTTCCTCGATAGTTGGTTCCGCGTGGCTGTCTGCTATCTCAAATTCCGTTTCGTCGTTTGCTTATAAGGGAGAAAGAGTAGAGAATCTTGATCACTTGTCAAATGAACACTTAAAGTTATCTGAAATCCGTAACCACATGCAACGTACGCATATTTAACTAGTGTCTTTTTGCCCTAACAAAAGGTACTACAGTCAAGACTCCACCGAGTTTGCGTCTGTTCCATATGCTCGCGTTGCTAACGAGGACGTACTACAATGAAAGAAGAAAGTTTTCTGTTTTGATGCGAGAGATCACAGGATCGAGAAAGTCAGAAAGTAACAAAAAATCAGTAAAGTGGAGACTGAGGTTGGCAGGGTTCAATGAGTTGCGACTCCGACTTGCATGAAAACCAAACACAGGATCTCCAATAACAATTTGATCCTGCGTTTATCGTTTATCGTCGGATTCGTGGCCTAATTTTGGAGTCAGTCGGCCGAAGAAAAGCAAAAAAAAAAAAAAGAGAGAAAGAGTCGAATTGCAGAGGTCAGAAACAAGTAGAGATTTAGTGTTCACATGTTTTCCTTTCACGCGGACAGAGAGCCTCTCCTGCGAAAGAATGTCAAGTTTACTCTGGGGTTGAAGTTGAAAATCTGTTCTATATTTCAGATTAAAAGTTAAGAAATGTTTTACTAAATACTTTCATATCTTGCCTTATCGTTTTCTTTTTTGTTTGAAAAAATAAAAAATATGGGTCGGTTGGACGACGGAAAACGGAGAAAAATGGGCAAAGCATTGTCACAGTTGTCGCAAGTTATTTATCAAGGAAGGAAAAACAAGGTTGACAATAGAGGCATTAAAGGATCGCGTATTTTTCGGAAAATGGCAAACCTCTGAGTGCCACATGACATGGCTTTGCGGTGGAGTTCAAGTTCTGACGGCTGGATACCCTTCTTGCGGTAACTGATTATGTACTTATTGACTGAGTTGGAGGACCGGACATGAAAATATTTGGCCCGAGGTCATGGCGTGCGGGCCCGACCTATACTCAGTGAATAAGCATTTTATCATATGGGCTCTTTACACTATTTAAGAGCACTCAGAAGATGAAGTTAGGACAAAAGAAAAAAACAAAAATCTGCACAGAAATTCATCTAATATGTTGTTTGCATTTGCATTTCTGGCTGTAATTTACTTGGATGTTTAAAAGCAACGAAATCCCCTAAAATTGCATCGCACGGAGCAGTACGTGTTCCTAGTAGGGCTGTACGGCTTTTTCCGGCCCTGCTCGCGCTAATACGCAGGGGCACCCAACGAATCTGTTCCTCACATTATCTGTTCCCCAGAGGAATCTTGCTGTTGGCAAAAATACAGGTGTTTCGATGAGCTGGCTGGGAAATTTTGTTATTGATAGAGGTTTTGCCTGGGAATTACTGACTTTTTGTAGCATTTCAACCCGAGCTGGCTGTAGAAACTCTGAAGACTGAGGACGACTAAAAAAAAAAAAAAAAAAAAGAAAAGAACCCCTTCCCTCTCCCAGACAGTGGTCACAAACATACGCCGGCTGGTCAGAGTGATTGCGCTTGCGGAAAAAAACCTGTTTTGTCCGGTTTTGTCGCTTTTGTTCGGTCGTTTTGGATCGAGGGATTTGAAAGCGCGCGGAATTCCTGGCTGGGAAATATATTTGATCAGCTGGCTGGGAAACCAACCAATTTTATCTAGCTGGCTGGGAAATTTCTTGTGTGTCTTGCTGGGAAAAAGGAACAGATAATGTTTTCCCAGCAACACTGAAAAACACCTGAAAATGCCTTAATAACATTTGTTTTCATTAACTGGGGTATAATAATACATTTTACAACAAATTGGTTGTTGGGTGCCCCTGAATACGTACGGCCCTCATACAGGGATTTTCCCAATAGTTTTTCAATGAAAGCGCGCGCGGGGCCGTACGGGCCATATGATAATTGCCGTTTTCACCATACAATTTTGTAGCACCTCACGTTTAAAGCTATAAGTTATTTTTTTAATGCTATAACTCTTGAATGAACACTTTGCTGATCATTTGCACCTCCTTGAGGACGCTGGCTCGGTTGAATTAAAACATGTAAAGTAAAACAATAACTTAACATGGTGCGTCTTTTTTTCCCGCCAAATGCCGAACCATTAGTGTACAGTCTATTTTTGCCACTACGGCAAACCGCTAACGGCCAGCCGTGATTTGAAGTTTGCGGTAGACCTTGAAAACGCGATGCATAATGCCCCTAATGTTCACGATGTCGACAGGAATCGCCTTACTGAATGCAATCAATGTTTTGACTCGCTTTAAGAAGTTGAAAAATTTCCCTTTCTCTGCTAACAGAGATCTCTTTTCTTTTGAGTTCGCCAGACTGACGAGTACGAGAAAAGAGGTCTCTGACATGGGACGAAACTCACTTTGATCCAACACCGTCCACAACTGAGGACAACTTCTTGGACGACACTATTCAAACCGCATGCCCCATGACATGTTTGCTGACTGTGACTTGAGGCAGCTGTGTCCTGCGCATTCCTTTACAATTCCGCTGTTATTAGAGGTCTTTAGATCGAAGGACAAGGACAACTACGAGTTCGAATTTTCCGTACTGAGCATGCGCATAAGGTTTGGAGGCCGACATTTTTCGAAGTGCGCATGCTCAGAACGGAAAACTCGTTCTCGTACTCGTCCTCGTGATCCCACACAACTTATCAAAGTATCACGCGAGGAATCGGCCGCTGGTCTCGGCCGCTAAGTAACCACCGCGCATGCTCAAAACAGTAAATTTCGACCCATGGCAGAGGTTTTTTTTCGTACTCGTCAGCCCAACGAACGCAAAAGAAAGGAGACCTATGCTAGCAGGAAAATTTCCCCTTTACTTTAACATCGTTTTCATTCTCGCTGACGCCGTCGCCGAGACTTTTATATTCCATAACGAATTTCCTAACAAATCTTACCTAATTTCTATTGATGCCCGAAAAGAAAGTTACTTAAAGTTTAAGGGCCCTGAAAGCGAGGAACGTTTTGGCAGAAACATTATTTTGCACCGAGCAAGCGAGGAAACCTGTTTCTAAAAAAACCAGAAGCATTTCCCTCTGACAGAATGAAAGACAAACCGAAAAAACAGTTTCAAAATCGATGTTTTCTCGTTTGTGGTGCCCTATGGGTGGTTTGCAACCAATCTCTAAAGACACAGATAACAATGATGTAATGTACAGTTGCTAGTGGACGTGGATACGATGGCGTAACGTAAATACCACCTCAAGACAAATCCAGAATTTCTTACTTTGCCTGACAGCTGTATCTCCGACAATTTCGAAATCTTCGTAGGTTCCTTCTTCCAGCATAGTGTCGGCTGGTGCAACTGTAGCAATTCCATGAGATTTATCAGTATTGGGAACATGTGATATCCAATCTTGTTATAAAAAGAACAAAATTTCGGTCAGGACTGTTTGCATGATGGAATCGAGAACAGTACTGTCTTTGTCAAAAGAGTTTAGTGAGTTTAGAGCGAGTTTCAATTGAGTGTAGTAAAACCAAAACCAAAGCTAAGTAATTACTTTGGCCAATCAAAATGGACAGTGACAATCCAGTAAACCAATCAAAACTCGAAGTAATTACACGCAGCCGACACAAAGCGCGGGAAAATGTGAACGCGCGAGCCACGATTGGTTTTGGTTGCACTTATGATTGGTTGAAAAAGTGGCGCGAGAACTTTGAACCAATCACTGAGTGAAGTAATCATATCGTAGACCAAAGCAATTCGCTAATTACTTTCGACACTCATTTGAAAACCGCTCTAAGAAAACAAAAATATCATTGGTTAAGAGGAAAAAAATAATCGTGCTGCACGTGCGCCACACATCTTAGCTGATATTGGTTGCGGTCGCATTAGGAAGTGTTAACACTAGTGTTAAATCAAGTTCTATTGTTCAGTGTTCCCCTTGGGGTTCAAAACAGAGAGTTGACACTAGAGTAGTGTAAACAATATTAGGGAGCTTAAGCAACGACAACGGCGACTGCCGCGAGAACGTCACGAATTTGCATATTTAGTGGGTAAAAACAATAGCTTTGCACGCCCTGCACGTGCGTTTTTTCACTTTTATCCATTTCTTTGCCGTCGTCAGCCAAACAACAACGTGAAATAGCCACGTTTTTGGTTTTATGAAGAACGTCAGCACTTGAGGATAAATTTTCATTTTCTCTCCTAAAATGGAGTGCCGTTCCGACTGGTGTCATCTTTGAGGAATTACCACACCCTTGTCATATTAAAAACGTTGAAATAGTCACGAAGCGATTAAAATAACGCAAATTTATATTTTGAGATGACGTTCTCGTTGCCGTCGCCGTTGTCGTTGCTTAAGCTCCCTAGTGTTATACTGTGTGACCGCAACCACTCTGCATAAGAACGACGTGAAACTCCCCTGATTTGAGGTTTTGACCACAACGAGTGAGCATACAAATGTGAACCTTTCGTTCCCCATTTTTACTCCACAACCGCTCTTACCAATTTATTTTTAGGATACTTCGCTAACAATGTACGACGTGAACGAAAACGATAATGCAAAATTAAGCTTTAATTTAAGGTAACGTTTTGGTCGACTTTAAGCCCCAAACCGAAAGTTATTCGCGAATATTCCATCTCGTTCGCGTCGTACAATGTGAACAAAGTATAGCAAAACTAAATTGGTACGAGTTGTTTCAGTGCGAAAATAGAGAATGAAAGATTCACATTTCTACGCTCCCTTTGTCGTCAAAACTGTGTGAGCTGTTTTCCCTTTTAGCTTGTCTTCACACAACCACATTTACAATGCTAAGTATCTTTTCTCCATTAGAGATGATTGGTATAAAAATCTGGGAGAAACCAATGTCCTGGCACGCGAAATCTTTGATCTTGCGGGACCAAGCGAGTAATCTTGAGCGGGCAGCATCGCTCCATCTTGTCCGCTCGGGTAGCCAAACATAGCGCGCGATTTCGTTCATCTTGCCCGCTCACGGAGCTACAATCTTGGACAAATTAAATGGAAAATTGAGACCACCCCTTCCCCCAAAATCAGTGATGGCAAAATGGCGCGTTTTGGCCTTCACGCGTCTTCATCCTTGATTTGGGGGGAAGGGGGCATTTCTGTTCCATTTTATTCTGTCCAAGATTGTAGTCATATAATAAGAAACAATAACGGTTGTCAACGGTTACAACATTATAGACTATTTTCCCAATCCCATAATGCAATACTTTTTGGGGCTTCGTTTACATAAAAACAATACAAGTTATTTACTCTTGGGGCTTTATCATGTTTCAGTGAACAGGATATCCATTGTTTTGATGCAAATAACCCCCCCACCCCCCAAACTAGAATGCTATTACCGCGATTGGCTCTTAATGCTGACCAAAAGAAAAGCGAGCTCTGGGAACTGTGACTGTTCACGTGATCATGCTGCAACGAAACCTCCGTTTACCTTTCAAACCCATTTTTTAAAGTTTCTGATTTCATCAGCAATTCCCAAACTTTTATAAGTATGAATGGTGGGCGAAAATGCAATTTCACGGCAAACCTTTGTTCTCTTATAAGGACAATTAAAGTACAGTGGCTGAGACCATAAACCAAAGGCGAGAAAACACTAATTTTTTAAGCTCACTTACCAGTCAATCCAGAAAACATATGCGTGAGCTCGCGCGCGCTTGCCACGCGGGCTAAGCTGTTGTCACGCAACGATAATCGCACAAATCGGGTCGGTCAGCACGTAGCATGTTTATAATCGAAAGTATTCCTAAGGAACCTCTGTTGCTTATCTACGGAAATTGTAAAAAAAAGACGGTTGCAAACGTTTTTTAATGACAAATCATCGAACAGCCTACGGTTAAAGAATATTCGAAGCTTAAGCCAATTGACTTCTCTTTTTTGCCCGGCTTTAATTAGTTAACCTTTAACATTTTACAGAAAGTAACGTTTACCTTTGATTTTCTCTTCATAAACCAGCGTTACCTGATCTGTGTGAAAAGAAGTCTTGTTCACAGCTAGTAGATTCCTTCTCGTGCTTGATATTCACAGAATCCACGAATCGTAGGACTCCAGATTCTTCCGTACTTCCAGCTGCACCCATATATTTTTGTATCGCGAAAGCTGATGTGTGAAGCAACTTTCATGCTCACTCCTTTGATATGCTTGAGAAATAAATCCACACGAAGTCCATTCAATTGATAGCAACGAGGGCTTGTGTGATTTAAATTTTAATAAATGACTTTACGATAATGCAATGCTGAGAAAAGACACCAGTAGTTTTGGAGAACGGGAAATTTAAACATTTGACGACAGGCATTACGCATATGACGACGCGAAATGTTGCATGAATCACTTCAATGTGTCATTAAAGACGTCAATCTTGCGGGGAGACTGCTGTGACAACCGGCCAGTTCCGAGTTCATGTCTGCCTCTTCCTTAAAGCGAATCTAAGTGCGAAGTTAGTTTTCATTCATATTTAGAGTAGAACTAATTGTCATCACAAATTAAATTGAAGAGGGGACAGAAATGAACTCCGAAATGGGCTAACCTATTGCCGAGCTTGTGTGCTCTGGACCGGAGCGTCGTAACGTGACAACTTAGCCCATATTCATTTTAGACCTGCCTGTTGCGTCTACTGTTGGTCCCGCTGTGTTTCCAGCTGCCCCGTCCTCGACAAGGCAGTGTGATAGAGAAATGTCGACTCTTAGACCATGCTGATGTGAGTAATTTGGTAACTTATGACTTTGACGTTCAAATACTTTGCATTGTTTATTCTCATCCTCCATTAAGGGAAAAAATTAAAACAGTCATCAGTTCTACGTCTGAATTTCGACCTCCTAGCTCGCTCTTCAGTATATTTTGACTTTTGAAGTCATTCACTGGTCGGGAATGCCCGCGGGCTATACTCTCGTTATTAGGTGAACTTTCAACTGGCGTGAGTGAATGCCTTCTACAGAGTGGAGTATTTTGAGAAGGTTAATGAGATGGGAAAGCCGAGGGGAAGGGATTCTGTATTAGTGTGGACATCGAAAAAATGCTTAAAACGCAGGTATCAAAAGTGGTGGGGAACTCAAGCTTGGGGAATGGCGTTGTGCAGTAAAGAAGGACAAAAAGAGATTGGTGGGGTAGATGTATATGTTTACAGTACTGTATATGTATACAGTACTGAGGTCCATGGGTAGAGAATCCAACAGGTGTTACGGATGTCGCGAATTCGCATTCTGAATGGCATTAGTACTGCCTTCTCAGCTGACCCTTCACCCGATGCCAAGCAGCATGACATTGCCAGTAGTAGGGGTGGAGAATGGTAAAATCAGAGACTCGCCGAGACGCCGAGATCCTAGTTAAAAATCCGAGCCCGAGCCTCCTTGGTAAAAAGTTTCGAGATTCAAAAAGGGTAAGAACAAACCATGCAAAAACGAGACTTCGAGACTTATCAAAAACCCTTTCGAGATTTCGAGATCCGGCTACCCACGTTTTTCGAGGTACCATTCGCCACCCCTAGTTGTGAAGCCAGACAGTACAGCAGGATGTAAGGCCTTCTCACATGACATCTCGTCAACCATCGGCAACCATTTAGGTGTCCCAAACTTGAAATTCGGCTTTTGTTATCATGATGGTTTGAATTTTTGATTCGTATATGTAATAGCATGGGCCTGAGGGCACAAAATTGCCCGAGTGGCGAAGCCATGATTCGCAACATGAGCAACTTGGAAAACTTTGAAACTGCAAGTGAAATTAATCCTTAATTGCACGAGGGTACATTGCGATTACATGTTTATCGCATAAATGGCAGGTAGTTATTGAGAGAAGCCCGTTCACTAATGCCGCGACAATCAACTCAAAACGCTTTCATTGGTAATGGGACATTTCGTGCTAGATATATAGCGTAGGATTGGGTTGGAAAAGCAACACTTACCGATCTCGGTCCACAGTAATACACCTTATTCCAAAATGGCCCCCATTTAGATATTCTTTTGTTTTTATTAAAATTAGACCTTGATGCCTCGTTCAAGGCAAAATATTTTTTTGAATTTTCAGCTCAAGAACGAGGCATCAAGGGCTAATTTGAATAAAAACAAAAGAAGATTTAAATGACGGCCATTTTGGAATAAGGAGTATCGTGTGTTTTCGGACACTGTATTAAAACTAGGGAGTTTAAGGAACGACGACGGCTGCGACAACAACAAGGCCACAAAACAATAACGTCATTGGTTAAAAGAGCATAAATAATCGTGCTGCACGTGCGGTCCTCTGCAAAACGACGACGTGAAATGACCAAATTAGAGGTTTCGACGACAACTTAAGCCTGCTACAGAGAATCTTTTATTCTCTCTTTTCACTCTGCAACCTCTCGAACCAGTTTATTTTTAGGATACTTCGCCCATATTGTAGGACGTGAACGAGTCTGAATAATCGCGTAACGCTTATGATAGAACCAAGTTATATTTTGAAGTGACGTTTTCGTCGACCGTCGTCGTCGTCGTCGTATATCTTAAAGTCCCTACTGTTTACACGACTTCAGCAACTTTTTGTGCGACAATTATGATACATTGAGTTAAAGTTCAATTCAATAAATCGTTGCTGTTGACCAATTTCATCGGAGTCAGCATCTGGAAGAAGATTTTCTTGCAACTTCGCTTGCTCTGGATAAGCAACTGCTAACCAATCAGGATCAAGTAATTATGTCTTCTTGATTACCAAAAGTGCCCTCCTGATTAAGAAAAAAATGCCCTCCGTCTTAGCAAATCAGTATTCAGTAATTTTGCCTCGTATACCACATAGATAACTGAAAACTATAGTATTTTTGACAAGTGCGCATGAAACGCAAAAAAGACTCCAACTTTATGATTAATTGATACCAGCAGCATTTACCATTTGTCAACAAAAACAAATGCTGCGAGGGCAATTATTCCTCAAAGGCGAGGTGAATATCGGAATAAAAATCGAGACGAAGTCGAGGTTTTTTTCACCAATATTCAAAGAGCCCGAGTTGAATAATTGTTTTAGTATAATTACATAGGTGATTATTTCAAAAATATGCATTTTCTTTAAAAGAATCAGTAACTCCGTCTTTAACCTCGACACAACGGTTTGTGGCCATTTTGAAAAAACCGCTTATGTGATAATCGCATAATAGTCACCTCAAGTGCAACCAATCAGCAAAGACAACTTTCAATAACCACCTATGTAATAGACCTCTTTAGCTTGTACGTTTTGTTTTCCCTAGAGTAACATCACGTGGCCTGAAATGGGAAAACAAAATGTACAAGCTAACTCGCCTTCCTCATATACGTGGATTGAATTTGTTGGTTCTCTCCTCTGTTCCAAGAGGTATTTTCCTGGGGAAACTCCGGTTTTCCTTTTCACCTAACGCAACATTACATTTGATCTACTTTCCATTGATTCCCTGACTCTCAAATTAGTGTAACACTTGTGCTCGGCTATAAAGGTCGAGAATAGTTAATAGTGGGTCTGGACAAGAACATGACTGTTGATTACAAAAGAGAAAACACTAGATAGCATTGAACTATTCGTTTCTTCTTTTAATCTGAAAATGCAACCACTACTCTTCCAATGAAGCAGTGTACATGTTTGCTCTTACTTCCATATGTCTATAAAGAAGAACCCTAATTCCCTTAAAGAATGATGGTAAAAAGAAGCCGGAAAGGAAGCACCACTTTGTGGTAACTTGCGAAATCGCATAATTATGCAAATGTAATGGACGCGGAATCAATGACGATATAATTAATTACTTCACTCAATATTCGATTTGTAATTACTACTGTTAGGGTGACACTTAATGTAATCAATTTACCACGAATCATACGATAAAGGACACATGAACGATTCAACGAGGAGTAACCACGAGAGGAACGCACCTGACTCAACTTTTCACTCCTACAACTACTACTACTGCACAGTTGCTCGGGTAACACATACCTTAAAATATTCCAATTTCCAGTTAATTTAATTGTTTCAATAATTTCGCATACATTAAATTCCACCTTTATTATACTATACGATCATGATACGATCAAGCAAGTCATGCCATTCGACAAACGCAAACCTTGTTTAACCTCCAACATTCATTCACATTCAGTGATTGATTTTCTGACTTTATATTAAGCGACACTAGTTGCGAAGGGATCTACAAATTCGAAGTCAGTGGTTTCTATAGAAAGAGGAATGAACCTCACAAAACTATACCAAAAAGCATTCGTTTCCTTACACTTAAAGCGTCCTATGAGTGACAATTTACCTTAACAGTCTGTAAGCGTTTAAATTAATGTGATATTAAATACTACACTTTGAGTGAAATAAATAACACCAACTAACAAAAGATTCCTCTTAATTGAAATAAGCTTAACTTTGGTGTCAGCAAATATAACTACACGAACACCAACTTCGAATTAAATGCGTCTAAATGACCGAAATACGATTTATTCAAATGTGTAAAACAACTATGAAATTAGTATAAAAATGTCAACACTTCTGATCGAACGATCTACGTCTGTAGGTTAAACGATCTTTCGATCGAGGTACGAATACCTAACCGACCAATCCCCTTAATTGTCCCAAAACGTCCCATATGTAAGGGGCCTTTCCCACATAACCCTTGTGCTTTACATAAAAAGAGATACCCCCAGTCAATGTTACGTGGAATGCATTCTATGCACAATATCTCGTCCACCGAAATTCCCGATCACTATGCAAAAAAGTAAAATAAGACGTTAAATGGAATTCCTGCGATGTTTACATTTCAAACCACTGACATATGCATATGATTCCTGTCTATGAAATATCGATAAATACCGTACGTTGCTTCAAAAAAAAAAATCCCCGAAACGATGGCAAAGGCATTACGCAGGGAACTGTTTCCTCGCGCCGTAAACATCCCAGGGATAAATCTACAGCTCGACCGTATTCCCATTCCCTTTTCAAATAAAATAACAGTCGAGCGAATTGAGCCGGTTCCTTATTCACTGTCAGATTCCTGTTTTTTGTTCTTCTTGCCCAAGATCTTTCTCAGCGATTTGGACATGTAGTATGGCTTCTCTTGCGTTCCATCATTTCGCTCGGAATCTTCCACTGCAAAGAAAAGTAAATAGCATTAACAAAAGACGACAAAGGGTACCGTTTCCTGGAAAAATCCATTAGTTTTCAGCATGGTATTTCACCAAGTTCAGCAACAATCCTGGTTTTTACAAACATTCTAGAAGATAAATTCGCGTAATTATCGTCCAATTATTCCATTTTTTTTTTCAATACGCTATTAAGGTTTGAAGAGAATAAAAACGTTATCGTTCGTCTCCCGACATCCACCGCTGATCTTAACATAACTCCGCTATCCGCAGTCTCATTCTTCCCGCATCTCGTCTACGTTGTCTGGATCGATATGAACGGTAGATCTT
>NC_090884.1:51618830-51623830 GCF_036669925.1 Montipora capricornis
ACAATTAAAGTACAGTGGCTGAGACCATAAACCAAAGGCGAGCAAACACTAATTTTTTAAGCTCACTTACCAGTCATTCCAGAAAACATATGCGTAAAACAATAGCTTTGCACGCCCTGCACGTGCGTTTTTCACTTTTGTCCATTTCTTTGCCGTCGTCAGCCAAACAACAACGTGAAATAGCCACGTTTTTGGTTTTATGAAGAACGTCAGCACTTGAGGATAAATTTTCATTTTCCATTTCTTTGCCAGTCAATCCAGAAAACATATGCGTGAGCTCGCGCGCGCTTGCCACGCGGGCTAAGCTGTTGTCACGCAACGATAATCGCACAAATCGGGTCGGTCAGCACGTAGCATGTTTATAATCGAAAGTATTCCTAAGGAACCTCTGTTGCTTATCTACGGAAATTGTAAAAAAAAGACGGTTGCAAACGTTTTTTAATGACAAATCATCGAACAGCCTACGGTTAAAGAATATTCGAAGCTTAAGCTAATTAACTTCTCTTTTTTGCCCGGCTTTAATTAGTTAACCTTTAACATTTTACAGAAAGTAACGTTTACCTTTGATTTTCTCTTCATAAACCAGCGTTACCTGATCTGTGTGAAAAGAAGTCTTGTTCACAGCTAGTAGATTCCTTCTCGTGCTTGATATTCACAGAATCCACGAATCGTAGGACTCCAGATTCTTCCGTACTTCCAGCTGCACCCATGTATTTTTGTATCGCGAAAGCTGATGTGAAGCAACTCTCATGCTCATTCCTTTGATATGTTTGAGAAATAAATCCACACGAAGTCCATTCAATTGATAGCAACGAGGGCTTGTGTGATTTAAATTTTAATAAATGACTTTACGATAATGCAATGCTGAGAAAAGACACCAGTAGTTTTGGAGAACGAGAAATTTAAACATTTGACGACAGGCATTACGCAAATGACTACGCGAAATGTTGCATGAATCACTTCAATGTGTCATTAAAGACGTCAATCTTGCGGGGAGACTGCTGTGACAACCGGCCAGTTCCGAGTTCATGTCTGCCTCTTCCTTAAAGCGAATCTAAGTGCGAAGTTAGTTTTCATTCATATTTAGAGCAGAACTAATTGTCATCACAAATTGAAGAGGGGACAGACATGAACTCCGAAATGGGCTAACCTATTGCCGAGCTTGTGTGCTCTGGACCGGAGCGTCGTAACGTGACAACTTAGCCCCTATTCATTGTAGGCCTGCCTGTTGCTTCTACTGTTGGTCCCGCTGTGTTTCCAGGTGCCCCGTCCTCGACAAGGCAGTGTGATAGAGAAATGTCGACTCTTAGACCATGCTGATGTGAGTAATTTGGTAACTTATGACTTTGACGTTCAAATACTTTGCATTGTTTATTCTCATCCTCCATTAAGGGAAAAAATTAAAACAGTCATCAGTTCTACGTCTGAATTTCGACCTCCTAGCTCGCTCTTCAGTATATTTTGACTTTTGAAGTCATTCACTGGTCGGGAATGCCCGCGGGCTATACTCTCGTTATTAGGTGAACTTTCAACTGGCGTGAGTGAATGCCTTCTATAGGAAAGACCACAAGAAATACTATGTAAAAATACGTGGAATCGAGAAACCGTCTCAAGGGAAGCCGCTGGCGACTTGGGTTGTACAAAAGATAAAAAAAAAAAAAAAAAAGGAAGAGAGTGGAGTATTTTGAGAAGGTTAATGAGATGGGAAAGCCGAGGGGAAGGGATTCTGTATTAGTGTGGACATCGAAAAAATGCTTAAAACGCAGGTATCAAAAGTGGGATAAAACTAAGGAGATCCTTTCTGGTGGGGAACTCAAGCTTAAGGAATGGCGTTGTGCAGTAAAAGAAGGACAAAAAGAGATTGGTGGGGTAGATGAACTCTTTTACAGTACTGAGGTCCATGGGTAGAGAATCCAACAGGTGTTACGGATGTCGTGAATTCGCATTCTGAATGGAATTAGTACTGCCTTCTCAGCTGACCCTTCACCCGATGCCAAGCAGCAGTGACATTGGCAGCAGTAGGGGTGGAGAATGGTAAAATCAGAGACTCGCCGAGACGCCGAGATTCTAGTTAAAAATCCGAGCCCGAGACTCCTTGGTAAAAAGTTTCGAGATTCACTAAGGGTAAAAACAAACTATGCAAGAGATCCGGCTAAAATTTTCCGGCGCGAGACCCACGTTTTTCGAGGTACCATTCGCCACCCCTAGTTGTGAAGCCAGACAGTACAGTAGGATGTAAGGCCTTCTCACATGACATCTCGTCAACCATCGGCAACCATTTAGGTGTCCCAAACTTGAAATTCGGCTTTTGTTATCGTGATGGTTTGAAGTTTTGATTCGTATATGTAATAGCATGGGCCTGAGGGCACAAAATTGTCCGAGTGGCGAAGCCATGATTCGCGACATGAGCAACTTGGAAAACTTTGAAACTGCAAGTGAAATTAATCCTTAATTGCATGCACGAGGGTACATTGCGATTACATGTTTATCGCATAAATGGCAGGTAGTTATTGAGAGAAGCCCGTTCACTAATGCCGCGACAATCAACTCAAAACGCTTTCATTGGTAATGGGACATTTCGTGCTAGATATATAGCGTAGGATTGGGTTGGAAAAGCAACACTTACCGATCTCGGTCCACAGTAATCAGCTGAGTAATACACCTTATTCCAAAATGGCCCCCATTTAGATATTCTTTTGTTTTTATTAAAATTAGACCTTGATGCCTCGTTCAAGGCAAAATATTTTTTTGAATTTTCAGCTCAAGAACGAGGCATCAAGGGCTAATTTGAATAAAAACAAAAGAAGATTTAAATGACGGCCATTTTGGAATAAGGAGTATCGTGTGTTTTCGGACACTGTATTAAAACTAGGGAGTTTAAGGAACGACGACGGCTGCGACAACAACAAGGCCACAAAACAATAACGTCATTGGTTAAAAGAGCATAAATAATCGTGCTGCACGTGCGGTCCTCTGCAAAACGACGACGTGAAATGACCAAATTAGAGGTTTCGACGACAACTTAAGCATGCTACAGAGAATATTTTATTCTCTCTTTTCACTCTGCAACCTCTCGAACCAGTTTATTTTTAGGATACTTCGCCCATATTGTAGGACGTGAACGAGTCTGAATAATCGCGTAACGCTTATGATAGAACCAAGTTACAGGAGTACCCAACGAAACCGCTCCACAAAAAAGCCGCTCTGCAGGCTGTTTTCGAGCTGGCTGGCTGAAAAAAATTTCAAGAGTGAGCAGGCTGGTCTTTGACACAAACCGCTTCTGGCTCACTGAGACATGATAAACGTTTTTCTTGGCTGGCTATATAAAGCTCAGATTCTTTTCCTGGCTAAGACATTATTCACTTTGTCCACTGGCGTAAAGTTCTTTTAGCTTAAGCAGAGGAACGATAGAAAATTTCCTTTTAGTTTCTGGCTTCTATCAATCAAGATTTCGTCACGCAATGATCTCCTTCAAAGAGGCGGGCGCTTCTCATTTTTGCCTCGCCGTGAGAGACCTCTGCTAGCAGGGAAGCAGGATGTTTCATAGTATTTATTTTGATCAGATTGTGGAAAAGTCCTTATGGAATGATCGCAGAATTTGATTTTAATTCCGTCCTTTGCAATTCAATTCAGTGTTTACCGAAAGGATTTTAGGCTACCGCCGTTTTGGACAACATCAAGGACACAAAACGAGAAAGGTAACGTGGGCTAAAATTTCGCATGGAACTGTTAATGTTTAAATTTTGTATTTTTGTATATTGAATTACCTATCGTTGTGTCTCCTTAAACAAATCGCCGGGTCACCTCGCAGCTCTTACAAGGTCTCACCTGATTGGAGACCACCCTTGAGGTTTAACAAAAGAACAAATAACAGAAACAATGGACCCTAGGCCTAAAACAAAAGGGCCATTGTTTCTGTTACCCTAGGCCTAAAACAAAA
Organism: Montipora capricornis; assembly: GCF_036669925.1. NCBI lineage: Eukaryota > Metazoa > Cnidaria > Anthozoa > Scleractinia > Acroporidae > Montipora > Montipora capricornis. The sequence continues at coordinate 51,622,771 of NC_090884.1, forward strand.
GGGACATTGTGTCTGTTATTTGTTCTTTTGTTAAATCTCAAGGGTGGTCTCCAATCAGGTGAGACCTTGTACATGTAGGAGCTGCGAGGCTACCGAAATCGCCATCGTTTCTTGAATAAGTACCGGTTTACCTTTCGGGGTTTTGTCAAAGTTCTGCCACCGGCACTTTAAGATAAGAAAGAGAGACGTTGGGAATGGAGTTGATTAAAATTCTGCTACCACGCTCCATGGTTTTTCGTACAACTACCCAAACCCTAATGTGAATTAACAAAAACCTCTCCAGAATATATTGCTCGTTCTTTAAGCCACGCGCAGATCTGGCAGATAGATATCCCGGGTAAAAAATCGATTCTTATTCATCCATAAATGGCTGCGCACCGCGGTAGTAGTCCATCTCACTCTTTCTCCTTATTCTCATTCATCAACTAAGGACCATGGTGGCAGTTTATTTAAGTACCTTGTCAGTGAACGGGTAAGTAGAATTGTTCCATTTTTTTTATTGTTACGATCATGGTATTTTATTGTACGCTGGGGATGGTTCAAAGTACAACGCAACTGTTTTTTTCCAGTGTCGCTGCAGCTGCAAATATGATTACTCCCTGTTTAATCAACTTTTGTGGCATAGTTAGTAGAGGTATAACTGAAAAGGACAATTTTCTCTAAATGCATGCATTTTTTTCACTTCGATTGAGCCGCTTATAACATCTCCAAATTATATCGATTCAACACTAACCTATCACTGAGACCTAAGATAGCAAAAAAAATGCTGGAACTTCGCTTGCCTGGATATGTACATGTAACCGTGCATTTGCAAAGCAACAGAAGAGGAAATCACTGAGGAATAGCAAGCGTACAAAGAAATATTTAATGAGAAAATTTGTATCGTCAAGAACTTAATTAGTTTCGTTTAAATTTCTTTAAACAAGCCGCGTCTCTCTTTTTTCCCGTAAAAACACTGGTAGAAACGCAAACGCAACTGTGCTTCTTGTCTGAATTCTGCGTTCAAAATAATCGGGCTAAGTTGATGATTTCACAGGGTTTAACCATTTGGTTGTGGTAC
>NC_090884.1:51628830-51631330 GCF_036669925.1 Montipora capricornis
GCAGGGAACTGTTTCCTCGCACCGTAAATATCCCAGGGATAAAACTCCAGCTCGACCGTATTCCAAATTCCCTTTTCAAATAAAATAACAGTCGAGCAAATTGAGCCGGTTCCTTATTCACTGTCAGATTCGGGTTTTTTGTTCTTCTTGCCCAAGATCTTTCTCAGCGATTTGGACATGTAGTATGGCTTCTCTTGTGTTCCATCATTTCGCTCGGAATCTTCCACTGCAAGGAAAAGTAAATAGCATTAACAAAAGACGACAAAGGGTACCGTTTCCTGGAGAAAAAACAAATCCATTAGTTTTCAGCATGGTATTTCACCAAGTTCAGCAACAATCCTGGTTTTTACAAACATTCTAAAAGATAAATTCGCGTAATTATCGTCCAATTATTCCATTTTTTTTCAATACGCTATTAAGGTTTGAAGAGAATAAAAACGTTATCGTTCGTCTCCCGACATCCACCGCTGATCTTAACATAACTCCGCTATCCGCAGTCTCATTCTTCCCGCATCTCGTCTACGTTGTCTGGATCGATATGAACGGTAGATCTTGTATCTGTGCGTTGTTGCCGAAACGTTAATTCGGTCCTTTTACGTTATTCTTCAGCAGAGTGCGGCAAAGAGTGTTAAAAATACCGGAATCAAAGTCTGTCTTTAAACATGATAAAATACAACGAAAACAGTAATAATTATCACAACGCTTCTGCATGTGCTTCCCAATGCCAATGTTGCTTATAATTATGCTTATCGCCCAAGTAAACAGGTCTAACTGTTTTAAGTTGTACTCACAGAAACAAAGGAAAATGGTATCGATAGCCATGTTGTAAACACTGAAGAAGGCGTGGGCTACGACGTAAGCACCCACAGTGATGATCTGAAAAAGAAAAATAATAAAATGTTCATGAATTTGGCAAGTTATGCTTCAGGGATAGCGTAGTGGTGAGAGCACTGGCCTCCCAGAATCGGCGTCATATGTGGGTTGAGTTTGTTGGTTCTCTTCTCTGCTCGAAGAGGTTTTTCTCCAGGTACTCCGGTTTTCCCCTCTCCAAAAACCAATATCTGATTTGATTTCAGTTACTTTCATTAGTGTCCCCAATTAGTGTTCTAGCCTATGAATAGCTGCGAGGCTGCCGGTGATTCCACTGCACGAAGGTTTGTATCAAAACAGGGTCACAGGCAGCCTCGCTTCAATTCTTATAGCCACGTAACTTAGCTCCATGCAACTGTAAAATGGTCTATTGGCTCGATTTACATTACAGTTATAACATCGAAGGAAGGTTTGAATAATACAAAAGGATGCAAGAATGGGCAAAATTGAATAAGATTAAAATGGATTGCAATTGGAGGTTTTTTGGAAACTGTCTATCTCTGTTGTTTGTAATTATGCTCGACAGACTTTTTTTAGTGACGAAAGATAATAAATATGAAAGCCATATATATTTGAACGGCGAAGAGATGAATTAAGTTAAGATCCTGATCATCGTAGTTTTTAACGTTGCTCAGAGCAGTAACCAAAGGAAAGCCTGAAAACTTCAGGCTTGAACGGGATTTTTTTTTGCCACGAAGCTTTGAGCTGTGTTGTTTAAAATTCATTTCTAGGTTCACGGTAACTTGCATAGCGAGTAGGGGCGCGTAATAGATAAACTACACAAACGCAACTGCACTGCCTTGACACAGCCCCTTTAACTCACTGTCGCTTTGTTGGATGACAAAATCCTTGGTTGTGATGTGACGTCACGGCGAGTGAAGGGGTTAGTTTCAAACGAAACCGCGGTGCTGCGTCGGCGGAAGTGAATCACAAAAGTTTGGCTTTATCAGACGAGTTGATAGATGGAAATTTACCACCGTAAGAAAGATTTTCGAGCTGAGACTAGAGGTCGTGAGTTCGACTCCGGCCGGATCAACAAATAACTCAGGAGAACGTGCTGCCTTTGTAATTTCAACTGCAAATGGTTAGACTTACAAGTCTCGGATAAGGACCATCAACCATAGACCCCGTCTCACATTATTCTGTGGGACGTTGTTCAGCATGAGTGGTCGACTTAATTTTCTTAATGGATGATTCGATCAGACCACATAGCAGGGACTTCAAGATCCCCGACGGTCGTCGGAAACGTCACCTCAAAATATAAGTTGGCTCTATTGTAAGTCTTTCGCGATTATTCAGTCTCGTTCACGTCCTACAATATGGGCAAAGTATCATAAAAATAAATTGGTACCAGCGGTTTTAGAGTGAACACAGAAAATAAATATTTTCAGTCGCATGCTTACGTAATCCTTAAAACCTAAAATTTAGTGATTTCACGTCGTCGTTATGCAGAGGACCGCAAACATACTTCCTAAAATCCGTGCTGCACGTGCAGCACGATAATTTATGCTCTTTTAACCAATGATATTATTGTTTTGTGGCGTTGTCGTAACCGTAGCTGTAGTTACTTAAACTCCCTATTATATAACTACCGACAGATGCTAAGTGCTGAAACTGGTAAACTGAGCAG
>NC_090884.1:51638830-51646330 GCF_036669925.1 Montipora capricornis
GGCTGGTTACGTGTCTGCTAGATTTTTCTGCAGATTCCAGGCAGATAATTGAAGGAAGGGGGACGAATTTTTATACGAAAATCCCGCCAAAGCAGAAACTCATCCAATCAGGCCCCAGTTGTTCGAAGGGTGGATAGCGCTAACCATTGGATAACTCAATTGTTTTTTAAAGTGTTTATCCTCTGGATAGCAATTTATCCGGTAGATAGCGTTATCCACCTTTTGAGCAACCGAGGCCGGATCGCTAAGATAAGCAATGCGAACTGTTCAACAATAAAACCACGGTCGAAAAGCCTCTTGGTTGAAGAGGGGCGTTTAAGTGTTACAAAGCTTTCTGCTTGGTTCACTAAGTCCGTTACCAGCTAACATACAGCATGACTGCGCAAGTGTTGCCAAGCTGAAAAATTTGTCAGTGAATTTTTTTATTAGTATCCAAAAGTTCAAGCTACGGAGTAATAGTTCAATAGCGCCATGACGGAGTTTACAAATAAAAAAATAAATATTCTTTTGGACAGTGTAGAGCCTTTATGACTTTACCTCAAAACATTTCTCATGAGAAGGAAAAATGCGTCCTTAGCAGACACACAGAAGTTTTTGCCATGTACTGCGATCTGAAATGGGTCAAAGAAGATTCTCAGGCTACTGAGTCCATATCAAAGTCACGGGAAGCCATTTTCTAAGAACCACTTCAAAGGTATATAATAATACATACTGACACTGTACAGAAATCAAATCAACTCTCATCAAATCGTAGGTTGGTTTTAGAGGAGAGGAGAAAACCGGAGTACCCAAAGAAAAACCTCGCGGAGAAGAGCAGAGAACCAAAAAACTCAACCCACATGTAACTCCATTCCTGCTCTCACATCAGGTAAAGGTCTTAACTGTTTTGCGTGAACAGCGCTATCCGACGGATAAACCCTAATCCACTGGATAATTCAAACGGTGGGATAAACGATTCCGCTACAAGACTACCTTCTTAAAGAAATTAAGAGATTAATAAGGGTGGATTAAAATTGCTGGACATTCAATGCTTGATTAGTGCAAAACGCATGACTTGGTCAAAAAGAAACTACTGGCTTACCACCCGAATACTTGGAGGCATATTTTCAAAAGTTATCTTTTACCATTTTGAGGGATAGCCTGTGTACACCCACCCCCCCCCCCCCCCCCCCCCTCTCGCCCCCTCGCCCTCAGAAAACTTTTTCTTCTAAGGGAGGGGGTGGCTCTACACTCTACACGATTGAGAGGAAACGTTTCTATCGTGTCCGGGACACTGGAGTGATTTTTACAAATTAGCATCAAAGAAACTTCTTTTATTGCCCATTTCTTGATTGCTGGCTTCAGATATCAAGCAACTTGGCTTTCCGAAAGAGAAAACTTAGAGAAACAGAATTTTCATGCTTTTAAGAGAAAAAAAGAGCACCCTTTTGTTTGCCTTTGTTAAATGGTTTGGCACGTTTTCGAAGTTGATTACGTTTGATTAATCGCAAAAATAAATTGAAATACATAGAATTTGCAATTGTTAAACAGCGTTTCGGTTAACGGCTTTGTCATTTGATCCTAACGTCCTTGATATATACAAATTTACACTTACCATAATATATGCATTCTTGTTGAGGAACTTGAGGAATTTCTCCAAGCACCAGAAGCAACATTTTAGGCACCTGAAGGAAAGGAACGAGAAATGATCTAACCTCTTTTTCGTGAAGTTGTGGAGGTGCTATAAGGGGAAAAATTTCAACTGATTGTGTGCAACACTTTAAATTTTGTCTTCACTATGTTTGATTGTATCACTCGCAACGCCGCTTTTAGTCCTCGATTGAGTACAACATCAGACAAGTAGGATTTCAGTAGGATTTCCTACAGGTTTTTGTACTGAACTGTACGGTGCAACTATAACTGCCAGAGACACAAACGAAACACAAAGTATCGAAAAACATCATGAATGACTGTCCTTACTTGACGAGGTACTTTACAATTTCACTTTGTTGTCCAGGACCTGCAAGGAGCCACCAAACTCATCAGCAAATCAAGACAAAGCAATTGCAGCCGTCTAATAGAATCAGTAGTGTAGCAGCTCTCTTAACCCGCTATTGTTTGGCATAAAGTAAAGTAACCATATTTAACGTCGATAACTCGTAACAGTAATTCAACTGACAAACCAAGGATGCGAGATCCGGGAATCGAACTCAGGACCTCGCACTAACCGACTGCGCAATCCTTGCTCCTGTAAGCAGCTGAATTGTAAGCAGCTTTTATTGCCTTTAAGTCTACGTCATTGTTCCAATTGTTTAGTCTTTTGTTTCTGGCTAGGGTAGCGAACCAATCACATTACACGTTACAAGAGCTGCTACATCACCCATTAAAATTGCTTCTTTAAGGACGGTGCCTACTATTGTTATTGCGCATACGTTCTGCGCATCTCGAGATACTTGGATTTCCTATGGCTTGTGCTTATTAATACAGGGATATTTTTGCGCGGTTCAAAACTATGCGGAGAAAGCAGAACTTCGCAAGTGATCTCGGTATCCAAAAAGAAACTTGGGGGTAACCACGCATTTTTCAGAGATAATTAAGCTTCAATTTGGAAAAGAACGCCATACACTGCTTTGTATGTTAAAGCTCCTTACGAATATTGTTGATTAATTATCTTCGAAAAATGCGTGGTTACCCCCAATTTTCTTTTTGGATTTCAATAACACTTGTGAAGATCTGCTTTTCCCGCATATTCAGTAAACCGCGCAAACATACCTTTGAATTAGTAGGCACCGTCCTTAACTGCGACGATTCGATTGGGAGAAATTTATAAGCACACAATAATTGAGATTTATTGGGCTTCAGGAGATGTTTACCATTTAGTTTGTGATCAAGATACTCTAATCCCGCTCGTATGAGCTGCACGATAGCAATGATAAGTGATCCGAAGGCAAGGGACCCAGTGTGGTACCTACGACAGAACAGTACTTAGACGTCAGTAACTGCTGATGCCACAGAAAGCATAATGGCGATTAAAATTCAACATAACTGTGAACACGAAAAAGAAATAAATTTACCGTAAGGTGCGAAAGAACGAAGACGTGACTGCAAATTTTGGAATGTCCTGTAAAGCAAGAAATGTGACTTTACGTTAAGTTCCATCACAATAGCCATAGTTACTCGAGGGACTGGATATGAAACCCGGAAACCTTCAAAACGCGAGAAAAGTACTGCCGCAATCCATAACAATTAACCGTGCACAATCTTTTGTTTTCACTTTACTTGCGAATAAATTAATGAAAACTTTTGATTGGTTATCTTCTCCGAAAATTTACAAATATGATATGTTTTGTGCATGATCGGGGTCAAAACAGCCAACAAAAACATGATACAAAGAGACCTGTCGAGTTTCATAACCACCTCCATATATTAACCATGCAAAAAATAAGAGTTGAAGAGAATGAGAACCTCAGTCCAGTTTGTGGAATAAATGTGGATTTCAGCTGAGTTACATCTTCCGAGACAACAGCATTAGCAGCTCAGACCCGCTCAATCACAGACATTCAACATAGCATTTCGTATGAGGAGTTATTACGCATGTCGCACTCCGATTACGTCATCAGACGTTACAGAGTTCAGACAAACTTAACCCATTCACACCTCAAACGTCCTACGACCCCCCCCCCCCCCCCCCCCCCCCCAAACGTTGCGGAAGCAAACGTTACCCCGTTTGCGACCCAAGGAAAATTTGTTTCGGAAACCAAATTTGTCCGCAACAATGTTTCCTCGTTTGCAGGCGCCTTTACTTTAGGACGTGAATTTCACAAATTTCCCTTCTGTTATGTTATGTTATATCCTCATCCACGAAGTCGTATTTTCAAAAAACAGATTGAAAAACAACCTGTTATATCAAATACTGACTGAAGCAATCCCTGCATTGCATCATACCTGGGCATATGAGATAGTCTACTCTTCAAACGATCTCGAGATAAAGGGAAACTCAATCTCGACCCAAGAGCTCTTTTCTTGGAGCTCTGGGGAACAACAGTGTCATCTCCTTGGTTTTCGTGAAGAACAATCAAAAGCGTCTCTTATTGGTGCGTTCATTTTTGCTCGAGGAGTGAGCAGGCGCAGTAAGGTTCAAATAGGCAATTTTGGGCTACAAGAATCCTACGGCGCATGTTCTCATACACAGAGTTTCCCAGAGCCTTGGGTCTGGTGACGAGAATGAGGGGCAACTGTGATATCAAAAAATGAACTATATGTACTCACATTTTTCTTGTCCAACGCCCAATAGTAAGAGGCAAAGGCACCAGCCAGCACGCACATTCCAAGAGCAATGATGAAATTCATCACCCAAAACCACCCAAATAAATGGACGATTTGCAATCCCAACAAAATCCTGCGTACAGAGGATAAGAAAGAATACTTCCAGTAACAATTAGCTTTTACGTTAAAAATCGCACCCAACAGCGTAACGTGGAAATGCAAGTTAACGTGTAACTATCCAACCAATCCTCTACCTCGGAAATGACTATTATCGACAATTCCTAAGTTTCTCTAAATTGATTATCGTCAATTTAGGACGCCTAGCGTTTGATAGGGATTATGGGAAATGAATATCTGTTTTTAAAATCCGAACTCCAATGCCTAAACTCGCTGGACTCGAACCTGGGAATGTTCGATTAATAACCCTTTCACTTAACCACTAGACTACCGCATCGCTAAATGCCAGAACATTTTTTTTAATGTGTGAATATATTTTTTCTTCCACGTGGCACGTGCAAAAAAATATATAGTTAGCGATGCGGTAGTCTGGTGAAAGGGTTATAAATTGAACATTCCCAGGTTCGAGATTGACGAGTTAAGGCATTGGGGTTCGGATTTTAAAAATAAATATTCATTCCACATAATCCCTATCAAGCGCTAAGCGTCCTAAATTAACGATAATCAATTTAGAGAAACTCAGGAATTGTCGAGAATCGTCATTTCAGAGGTAGGGGATGGGTTGGAATCTAATGTCATGCGCCTCTAGTTTCAAATGCCGCTATTGATGAATAATTGTGTAACGCCCTAGCAAAAGTAATAACGAAAGACAGAAGTGCTCCTTGCACTTATTATTTGACAATTTAAGGACGGTGCCTACTAATTCAATGGTATTTTTGCGAGGTTTACGGAATATGCAGGAAAAGCAAATCGTAACAACTGTTATTGTAGTCCAAAAAGAAAAATGCGGTTAACCACGCATTTTTCAAAGATAATTAATCAACAATATTTGTGTTTGTCTCTGGAAAATGCACGGTAACTCCAATTTTCTTTTTGGATACCATGAGAAGTTCTGCTTTCTCCGCATAGTTTAAAACCGCCCAAAAATATCCCTGTCTTAATAAGCACCCCCCATAAGAAACCCGAGTATCTCGAGATGAGCAGAACGTATGCGCAATAACAATATAGTAGGCGCCGTCCTTAATCAATAGCGAGCTTACGCAACATTTTTAGACGAGTTTTTAAGGACGGTGCCTACTATTGTTATTGCGCATTATCTCGAGATACTCGGGTTTCTTATTGACGAATCAAGTTGGTGCCATTCTATGAAGTCTGTCACTAGGTTTGTTAAACAAGATAAAAATAAATAAGAATAAGTAAATGAAACTAACAATCTACAAATACCACACAAATATGTTCATACACTGTGCATGTATTGTAAGTCAGATGTTCACTTTTGTCAGCTTTCGACAATGAAGACCTCATCTTTTAAACCTGGGGGGCTGCTTTAACAGAACAACCAATAATATTTTTAAACCCATAAAGCCAAACAGTTAAAAAAGCTTACTCATTGCTGGTAAAATCCACAAAATTGCAGGTTTTGTTGGTGACTTCACTTGAAATACTATTCAGTTGTTCTCTCAATTCCTAAAATTAATCAAAATATTTGAGAATAATAATTGTAGATGTGATAGGCTTAAAGTGTTACTATGACCAAAAATCAATTCTACTTTTTCTTTGTATTTCAAAACTATGTTGACTGAACTCTAAGTGACTGACGTTTTAAGCCTTCATTTCAAAAAGCCACCTTTTTATTTTGACTGGAATTTTTTTTAATTTAAAGGGGCTAGGTCACGCTATTTAAGGCAAGTTTGTTTAATTTTGTTAATTATGAGCTCTAAACGTCAAATTGGCAGAGGAAGAGTCTTCCATTTGCAAAATCACGGCCGCATAACAACTGAGAATGATTTTCCAGCTGTGTAAATGACATTTTGATATAGACTGATATAAATTTGAAAAAAGGTGGGCCGACGTTTTTCAAATTTACCCGAATTCAATCCATTTCAATCTTCCCCAGTGTTGACCATCCATGACCCCTCTTGGCTTCCCTGTATTTTGTTAGAGTTCTTCTATAGTTTTGAACAGTTATTTTGATATTTAAGTTAATTCTATGACCATTCGATCAGTGCTGAAATTGCCTAAAATTGCGTGACCTAGCCCCTTTAAGGACCATTAATTTTCGCTTTTCGTTACACCAATTTTCTTTCTGTGGTAACAACCATAAACTTTCCTTTTAATGTAGTTCAGGGAAATTACTTGTAAATATTCATACTTTGTTAATAGAAGAAACAATTCTTGGCATCCTTATTGTTATTATTGCGTGACCTAGCCCCTTTAATGGTCCGCCATTACTAACTTTAAAATCCTGAGAGAGCTGGATAAAGGATAAGATGACGTCAAAGACTCACTAGTTTAAAAATGCAATGCGTTTGCACGTGCATAAATTAATATGAAGCATCAGAATTCTGAGCTTTCAGACTTTTAAACTCGAGTTTTGCATGATAATAAGCTGCGTTTACATGCTGCAATTTTAAGCCAGTGAGTCTTTGGTGTCATCTTTTGCTCAATCCAACCCTCTGAGGTCCAATCGATCAGTCTTGGACGTGAATAATGGCGGACCGAGAAATTCTCAACTTGCATAAAAAAAAAACAGTCTGGATAAAATTCGAAGCTCAAAATCTTGCCACTCAGGTGTCAAGCAAAATGCTTTCAAAATCTGAAGGAAAAAGGGAGGTGAATTTTTGGATCATTGTAGCACTCTAAACAGTGGATATTTTGATGCTCTGCAGATGATTAAGTTCTTGAAAATATTCTGCATAGGAAATCGTATGAACGTGAGTGTATTTTCATGATTTTCGCACACTTTTAGTGATGTTTTGAAAGTTCTCAAAATCACAGCTTGAGCAATTTGCTAATTTTCAAAACATCGCGAGCAAAAATAAATCACGAAATACACGAGCAAGTTCGTACCATTTTTCATTTATTCGACACTCAACAAAACTGCTCCATTGCTGTTTCCATAGCAACTTCCATAGTGCACTCTATAACCTATTTATGCATTCGTCATTGACCAATCAGAAACACGATATTCAGTTGCATATATAATAAATCATTTTAAACTTATTAGCTGGAATACCGATTCTGACTACCCTTAATTAACTATTCCTGTGCACAACTGTATTCTAGGAAAAGATCAAT
>NC_090884.1:51651330-51658830 GCF_036669925.1 Montipora capricornis
TATTGAATTAGAGAACTAGTTCACATTCCCCCTCATACGAGATCACTGCGTGTGCACTGAGCAGGTGTCGTGTCGCAGCGACTTGTTTTGCAAGTAGTACACATCGAGCAACTTGTCGCAGAGAAATGTCGCTGCGACTTGTCGCCTAGTGTGTCCCAGCCTTAAAATACTGTTTATCAGGGCTATTAATTTAGATAGACTTAAATGCGAGACTTGCATGGCTTGCATGACTGACGCTGGCTCACAGATTGTATAACCCCTGTTAATTTGTGAAGGAAAACAATGGAAATATTTTAATTATTGAACATCTGTCTACATTCTCTTGGTTTTAAACTTATTCTTACTAGTAATAGTTCTCACTAAAGCCATCCCCTCCGGCTCAACGCTCATGCTTTTGCTTTCAGGTTGGGGTCAGAGCTACATTTGTATAGTACTGTCGTAGCTGTTTAATGTCCACATTGTGATGCTTGGGGAAGTATGGAGGTTCCATGTCGCCCTGCATTCAGGGTCTCCGGTCTCCAAGCCAGGGAGAAGATGGGTGGTTCCCGCTTGCAGAATTGCCATGGATACCTCCCTGCTGGGCCTGGATGACCTCAGGCGCTTACCCGCTAACTTTTAAGGCACCAGTTCCCAAGCTCGTCAATTGGCGATGAGTTTAAAGGTTGGCTAAATGCAATTTAGGCAAGGTTAACCTCAAGCCAATGCTGCCAGTAGTCTCACCCATGGATTTAGGGGAAGGGGATTTTGGGGTGAAACAGCCCTAACGTTTTACTTGCTCCTCTGTACAAATAATCAAGATTGATTTTGAACTGAACATTGTGTTTCAACAAACTTATATGTACCAGCTTGAATGAACAGGGCTGTTTTTCACCAAGTATAAAATTATAAAAAAATACCTCATTACAATGATGTATAAGAATGATCCAACCATAGCAATTCCTAAAGCTCTGTTTAAGTATAAAACAACAACAACAACAAAGTCATAGTTGCACAGATGGTCAACATTATTTTAAGCCTGCTATTAAATATGAAGAAGTTATACAGTGTACATTATAATTGTATTTTTGTTGATGAGGATTGAAACTGAAAAAAAATCAGAATGCCCCTAATATGGAGTTGAAGAAACCATCGACACCTTCGATTACCACTGAAGTTTTGAAGCTCTTTCACAGTGAGCTACATGAGACTATAGGGAGCTTGGCTGTTTGAAAGTAAGGAAAGGTACTTTTTTTAAGTGCCTAGTCTTCTAGCACTGGAGCACTAATTGGGGACATTTACTGAAATCAACAAATTAACGCAAATCAAATCAACCATCGGTTTTTGAGAAGTGGGGAATACCGGAGTACCCGGAGAAAAACCTGTTGGTGCAGAGTAGAGAACCAACAAACTCAACCCACATATGATGCAGAGTCTGAGAATCAAACCTGGGCCACACTGGTGGGGGGCAAGTGCTAGTTCTCACCACTGCGCTATCTAGGTGCACACTGATACTGACCTTGATCTAGGCGACATACTGCACATTAATAATTATTGTAAAGAGGTGCAAGTAATCAGAGAGTCATTTCATAACCATACATACACGTACATATCTTCAAAAATTTGTGCTTTAAGTTGGGGTCTTTCGAAAGTGTTTATTTTCACTTGAAGAGTAGAGGCAATTATTTTATAAATTGCCTGTGCATCTAATTAAGAACAATTAGACAAGAGGGCCAGATGATAAACATGCTTCTTGGTGGTTATCAGATCAGCCTGCACCTCATCTATACTACACTGTCTCTCTTGTGGTTCAAAATGTTTCAAACCAGTTCAATTCTAATTTTTTCTTTGATAATATTTAATATCATAATCTGAAGCAAACGAAAATCAAAACTGAACTACTTGAAAGAAAATTTGAACCAGGAAAAAACATGAACCACAGCATATCTGTCATTAACCGGTAATTATCAAGGAAAAGAATGTCAAAAGGTGGTAATCTGCATGACTGTTGAACAACATAGCAATAATATTGAACATAATTATAAATGAAAGATCAGATGTCAGCATTATGTAAGACACAATAAGATCTTGAGTTTTGACCTACAATACTCGTCACAAATCGTTGAAACAGACACAGAATTTTCTGGAAAAATCCTGAGATTTCTACTTCACACTAATTCCCCCCCCCCCCCCCGAAATGTGCCTTGTCCCTCCCCAATGTTGAGCCACGCGTGTTTTGAAGCACTGAGACCACTGTGATACCCAAATCAACATTGGGGAAGGGGAAACAGTGTTTCAAGATTTTTGACGAGTATTGTCTTTGCGTCTGAAGGGCGTGGACGGGTAACGTAACTATGAACAATTTAATATGCTCTATGCCGAAACGAATTGGTATGGTGATTAGAAATGTGGGGAAGCGTATAAAAGTATTAAAGAAATACCACTATTTCCATTCTGTGGATAACTGCGTGAGATTTCTTCTCGCAAAATGTAAACTTTCAGAGACAATAGTAACTATCGCATTATACACCAAAAATAAGGGGAGAGGGGTGGTGTTGCATATTTCAAACAAAAGGGGGTGAAAATTGCTCCGATGGCCATCAAGACGACGTTCAGCGATTTTTACATAGCAGAATGCCTTTTTCCGGTCATTGTATGAAATTGATTCGCTATTCATTGTGATATCATTTCACTTGGAGATCCTGAGAAAGAATAGTGAAGTACATTGCCTCTTAGTCCTTATCTCAAATAACTATACAAAGGTGTCAAAGGAACACGGAACCTTTTCCTTTTTTTTCTATAATCTGAACAGTTCTATGTACAAAAGTAAGCTAACTTTGTAGAAAATTACATTATTAAACGAGATCATTTGTTGTAAGGACCAGTTGACCTTCTTAGCGCTGAAACTCAACGATTCACCACTGTGTTCTAAAGTAAAGTAATTTATATACTACCATAGACCTTAAGAACTATCAGTTCACCATGGTGAAGCCCTACAAATAGCCTTATTGAATAGCTTAATCAAGAAAATTATCCCTAAGGTGCATGTTCCGTGATCTTTTCTATCACTTAAAACACTTGTAGATGCAGTAGCTTTTGTTTTTGGTTCCTAAAAAAGGCAAAGAATTTTCCAAACACCATGGTGAATCGTGTAACACTTAAGCCATGGCAAAGATTAAATGTCAACAAACTCGGCGATATTTACATAAGATCAGTCGTAATTGAATTAGTCGTCTTGTGGGAAAATAAGTCGACTAAAACATTTTCCACATGGGGGGTACTGACTTCTGCTGTTCCTCTGGTATTGGATGGAAGAGATTAAGACCCGCCACCTTACCTTAATATACAGTCCGAGTTTCTTGAATAGGAAAGTCGACATTTAGGAACAGACATGCCCTTATTTATCGCGCTGAGAAAATCTAATCAGCTTAGGTAAATATCATTTCCCCTTTTCAAAAGTTGGAATATATGTCTTCAGAATGCATAAAGTGAAGTTTCATCAGCGACCTCACATTTTCCGCATGTCTTAATTACTGCCTGTATGTGTAACACATTGCTTTAAATTCCCTTATTTTTATTTTTTCCTTTTATTTTCAAATATAACTGAACAATAATCTGACATCCTAAATTTCTCTTTCTAATGTGTGCGACCCAAGCAGGTGTATTCCATCTATGATCGAAAAACTCGTCTTGAACAGAAACTGTTATTCTTTCCTCTCTTCAGAATAAATACAATACTCGTCACAAATCATTGAAACAGACACAGAATTTTCGGGAAAAATCCTGAGATTTCTATTTCACACTGATTTCCCCACCGAAATGTGCCTTCTCCCTCCCCAAAGTTGAGCCACGCGTGTTTTGAAGTACTGAGACCACTGTGATACCCAAATCAACATTGAGGAAGGGGAAACAGACACAAGTGTTTCAAGATTTTTGATGAGTATTGTAGTTTAACGGCATAAAGTGCCAAGAAGTTTAAATTACACTGTAGCTCTGTGATTCAAAATTATTCAGACTTCAACAGACCAAAACAAAATTAACTGTCCATAAGCAGTGCAAACAAGAAAAAATAATATGTTCTTAATAAATTATTAACCCATTAACTCCTGGAAGTGAGACTACCAGATTTTACTCTATCTAATTGCCAGACGACTTTACTCCTCAACTGGGGGTGTCCTAGGGTGACTGAGGGGTCATTAATGGGGAAGGAAATTGTCCCAAATGAAAATCAGTACTTACGCTAGAATCCAGTACCAAGATTGCTGCACATCTGCAATAACCTACAATTGGGAAACACATCTTAAACTTGCACAACAAAGTGTTCACTATAAATGGGGTAATTAGCATTGCATAAAACAGAAATGACAGGTTGCTCCTGATTTCATAAAAGCACAAAAATGTTCTTATTCTAATTTGTCTCTTTATATTGGGAAGAAGCTCAACATCTCACTGTAGCCAACAGGCTAGGAATAAGCCAAAATCAAATAGCTTTGGCAACTTTTCTTAATACATAAAGCACAACCTCCAACCTGACATTAGCTGCTCCATGATTGGCTTTCCATCTATTACAGGTCAAATACTAGATTACCAGTATATTATTCCTTCCATCCTTAGGCTACATTGTACATTGCCTACACTATCACCTCCACTAGGCCTGAAGTTGCCTTTTTTACTGAGACTTGGCTCAATGGTTTCATCCTGGACAATCCAATCAACATCAGGGGGTACCAGTTGTTCCGAAGGGACCATGTAACCCAGTTTCACGGAGGGGTGTGCATTTATTTAAAAAATTCCATCCGCTGCGAAGTTCTGTGGATCCTGCTTAATAGGCCTCACCACTTGCCGCGAGGATTTTCACGCGTTATTGCTGGACGGTGTACTTTTACCATCCTCCTACTGCTCAAGATACTGCTAAGAGGGACTATCTCGTCTCTTGCCTGGAAACTTTGGAATCTAAGCATCCTCAAAGTGCATTAATTCTCACTGGCAATTTCAATAAGTCTCTCCTCCCTCTGTTTCAGAAATCCACCTGTTATTTTCAGCTGAAGCCGGTTGTAAAAATTTAATTTCCAACTAGTTAGAGGAGCAAACACTGACCCTGGATCAGATCTTCACCAACATTTCTGAATATTACTCTCCTTCAAGCAGCCTCCCTCCCTTTGGCCTGTCCGATCATCAGACAGTTTTTTTATCTCCTGGTTCTCGTATCAATGACCCTTCAATGCCAAAGTGTAAAACAATCAAAACACCTGACAAAAGGCCGAGTAAAAATTAATAGCAGCCCTGGGCCTTCACATTCCCTGGTCGAATTTGCTTTCTTACTACCAGTTATGTGAAGAGTTGAGCATCTTAACAAAGATGGTAAATTTCGGTCTAGACACTATCATGCCTGTGCGTTCTGTGAAGGTCCACGAAACCGATCACCCATGGTTCAACAGTCACTTGAAGGCTCTTAATTATAGCCTACCGCCAAAGAGCATTCACCTCTGGAAACACCATAATTTACAGATTGCTTTGGAACAAAGTGAATCGTGAGCGCAAATGATGTAGAAAAGCTTACTGTGAGAACAATGTTAAAGACTTGCGGGAAAATAAACCTCATAATTGGTGGAAGGAAGTGAACCAGCATTTATCTAGGTGTACCACCAAGACATCCGGCCATGTTCTAAAATCTCTCCTAGATCCACCCCTAATATGCGAAGATTCACTTCTGGTAGAAAACATCAACAATGCCTTCATTAGCGTTATGCAGGACTACATGCCCCTGTCCGACAGTGTGCATGTGGATACAACTAAGGACGACGAGCCTATATCCGTTATTCATAAAAGCCACCTTTTCCAGTAAAACGTTTATTGAAACAAACAACATATTTGCTATAAGAGGCAAAAACCCCTTGAAGTTCCTATTTCATTGCATGTGTGAAGACAATAAACTCAATTGTGTCAAATTACCATATGCAACAAAATAAATTCCAGGATCAACCCCTTTCGTGAAGAACCTTTTCCTTGAATGATTATCGATACAGAAAAAAATAATATAAAAATAAAATAAAACAAAGAAATTTTACAAATTATCCGACTTGTTATAATTATAAAATAATTAGGATAGTATGCACACTCTCATTGGTCAATAGCTGTGTTTAGATGAGAGTATGTAAACACGGCTGTGACATCACACAAATTTTGATTGGTTATGTGTTGTCAGATGTGGGTTTTGATTGGCTGGTAGGAAATATGAACGTGTATCAAGAAAATCTGTTTCAATCAAGAAGTAAAAAAACAGCAATTTCCTTTATTAATTTTTTGTCACATTACTCGTTTCCATGTTTACATAGCCTCATCCAAACACTCAAGGTGTTGGGAAATTTCTTGACAGTTATGCCAACCCTCGGCTGCATCCTCGGGGTTTGCATAACTGTCTCGACTGTCTCGACGATAACTGTCTCATAACTGCAGTCTCTCCCTCGTGTTTAGGGGGTATGAGGGTACATGTATGCTAAGCATGGAAAAAGTCTTCTATTGCGTTAATAATTGTTGTCCTATTTACTTGAAATGGTATTGGTTGTAAGTAGCTGATATTTAAGCTGTTGTAGAACTCTGTCACAGTAACATAAGTTTCTCGTGTTTTTGTGTCAACTGTTGCTATAATAGCAAATCAAATAATTTGATAGCTAAAAACAAACACTAAATAGATCTTGCACATTGTCTCTAAACCCTTCCCTCAAAAAGCAAACAATATTGTTTACGGATCCATTTTATGATGACGATAAGTTATTATAATTATGTTTTAAAAATTGCTAATCTGTGATGTTTCAACACCACTGACTTTGTGAAAACAGTTGAGTCGGGCATGTAAGCCTTTCTGGCAAACTCCTGGGTTTCACCTTGTCACTCCCAAGCCAGCCTGAACTGGCCATACTTAGTATTTTACTCTGTCTAGCGCCAGACAATTTTACTTGTCAATGGGGAACCCCTAGCTCGGGAGTAGATGGGTTAAAATCTCTGGGATAGGGTTAGGCGAACATACACGTACAAAATAAAATAGAGGTGTACGAACTTATACTTTTTGTTCTTAGGCTAGTTAGGCATGGGTCACACTTGGCAAAATTTTTCAACTTTGCCGACCAAAAAAAACACAAAAATTCGAAACCGCAATCGGAAATGGAAACCTTTGGTCAACGTTGTAGGGTCGCACCAGTAGAGTTTTGACTCATTGACAAGTGGAATAGAATTTCACTGAGAAAACATTTTGTTACCTTCATTTCAAGCAACATGCATCCAGATGAAGCCTGCAGTGATTATGCTACTTTTTAGGCTGATCAACACTTTCTCTTGTCCGTTGACGTCCACCTTTCGTAAGATCGTTTGCCAGTTTCCTAAAGATCAGCATTCCCAGGAAACGATGGAGAAGACGATGAAGACGACTGAAGCGCTTGATTGCGAATTGGAAGTCTATGTTAAAACCTAGGGGTTGTGAATGGTTGAGTTTCAATGTCCTAGGTCGGATTGCTTGCATAGTCCGTA
>NC_090884.1:51668830-51673830 GCF_036669925.1 Montipora capricornis
AAAAATTTGCACTTGCTTATTTTTGAAGGCATTAGTTTCTAACAGACGCAAACACACAAGACAATTTATTTTTACTGGTACATTTGATTTTTTTTCACTCATTGTACATTTGCAATAAATTTGGATAAAATAATTGTCAACAATAATTATTCTTCTGATAAACTACTCTCAAAACGTGATAAAGCAAATTCGCTACTCTGGGCCCAGTTGTTCGAAAGCCGATTAACTTAATCCAGGATTAGGGAAAAACTTTTGATTCCTGTTTTCAACTTTTTAGTGGAAGTTTCTTTTGTTTATTTTTGTTTGTCAAGACTGACTTCCTCTAATGCAAAACTTTGCCGAATATTGGAGTTGAACAGTGTTTGGGAGTAGATAGAGAAATAATCTCCTACTGACACTAGGTTAATTTTTAACCTGAGATTAGCGTTAATCGCCTTTTGAACAACCGGACCGTGATAAATACTTCCCAAAATACTCATATAATTATTTACACCTGACATAACAAGCTACTGAGTAACTTATCCTTTTTAGTAAAAAGCTTCCTTTTGAACACTTCCCTTTGCATCCATGATTTTGAATATATAATACTCCCTTCGAACGCTTCCTTGCACATCAATGAATTAGTGACCCAAACAAGAGATTATGAGCAATCGCAGATTTAAGTCTGTCAAACATAAATTCACCTATTGCAGACTTTCTACAGGCTTTTCTTTTGCTTCCGGTTCCACCAAAAATCAGTAGTCCACCGGCAAGTAGAATAAAATGATGGTACTATAAATGAAAATTGCTTACCTCTTTGGATGGAGCACGGTTGTCGAAAGTAGCATAGAGGTCATAATCACACACAAGATCTGAAACGTTCAACCTGACATCGGTGCCTAGAGCATTCTGGTCTGGACACTTTTTAGCACAACGCTAAGACAAAATGACCATGAAACAAAATTAAAGGAAGTACCATTGATTATAAATAGTATGCAATCGGCTACATGACTGTACAATACATGCATGTAGCTTGAGCCTCCAGAAATTTATGATAAAATTATAATAATCTAGAAGGGGAAAGATCAGAGAAAAAATATTATATATTATTATTATTATTATTATTAGTGTAGTTTACAGTGCTATTAATTGCTTCTTTCAGTCTTCTTGAACCGGGCCAATCCTTGGTCATGACGTACCAGGAGACTTTTTTATTTGATGGACAGAAACCTTCTCAGTATGTGCGCGGTTCCTAGCAGGACGATCTTTTGCAGCTCATTAATGTTGCTGGTTCCAGGGATCTTTCCTAAGTTCTGGTCCATTCCCTCTCTAATAAGTCCCAGTGCACCAACAATAACCGGCACAGTCTCTGTTCTCATTCCCCACATCCTCGTGATTTCGATCTCGAGATCTTTCTACTTTGAAAGCTTTTCAATGACTTTTGTTGAGGTGTTTCTGGTACTGGTCGGCTGGTACTGATACATCTATAAGTTTGCAACATCGGTCAGCATGGTCTTTGATCACTATATCAGGCTTATTCGCTGACAGTTCCCTATCAGTATGTATCTGCATATCCCAGAAAATTGTGATTTCTTCTTGTTATTATTATTATTATTATTATTATTATTATTATTATTATTATTATTATTATTATTATTTATTTTATTTTTTATTATATTTTATTTTATTTTTTCTTGGCCTCAATGTTGAAGTAATCATTATTCAACGTGTTTAACGCATTGACTCCTTGAGCCCTGAGTGAGACTTAACTTAGTCTAATGCCAGACGATTTTACATTTTGTATACTCTGTTTAATGCAAGATGATTTTACTCCTAGAGTTTTTCTCGGGGCACTCCGGTTTTCCTCCCTATAAGCAAAATCAACTCCCAGCTTATTCCATGTGGCTTTAGTGCTGCATGTGCCCTTAATAAAGTAACTCAATCTTTGACTGCAAGAAAGGGCGATAAGCAAGCCTGATATTATTATCTTGTATTTCAAACATGAAATTGACATGCAGGAAAAACAAAACTTTTCTGAAAATGGAGTCTGCTTGAGTGACACTGGAGTTTTGGTCTTTTCTTTCTTCATTCTTATGAAACTTGATTTTCATAGGAAATATTATACAGTCATTACAATTAATTTTGTCCTTCTTTTAATCATGAATACAATGTAATTCATGATCCTGAAATAATCAGATTTTTGAGCACAAATAAAGAGTTCTGACTCTAAAACTGGCATACAACTGTACTGTACTGGACTTACAGCTGACAGTCAATAGGGACCTTTAGATTCTCGAAAAAGTACGAGATTTGACTGCACGTTTTTAGCAAAATAACTTTGAAAACTTATAACCCTGACAATTAATCTTCCTATAATCTTTGTTAGTAGCATACTGTAGGTTGCCCACTTATTTTTATTGCTCATAAATGAGCCTTTTTCTGATCGAAAATGCCAAAACTGCTACTAAGTACCATGTTTGTGACTTGTTTTGACATGACAATGTCCATTTTTGCAAAACCTCCTTAATTAATACTAAAATGACGACAGTACTGTAAAGCAGTTTTTCCACTAAAATGATGCTGGTTTGCGTGCACTCACTGCTGTTCTATGAGAAAATCTCGTACTTGTATTCGTTCTCATCCTAGAATCTAAAGCTCTCTAATATAAATCAAACCTGTTTTGTAGGACAGGATGCTCCAAACAAGCTGGTTGAAAATTTAGTGACAACACTGACACATTCAGTTAAGTCAAAAAACACCAGTTTTGGACGATCCCTGCAACAATCAAATTAGTGCATTTGAAATTATGTTTTAACAGCACATACCGGTACATGGCAAGTTGAATTCCTGAGATCCTTCAATCTGACTAGTTCTGACAGGGAATTTTCAGGCCAATGATCGTAGGCCCCCTGAGAATCTGGCTTACAATAACTCCAGCATGTTGCAAAATACATGTATGCTAATCTTTCAGGCAGTATACTGTATGTAACTGAGTTTTAAAACATTAAAATAATATTTTTAATTAACTTGTTTCATTCCTGCTATTCAAAATCATGTACACCTACATGTATGTCTTTAATACATCGTTTATTCATTATACCTTACTATTTCATCGAAACCACAAATATTACCTGAAAAAAGAAGATAAAAATGAAATATTTTGATGAAATTTCCAACATTGGCACTGCTCAATGGTCTTTTAAAATACTGGTACTGTATGCTAATTATTCTAAGAACTGGGCTTCAGGCTTTTGAGTTTTACAATACTTCTTGGGATAAACCCAGTCACCCTTGAGAATTTTAAAGAGGAAACCAGCATAAGATACAACTGTATGAAGTTTCACTCGAAAGCCTCGGTGTACAGAGTACACATCACGTGTATAAGGAGTCACGCTGATTATTGATTGACTAAAAATTAGTGATAATGTGGGCAGCTGGCCACTCTGAAAAACACTATAACATTCAGTAATGAGGTTGACCATGGGGATTTGATACCTCGATCTGCAAATTAGCAATTCATTTTTTAAATGGCATGTGAAGTCTGCATGTGTATCAGGACAGTTTTCTTGATTTGTATGTTGCTACAGCTGTATATAAATTATGGTTGAAGATGGATAATTTATACATGACTTGTATGCATGAACGTACTAGATGACCATTATCTCAGAACAGTTTTTGGAATGAGCAGTTGGAGGTAATAGAACAAAAACTTGTTAACAAAGCAATCACAGATGAGAGATACAGTCAATCTATAATAACTATTTTATAGCAATTTGAAGTAGATGTAGTTACACCTACAAACCCACCATCTGAATCCACTGAATTTAGCAGTTTGTAAGGGTTGCCTTTTACGAAAGCTGCAAGGACAAGATAGAACAATGAACAACTCCAGTTGTATTCATACATGTAAGAATGAAAGCCTTTTCAAACCACTTTTGAGCAGAATGGATTGGTACATGGCTTACCTATAATCCCCAGGACAACCATTCCCAAAACATAAAGAACAAAGAGAATGCAACAGATAATATCTGTACAGCTCCTACAAGAAAATACATCATTCTATTACATTTTTTATTTTTAAACAGTATACAGTTAATTTAGTACTTTTATAATGACTCAAGATTGTGCAGTGAAGTATTATACTAATAGATGTTATTGAACTAGTTTATTCGGTCCATACTGGGAAAAATAATATTGGTTGAGTTCCTTTTTTTGCAAGTTAATGGACCCAGCCTGAAAGGTGAGGTCCGCAAACTTGCAAAAAAGGAATGAGCCCTATAATTTTCCCAGTACGAACTGAACAAGCTACATGTAGTTCAATAAGGTTTTTCTTTTATGGTCTTTCTATATTGGTTTTCCATTCTTTGAGGTTTGCCTCTTCGCCTGCTTCTGTTAAGGACAGTGCCTACTAATTCAAAGGTATTTTTGTCCTCAGGCTGGTTTATGATTATTGAGGAAATGTAGATCTTAACAAGTGTTATTGAAATCCAAAAGGAAAATTGGGGTATAACCACGCATTTTCCAAAGATAATTCGTGAATAATATTTGTAAACAGCTTTAAAATACAAAGCAATGTATGGCGTTCTTTCTCTCTCAAAAATGCATGGTTACCCCCTTTTTGGATACCAAGAGCACTTACTAAGATCTACAGTACTTTCTCCGGATAGTTTTAAACCGCGCAAAAATATCCCTGTATCAGTAAGCATCACTGATAGGAAACTTGAGTATCTCGAGATGCACAGAACGTATGCGCAATAACAATTATAGTAAGCACTGTCCTTAATGGTTCTGAAAAGTAATAAATTTATTCGTACTCAAACTCCGACAAGACTAAAGTAAAAACCATTTCTTATGTCTCAGAAAATGAAAACAGAAAGTGGGAACAGTTTGCCAACCCAAACATGCTGCTTTGAGACTGGTCCATCTTAGTGGTCTGGGCCTGGTTGTTCAAAAACCGATTAACGCTAATTAATCCGAGATTAAAAATTAACCAAGGAGTTTATTTCTCTACTCCCAAATGT
>NC_090884.1:51693830-51716330 GCF_036669925.1 Montipora capricornis
GGTTACCCAGTTTGGCTACTGAGAGATGGCATAAGACTCAGTCGCGATCTGAATCAAATGCACTACCCAAATTGGAATAACTGAAAAGAACAGAAAGATTTTGTCTACCGAGAGGTGTCAAACATACCAGTCGCATGATGCACGGAAAAACTCAGTAACTATCTTGGAAGACCACACCCCGAATAGAATCAGATGCCAACCTTGGATACTAAGAGTGATGGCAGACAAACCAGTCGCAAACAGGTTTGGCTGCAGAGGAGCTCAGCAACCCAGTTGGAACAACTGGTAAAAAAGGGAAAGATTTTGTCCCCCGATTTGGCTGCGACAGATGGCCATCAAAACAGTCGCGATCTGGTTTGAGAGCACTGAGGAGCTCGACAACCAAATTGGGGGACGGAGAAGAAGAAGTCACCCAGCCTGGTTTGGCGAAGATGGAATACAAACCCTTAAAGAAATTCGTGAAATTAGATGGATCGACCACGATGGAATCATCCAACATTGGGGGTCGGGGCATGATAGTGTAAAAGATTCTGCTTCAACCAAATCCAAGAAGGAACTGACAGGGAATGGCGAGATGACCAACCACCACACGGGAAAAGATATCGACCATGATGGCAGCTCGGTTTCTCGTCTGATCGGCTCCACTTCAAAGTATGTTTTAAGGCCACTGGACCTTAATTTAGGATAGAGTGAAATCGATGTACAAAAGAAATTTAACATTTTAGGTTTGCAAGAAGTCAAAGGTTTGATAGGGGAATCAAATTGTTCAAAAATTATTTCGCTCATCACTGATGAGCGAAAGGTGAAAATTTGCAAGCAAGTAGGCCTGCTGCTAAAGTAAAAAAAATCGTGCTGTTTGAACGGATGAGAAGTCTGTTTTCAGAAATGAAAACGACAAAAAACTAAGTATTCATTCCTCGGTTAATTTTTTAAATAATTGTTTATTTTCTAATGGGACCCGGGTAACTCGACTTTCGGGGCGTACCCTGGGCCTTGCTTGGTTGAACGAGGAAGGGTCGTAACTGAAACAGGAGCGATGTTTTGAGGGGGAGCATTGCAAATTAAAAAGAATCGGTAAATACGCGTTTTCATGAGTTTGGAGATATTGTAGTGGAGAAGCCAAAAAAGGCAGGGGCAGGAGAAGGGGCAAAACTGGCGCAGCGGTGAGAGCACTCGCCCTCCACCAATGTTGCCCCTCGATCGATTCCCGGATTTGACGCCACATGTGGGTCGAGTTAGTTCGTTCTCTATTCTGCTTCAAGAGGTTTTTCCCCACGTTCTCCGGTTTTCTTCCTCAAACAACATTTGATTTGATTTGATTTGATTTGATTTGTTCTGATTTCAGCTGATTTGTAGTCTCCCCGATTAGTAGAGCAAACGTGCTCTGCTAAATAACCTTGAGACTTAAATACCTGAAGATTAAAGCGTATCTCAAAATCGATTGCTGGAAATTTCATGTTTTAAAATGGTCGTTTTTATACTAGAGACGCATAATTCGTCTTGGACGAACTTGGGCAAACATTTTTTCTGCGTCTGTTAATTTCGTCTAGTATAAAGACGGCCACAAGACGCATTATGCGTCTAGACGAAGAATCGATTTTAGTGCGTCTTCGAAGACGCACTAAACTGGAAAGTTCGTCCAGACGCATTATGCGTCTAGTGCCCGTCTTTATACTAGACGAATTTAACAGACGCAGAAAAAATGTTTGCCCAAGTTCGTCCAAGACGAATTATGCGTCTCATATAGTTCGTCCCGTCTTTACACCAGACGGATAACATAAGAGACGCATGATTCGTCTGGACGGATTATGCGTCTCTAGTATAAAAACGGCCAATCCCTGTTAGCTTAAACCTTTGAACAGTGTATCCGTCTATTCTAATCTCCTCGTCCTTGACTTTGTCACTCAAGTGTGTTTCTGTGATTCCAAGAATATCAATTTTAGATTCTTGTAATTTAAGTTTTATTTCTGTAAGCTTTCCGAATAAACCGCAACAATTTATATGTGCCACTTTCAACCCTCGAATGTTAATCTCAGCTTGAAGGGTACTGTAGAAATCTTTTTTCAAATCATCCTTTTTGTTGCAATTCGGGCAAAGCCAAGTTTCGTCTGATTCACCTAACCGTAGATACTCTGTCTCATCCAGGCCTACGCAATCAGGGTGTAGCCACTTGTTACAAACATCACATTGTATTCCTCGATCTTTAACTCTCTTCTTGCAAAGTTTACATGAGCATCTGGGGCCAGGGTTTGTAGAAATATCACCTGAGATAAGAATGAGTGATAACGCAAAAGCTGTGAATGGTTTCCTTTTATGACTTAGTCGAACGCCGTTCCTTGCCCCAAATCCAACATGGCGTCGAGTCATCTTATCCTGTGTGAATGTCCACTTCAATCCATCTGCATCCATCTTACAGGGGTATTTTCGTGACGCGTGATTAGCTGATTTTATTTTCCGTGAAACGTGAATTTAATAAATTATTCTTCGTGATCCGTGACCTGAACGTCTTGCGTGACTAGTGAAGAACTTGAATTATTAACCGATATTCGTGATTTTACTACTCTATTCTGCGTGAGTTTTTGAGATGCAAGTTCTCCGGAAGATTTCTTAGACTGAAAACATCAAATGTGACAAGACGTCACACAATATATCGTAAAGTAATCCATTGTGCAAATTCACGTGCTTTGCATGCCTATCATGGATCGGATGTCGACTCCTATTGTCTCCCATGTCACGGGAGGTCAAAGGACAGTGATTCGCAACATGGAAACTTCCGTGGCAGGTAAAAGTACGTCTAGTACGATGAGGTCGATGAGGGTCGAGTGTATTATGCCCCGGTGAGCATGGGAAACTTCTTGTTCTGGACTATGGTGGGACTATGCTCCATTGAAGAACCTCACTAGACTTCTGGTAGTGAGGCTTCATGTCCCAGCAGATGTCAAGGTTGTCGGAGAATGCCATGGTGTAGCTAAATCGCTCGCTTACTGCGATGGAATAGCGTATGTAAGCTCTCCCACAGGAGTACAACTATTTTCCATTGCAAAGAAGCCAACACTACAGCTAAAGAATCTCAAAAAAGTAAAGCTCACTTCTGAGTTGCAGAAGCGAGGACTTGACACACAGGTCAGGTGCTTCGAGAGCGACTCTCTGTGCATCTAAAAAATTTAGAAAGAAGATATGCAGAAACCAAAAGTGATTTGACTAAAGTTCAACTTTCTCGAAAGATCAAGCCATCCAGAATTGCTAAGGCAAGCGATAGTATGATCATTTGTGCCAGCTATGTGGACAAGGTTATTTATTCCATTACATTAGAGATGGATAGAGTGGCAGTTAAAGGCATTGTTACAGTTTTTACAAAATACGCAGCCTCTGGCACAGAAGCAGTGTCTATGTGCCGTAACAATAACATCCTTTATCTGTCTCACAAGGGCTACCCAGGTGGAATCTTAAGTATTGCAATGTCAACACTCGAGGAAACCGTGATCGTACAAAACGGAACAGTAGAATGCAGTGAAAGCGCACACGTGGCCTGGTATCTTGCTGGTATAGTTTATGTGGACATTGGAAGCTTGCAAATAAAGACGAAGATCTGTGCTGAGGAGGCCGTAGTCATTGCTGAGACAGGAAAGGAAGGTAATTCAAATGGAAAGGGAGCCCAAGCAACATTTGCGCAGCCTATGGGCATATGTATGGAGCACGAGAAGAACATATTTATCACCGATGCTCAAACGGGCTCTGTGAAGTTAATTACCTCGATAAAAGGCATTGTAAAGTATCTAAGCCATCTTGCACTCCTTTATAAAGCCTTTTCTGTTCATATGAAACATCAAACTGTACCAAAACGTTCCTACCACAAGCAATCGAGCTTCTGGAACAACTTGACAGTTACTTGGAAACAATAACAGAAAAAGCGTTGTCGCATAGCAACGATGTCAACGATACCGGCACAAGTAAACCAAGCGGTTCTCAAAGAGCTATTTCTAATCAGACAAAGCGTTCGGTGAACATGATCTTAAATGGACTGAAAGATCTGGAGGCGTTAGTTAAAGAACACAATCCAAGCTTCGCCATTGATCTGTACTCCTGTCGTACAGTTCAGGTTGAAAACCTCCACGCAGTCGGTCATTTCATGGACCAGTTTCCCACCCTTTTGCAGTACGCACGGAATCTGGCAAATACCGTATACGAAAGCATTAAGCGTGTAGTACCCTGGAGTGCCTACTACTTCACGCACGATAAATCCTATTATCCCGTGTTACGCCAAAGCACTCCACTAAATGCCATTCCGAAGCTGGAGCATCTTAACGCAAGAAGGGAGTTGAATAGGCAGGAAAAAGACCTCATGATTGAATGGGCGACAAATAATGGGAAGGCTGCAAGACAGAGAAGTGTGAGGCAAGAGACCACCATGTTCAAGGCCGGTACATAGCCGTTAAACATGTACCGAGCATCCGACTATCCTAAAGATAAAGTCTCATTCAGTCTTAACACTATCGAAGAGGAGACTGTTACTTCTGCTGCGACTGTTACAACTGTTACGCCTTCTACATCGCACGAGGCCATTGAAGATCATCAACTAGTAGAGGAAACCGAGGTAGAAGAGGAGGAAGAGTATGACACTGACTCAGATGCTGAATATCCTATTGCGGACAAGGACGAGGAAGATTCTTTAGACGATTTGGTTTTTCTTCGGGCAGTTACAAGGCGAAGTGGACGAATGGTCAGAGTCGTCCAACGAGAGTGATTTAGGTAGATGATTTACGATATGCAGCCTTTACTTAGCCTTTCACAATTTTGCTTTTTCCAATTTACACTCTTTCTTGCCTAAGAGAAGGTTATTAAAAGGAGTATCTTACTTGTTTATTTCCGTGATTCGGGAAACTGAAATTTTGATATCCGTGATCCGTGATTCGTTGTTTTTTCTGTTCGTGAACCGTACGACAGACCCCCCCTGTACGACCGTCAATAATTGGTGAAACATGGCTTTCCGTTAAAAGAAAGCTTCTTGTATCAGAAATGTTATTACTTCTACATATATTTTGCGATAACTTGCCATATAGAACTAGAAAATGGGCTGCCAAGAGCAGTGCATAAAATACACGTCCGATCGACATGATGACATGCGCATCAGTTTTTGTTAAAAATATGAAACAGTATGTTAAGAAACGGACGTGATCACTTCAACGAAAAGTTCACACTGTTACCAGGCAAAATGCACGTACTGGAATACGCAACTAATTTTACTTACAAAGGCGTTCAAACATCTCTCACGAAAACTTTCGAGCTTATACTGACCTCGTAAGCAATTCAATTCATATCTGGACACACGAGGATGTATTTCGTATTTGGAATTAATCCATCTGGGTTAATTAACTAGAGAAGCTAAAAGGACTGTGTGGGCAAGAGCTTCTAGTACTAGCCTGATTCTCAGACGCTCGTGTCACGCACTCTACTCCCTTCCCCGTCTGATTTACTTCGTAGGAAATCTTGTTCCTGACGTCATATAGATTGTCTCATTTTCACCAATAACAGGGAATGTTACACTTTTACAAACCTGAGGAATTTAAGGAATGTGTCTCTGGTAAAAATGACATGTCGGAAGATGCCAGAAATCTTGATGTAGATGTTTACGGTGCTTTGGACCCGGGGGGGTACTCCCTTATAAGGGCTTAATGGGGACGTGCGGCCAGCCAGGGTATGGTTTTCGGGATTTTTGTCTTGAACAGGGTATCGAATTTATCATTTTTTGTCTTAATCAGGGTATCGATTTATCAATTTATGTCTTAAACTGGGTTAAATGTCTTAAACAGGGTATCAAAAATCGGAATTCTGTCTTAAAATGGGTAGGAAAATCAGCGATATTTGTCTTAAACAGGGTCAGGGTATGAGGGGCCGCGCCGCACCTCCCCAACCAGAGATACATCGATTACCCCCCCCCCCCCCCCCCCGGGGCTTTGGAGAAAGCTTGCCTCATATTTGGGGTCTCTAAGCTTTTCCCTCAACAGGAAAAAGGCGATGAAGGCTTTTGTCTCCATCAAAGATGTCTTGGTAACGGGGTTGGCAAGTCGCTCATATTCCAGATTGCTTCGGTATTTCACGCTGAACTTTCCAAATTCAACAACACTTTTGCTACGAAGCCAGTAGTTTTTCAAAGGCATATTTATAGGAGTCTCATAATTTAATTAGATTTTTTAAGATTTTTATTCTTTTTTTTCTCAAATTGTTATATATGCATTTTTAACTTTTTTAACTTTTCATAAGTGTAATGCGCATTTGATCAAATTTTTGTTAATTTGCGCAATATAAGTGAATAAATTTCATTTCATTTCATAGTTATGGTTATTTCGCCATTAGCGAGCTTATAGAAGACTGGAAAAATTCCTGGGAGCGTTAGGAATTAAAACTGGCTTCTTAAGGTTAACACAAGAGTAGAATTTGTACACACAAGATTTCGGGCGTTTAGCGACTTGGTTGCTTTGCAAACCTAAGTAGGGAAGTAGGATAACAATATCTTTCTTAGGAACTGTAGACACTGGATTGCTATGCTGATGTTGTCTGTTTTTGTTCAAAACATCGTTGATATGATAGTTGATTATGCCTTGTAGGTAGCCGTTCTGAAGAAGGAGTGTTCGAAGATCATTGAGGGCAGATTGTAGCAAGGAGCCAGATGAACAGATGTCCTTTCCGCCCTATTGTTTCATCGGTTAACACCTATAACTACAATCTTGCTACTTACCTTGTTTCTATACTTCAGCCAATCTCGACCAACCAATACACTGTCAAAGACTGTTTCAGCTTCGCGGATTGGGCCAAAAAGTACAAGCATAAGAATGGAATAATGTGCTCTTTAGATGTCTCCTCCCTATTTACAAATGTGCCACTCGAGGAAACACTAAACATCTGTCTAGACAAATTTATTCTCTTGCTGATCCTCCGGCTTTACCCAGGGTTGTTTTACGAAAGCTATTGGAAAAGGCCACCAAGAAGAGCCACCTTCTTTTTGATGGTAAATACTACGACCAAATCGATGGTGTTGCCATGGGTTCCCCATTGGGCCCTGTCTTAGCCAACATTTTTATGTGTGTTTTTGAAGAAAAGTGGTTGCTGAACGCCAAAGTTAGTCCTTTAATTTGGAATCGTTACGTTGATGACACATTCACCATGTTTCACAACAAAGACTGTGCAAATGAGTTTTTGCACTATTTGAACGGCTGTCATCGCAATATTAAATTTACCATTGTTTTTGAACATAACGAAGCAATTCCGTTTTCGGACATTCTTGTCACACGTAATCAAAACAACGCTTTCACGACATCCATCTACCGAAAGAAAACTTTCACAGGTCTCTACACGAAATGGGATTCCTTCACTCCACGAAAGTACAAAATAAACCTCATCCGCTCCCTCACTTATCGCTACTACCGTCTTTGTTCATCTGGCTCCTTGCTACAATCTGCCCTCAATGATTTTCGAAAACTCCTTCTTCAGAACGGCTACCCACAAGGCATAATCAACTATCATATCAACGATGTTTTGAACAAAAACAGACAACATCAGCATAGCAATCCAGTGTCTACAGTTCCTAAGAAAGATATTGTTATCCAACTTCCCTACTTAGGTTTGCAAAGCAACCAAGTCGGTAAACGCCTGAAATCTTGTGTGCACAAAAACTGGCTGCGTTGGCAAGGATAATCTTGCGATTGAGAGTGTAGCGTTACGTTTAAGTCGCTGGAATACCTACTGGGAAATGGAAGGTGGAGAAATATGCTGTCCTCCGAGGTTTACAAGAAAATTTTGATAGGAATCGTTGTAGACAAAGCTCACTGCAAGGGTGGATCTAGGATTTTAGCTAGGGGGCTGCACATGTCAAACGGAAATGCACAGGAACCCCAATCTTTATATGTTAGACAATGTATAATACATGCTTTTAAGAGGGTTAAGGCTGTAAATGATGAGGCAACATTTTATTCCACCAAAACTCCAAAAACTAGCGCTTTTAAGGCACAACGGACCGCTGTCTTTTATTTAGGTTTTTTATTTCGTTTGTAAGTTTTAGAATTTTTTAACTAAAACGTGTTTTTTTTGGTACCCAGTGCACCTCCCCTAGATCCGCCCTTGTACTGTATTAGCCACTGGTCTGTTCATGTGTCTTAATCACATCTCTTTAATTAAATAATACACGTACATATATGTGCTTCATCCCCTTTAGCGGTGAATCAGAATAGAGTATGGAACTTCCCCTGTACTCATTTCTTTCAAAAAGTGAATGCAACAATAACAGTAATGATACCTGACAACAGTAATAAGAGGCTTAATAGAAATAAAGAAATTACAAGGGATATATAAATGTGTTCTGGACGTGTTGTCACGTGTGTTCATTGCAACGAGCACTGACGTAACCAAACGTTCAACTTTTTTTTGTCTGGAGGCAACGTGAATCTTGGTGAATATTTACAAGTAAGACGTCTGGGAAAATACTTAAATTTACTGAACCGGAAGAGAATAGTTTTTTCACGGTTAGACGTGTTATGTTACGTTATATTCATTATCGATCGCCAACGGAGCCAGTTTAATTAATTAAGACTGCCGTACTTAATTCCTCAGTTAGTTTTGGCACATGAGTGGAACGGCGTCTGAAGAGAATCTTTCGATCTCAAGATGCTCATGCTCTCGCTCTCACACTCGCACTTGGCCTGCTGCGCAGGTTAAGATGCACTTTTAACAAACCGCTCACTAGAGAACAGACACCCTGAGAACCGTAAAAAGAGAAGACAAACTAAAAGCAAGTGAGAGGTCAATTGTTGTTTCTGACTTCCTGCGCACTAAGCAGGAGGTAAAAGGGAGCAAGAGCCAATCTTTGCCCGTGGAAAAAAGCTCCCTTCTACACTTTTACGCAACAAAATGAAAAACTGCTCTTTGCACATTATATCGCTCAAATGACAGAAGCCTTGTTTCCGTTTACCAATGTTTATTTATAATATAGATAGGCAAACCCTGCACTGGCGAGAGACTTAAAACACAATCTAGTCTCATGGTGAGTACTGAGTTAAAATAAAAACCACACACATACACACTGTCGTTTTTGTGGCAAATTTAAATCCAAAGTAGAGGAACTAATCTGACTTTTAAAGCCGCCTGAGGACAACGAAAGGCAGAAGACATTATTACAAGATTGTTATGCTTTGCCTTGTCCACTTCACAAGTTTAGGTTAACGAAAAGATACCTCAGGGGCGGATCCAGGGGGGAGGGGGTGAATAGGGTGGCTAGCCACCCCCCAGTTTGGCTCCTTTTTTCCTATTTGACTGCTTTTTGTTGTAATCTTTTTATATTTTTGCTGGAAAAGATACAGTTTATCCGACGTGAACATTTTTATTGATGCAAAACATAAACAAAGTCAAAAATGGCAGCTTTAACTATCTGGACTTTTGCCAGAGTATATACTTCGATACTTTTAATTTACCCCTCTTAAAATATTCCTAGATCCGCCACTGATACCTTTAATTGTATACAAATGTACCCTCTTCTGATCTCTATTCTGATCGGTTATTTCCTATGAGCAAACTCAAAAGCTTTAATTTTTAAATTCACAACAGTTGTCTTTAAGATATGAGCATCGAGGAGCTAGTCGTCTAAAGAAACACACGTCAACTAACAGTTAATCTCGACTTAGCCAGCACACTGGATTCACACTGTTTTATTCCAAGGGAATGGAACAAACGGAAAACTGAAAAACCTCAAAACTCTGAAAACGTGAAATCACCAGTAAGATTTCTACTGAATTTTAGAGGGGGGTGGATGGTGTTCCTAAAAAAGGAAAGAGAAACAAAAGGGAAGATAAGTACATCGAGAAAGAAAAAGTGCATTTAATAGATGTAGTAAAACGTGACGAGAGGCACTCGTCATAAATTATCTCTGGCACAAAGTGTTAACCGAAGGGTGGACTAGCACATTTCACAGCTTCTCTTTTTCTCCCGAAACCAAAAGAACACGGATAAGAAGAACAACCGCGCTCTGCAAACAAGCCAATAACATGTTTCGCATTTGTATCAATCTGAGATAAGCGCTGTGAGCACTGTAGCAGTGTTACATGTAATGTGCATTGGCATTTACACTGAGGCCTGGTAGTTTCAAGAAGAGGGGCGATGGCCTCGTGTTTAGTGAGCTAGTCCTCGGTTCGGGTGGTCTGAGCTCGAGTCCCAGCCGGAATTATTGCGTTGTCTTCCTTGACAAGACACTTAAATCTCACAATCCCTCTCTCCACCCAGGTGTATAATGGATACCGACGAATTTAATGCAGGGGGGAGGGGGAACCCTGCGATGGACTAGCATCCCATCAAGGGGGAGTAGAGATACTCCTGATCGCTTCATGCTACAGAAACCAGGATAACCTCCGGCTTCCTGGGCCACTTGGCTCGTATGCAGACTTGTAGTTTCACAGCACGTAAGGTGACCGAGGAAATGTTTCGGTAATCACTGAGAAACTGGACAAGAAGAAGTAGGAACGGAGTACGAAAACAAGAACAGCCCATGGTTGGATAGACATACGGCTAACATTTTGTTACTAACAAGGTTACAGACTCTACTAAGGTGGTAGTAATGAATCTATGTCAGTCCAATTCGTCCAATATATGTCTTTACTAGTTTGTACCAGTTAACATACGGCAAACGAACGTTAAGATTAACTAACAACCCAAAAATTAAACCCGAAGCTAAAGATAGAGCAATGCAATCTTCTGCCCTTAGGCACTGTAATTAATTATAGGTGTAAGGGTCGAAGATCGGCATTCAGCTCGGTACATGTAATGTGGGCAACTTCTAATGTTGCGTATAACGCATGTGTGCCATAAAAGGTACCACCTGCAGCACTCACCCCACTAGTTTCCATGGTTATTTCTTGACTGGTACCTTCGTCCGTCCTTGTGACACGAGCTTCTTCACTGATAAAAGTAGCTTCTTCCTGCAAACATGAAACATAAATGTAGTACAGATAAACAAAGTGATAAACAAGGTGATGAAGCAAAAAGTTCTAAAATGTTTTGAATTGCGTCATTTTTACTTGAGTGCCAGGTTCGTCAGTCCTGATTACAGTCACTTCTTCGTAAAATTGAGACGTTGCTTTCTGAATAAAAAAAAAATTATATTTTAAAATGAGTATTGCTACACGGCTGGGCAACAGTCAATTTATGTTTCAGTTAGAAGAATTATTACAGTGTGACACTTAACTCTCACAATGCCTCTCTCCACCCAGGTGTATAATGGGTACCGACGAATTTAATGTAGGGGCGAGGAAGGGGGGGGGGGGGGTTAACCCTGCGATGGACTAGCATCCCATCAAGGGGGAGTAGAGATACTCCTGATCGTTTCATGCTACAGAAATCGGGATAACCTCCGGCTTCCTGGGCCACTTGGCTCGTATGCAGACTTGCAGTTTCACAGCACGTAAGGTGACCGAGGAAATGTTTCGGTAATCACTGAGAAACTGGACAAGAAGAAGTAGGACAGGAGTACGAAAACAAGAACAGCCCATGGTTGGATAGACATACGGCTAACATTTTGTTACTAACAAGGTTACAGACTTTACTGAGGTGGTAGTGACGAGTCTATGTGAGCCCAATTCGTTCAATATAATAGACCATATTCGTATTCTCAGTATTGGACTGGAACTAGCTTGCAATGGAGGCTAATGCGGGGAAATCTTTCCAAATGCAAATACCTTTTAATATATTCCCCCGCACTAGCCTCCATTGCAAGCTAGTTCCAGTCCAATACTGGGAATACGAATATGGTCTATTATGTCTTTACTAGTTTGTACCAGTTAGCATACGGCAAACGAACGTTAAGATTAACTAACAACCCAAAAATTAAACCCGGAGCTAAAGATAGAGCAATGCAATTTTCTGCCCTTAGGCACTGTAATTAATTATAGGTATAAGGGTCGAAGATCGGCATTCAGCTCGGAAATGTGGGCAACTTCTAATGTTGCTTATAAGGCATATGTGCCATAAAAGGTACCACCTGCAGCCCTCACCGTACGAGTTTCCATGGTTCTTTCTTGACTGGCAGCTTCACCCGTCCTTATGACATGCACTCCTTTACGGATCAAAGTAGCTTCTTCCTGCAAACATAAAATGTCGCACAGATAAACAAGGTGATGTAGTAAGAAGATTTAAAATGTTTTTAATTGCCTCATTTTTATTAAATTGAGTGCCAGGTTCCTTAGTCCTGATAATAGTCACTTCTTTGTAAACTTGAGAAGCTGCTTCCCAAACAAAAATATATATATATTGAAATGAGTATTGCTACATCGCTGGGCAACAGAGAACACAAAGTAAGTCAGTTTTTTTTTAACTTAACCTAATCGATGAGAGAACAAAATATAATAAGAGAATAAATCATGTCTCTTTCGTAACTTGTTGTCTTAACTTATTATAACTTAACAAAACAAAAGGAAATAATGAAAAGTTAATCAGTTTGTAAAACAGGTCACAGATCCTTTCAGGCGGTAACAAAGTCCTTAAGATACTTTGAGGGTCTTGGCTCTCGACCACTCCTGGGACCCGTTTCTCAAAAGACCCGGAAACCTATTTCCGAAATTGCCAACCGCTTGTTTTGGAAAGCCGATCTTTTAACATGCTTTCAAGGTAACAAAGAGAAAAATATAACTGTGAAGTTTGACGAATTAAATCCTCTCCGTTCTCGAGATACAAAGGGAATTGTGATACCCAAAAATGCCCGGTAAAGTTTCGGGTCTGGTGGTGGACCTTGGTTTGACAAGACTGTCGCAGGTTGGGCGTTGTTTTGGATTGATTGGTCTGTGGGCTTAGATGTTCTTGGTTTAATTGTGCTGGCAGGGATGCAAGGTTGGTTTCCCCGTGGTAGTGTGCCTGAAGCAGGCTCAGAAGTTGACCTAAATGGCTCCTTACTCTGGCGGAGATGCCGACGGTTTCTCCTGTGCACTCTGCCATCTTCTGTTCGAATCTCATAAGAACGGATGTCGAGTTGGTCTTCAACTCGGGCTTTAAACCACCTCTTATCCCTGTCACATGGCTTTCGGACTACTCTGACAACTTCTGTCTGTAATGGCTTGAGCTCTTTGGTGTTTTGATTGAAGTACTTTGTTTGGCTTTCTTTTTGAGGAATTTTTTCTTTACATCTTCTTGTGACTTTGGGCTTAGGGAAGTTGCTGGTTGTGGGGAGCAGCGTTCTCGTTCTAGGACCAAACATCCTTTGAGCTGGAGAATTTGACAGTCCTTTCGATTGGGTGTTTTTCCATTCCAAGAGTTTCAGGTACACATAAGCTCCTTCTTGATTGGCTTTCTTCATGACGTTCTTTGCTGTCTTGATGGCATTCTCGACTTTACCATTTCTTTGGGGGTATCTGGGAGAGCTTGTGGTGACTTCAAACTCATATTTTGTAGCGAATTCTTTAAACTCTTGGAAGCTGAATGGCATGTTGTCGCTGATTAGTTGGTATGGAATCGCATGGACTAAAAAGCAGTTTGGCTATTCCAGCTGCAGCCTTGTTCTCTAGCTTGTCTTCTTCAAAGTAGCTTGAGTAATAGTCAACCACACAAAGGTAGTATACACCATCTAATGTGAAGACTTCTGCACCAACTTTTTGCCAAGGTTGATCTGCAATTTCATGACAGATCAGAGGCTCTTTTACTTGACTTGACTGGAAAGATGAGCAAGTGTCACACTTTGAGACGTGGTCAGTTAAGTCGGATTTCATCCCTGGCCAATACACAGCTTCTCTGGGATGCCGCAAGCAATTCTGAACCAATATGTGCGCTCCATGTAGCTTCTCTTTACTCTTTGGGCCAAAGCTGAGTGGAATAACACTTCGTTGTCCTTTGAATATCAGATCGTCTTGTGCTGACAACTCATCTCTGACTAAGGAGTATGGATGGAGAGGGGCAGGAACTTCCTTTCGAGTGTTAGGCCATCCGATGAGTCAGGGTGGCTTAGTGGTTATCATCTGCGCCTCCCACCTCTGCGACCCAGGTTCATCTCTGGCCTCGAGGTCGTACGTGGGCTGAGTTTCGGTCGATATCAATCTGACTCCGAGGGTTTTTCTCCGGATACTCCGGTTTTCCTTACTCATCAAAATCGACTCTAGCGCAATAACATCCGGGCGGATACCCCCGTATAGGGATAACCTCTGGTATCTCTCCCTTTCATTGTATTGAATGAATAAAGTTGGTATTATTTATGATGGTGACTTATTTCAGTTGCTGGAGCGTGTGGTCTTGAGCTGTTTCTTCTTGTGTTTCCTTCAGTTGAGGCTCTGAAATAGGCAGGAAGTCAGACGCATGGAAAGATTCTGCTTCCTATTCTGCACTAGACTGGGTGCTGTTCTTTATTAATGCTCTTGATAACGTCTCAGCTAAGTACATCTTAGGTCCAGGCTTGTACCTAAGATCAACATCATACTGCTGGAGTCTCAACAGAAGTCTCTGTAGGCGCCTTGGAGCTAACGCCAGGGGCTTCTTGTAAACTAACACTAGTGGTTTGTGGTCATGCAGGCCAGAGAATCACTTGTCTCCCGAATGTATAATGGTGATTGTGTTCTTGCGCTACAAGTTCTTTCTCAGTTTGTGAGTATCTTCTTTCCACTGGTGTGAGCGCACGACCTGCATATGTGACTGCATATGTGACTGCATATGTCCCTGATTTTTACAGACTATACGATCTCGAATTAGGTCTTCCTTTAAGGGCCCAAAGTCGCAGGTTTCGGCGAGGGAGCGAAGCGCTGTTACGTAAGCATCGGTCGACTCAGCAGGTTCTTGTAGGCGATGATTGAACTTGTATCGTTCATAGATAACGTTCGTCTTACCAAGGCAGTAGTTCTGTCAAATTTCGAGCACTTTTTCAATGTTCTCTCTCTCTTCATCCGATGAAAACGGCAATCCAGTGTGTATTTCCACAGCATCCGGACTAATACACGTGATACACGGTGACGATTTCATACGCTTTCCAGATTTGTAACCACTTTTTTCAGTTTCTAACTTCTGGGAAAGCAACACATTAGCGACGAACCTCGGGGACGGCGAGGCGTTGACGAGAGGGGCTTCTCCTTCGTTTGGTATTTCAGCGTAGACTCAAGACGGCGACGCGTGCTAACTCCCTAACACAATTTTCACTCAACTGCGTTCCAAATTACACTTGAGATCGATCTATAGCAGGTTCTGGTACTTCTGATCCCATGTAGCGTCACCACTAGCAGTCGGCGAAGAAGGGAAATAAGTGGCACAAGACTAAATTAATGATCGAGAGAGCGAGCGAGCACATGGCGAGACCACGTGACTAGATGACGTTACAACCTCGTTGGAAAACTTGAGCCACATATTTTATAACCCTGCATATTACTTACTTTAGTTCCGCTGTTGAATTCAAGGCTTCTTCGCGTACTCCTATTTGTGTTCAACCTAAAAAATGACGTTTCTCATAAGATACGTATGGGTTAGGGTTTATACTGGCAAAGGCAGGTCGCATGAGAGAAAGCTACATTGGGTGATGTAGACCACACATGATTCGTTAGGTTTTAGTTACAAGTTTACGTATTTTTAACCAGTTACCATTCAGAGTTAGCCTTTTATTTTTGCGTGAGTTTTATTTTCGTTATGTCTTATTATTGATAGAGGTCCATGAAAGTTAATTCGACGAAAGTTAACCCGCAAGAAGGAAATGGGGAGGGGGGGGGGGGGGGACTTTAACCGTACTTTATTGTCCTGGTGACTTTATCGCTTTCGGTGCAGTTATTTGCCTGCTTTAACGCGATTTAAGCGACTGCTCAGCTTCCCAGGTTGTCACTCGTACCTAAATAAAGGAAAGGCTGGAAAGTAATTTCTAGCTTACTTCGCATCTCGCCGATAGTCGCACACTTCTCCTGTATCAGTCACGCTCAAACTCCGGCGATGGCCACACAGATAAATTTACTTCTCTTTGACCGAGTTTCAAGGTCCAGCGATGGATACGCGCTGGACCTTGAAACTTGGTGAATGTAAAGTGGTGACAGTTGTCATGACGACTGAAGCTTTGTAATTTACCTGGTCTTTAAATGTCGGAAAATGTTCTCATGGATGTTCTCAAATTCTAACGTTAACAAAAGTAAACTGCCAGTGAGGCCATTTGAAGCTATTTGAGGAAAGTAGCATGTAACAGTTTCTTTCTTATAAAACGTGTAATAAACGCAAAATCTTAATCAGAAGTCTTTTAGATATAGATTTTGTAATAAAAACTAACGATAAAAAGTCACGACGTTTCGACCCCTCGGAGGTCATTTTCAAGTCACTTGAAAATGACCTCCGAGGGGTCGAAACGTCGTGACTTTTTATCGTTAGTTTTTATTACAAAAAATAAACGCAAAACAGAAAATAAACATCCAACCACGGTAGTTCATATTACACTGAAGATTTCGGCCGTTTATAGTGACAAAATTTATGTTTGAGATTACAAGGCAACAGGGACGTTCCTTAAATGAGTTGTTTACATCATGTTTAATTTCCCCACCTTCCTTCTTCGTCTTCTATCATCCTTCTGTAATCTTTAATATCCGAATCCAGCATTTGATTCACTTCCATCAGTTCTTCATCGTATTCATGGTTTTCTACAATTCACTGTTTCCCTTCTTTGATAAGTTCATCTTTCTGAGTGATTATTTTCTCAAACCTCCTGTTGTCGGCCTCCCGAAGTGTTTCTGAGTGTTCAATTTTCAGTATCAAGCTTGCATTCTGAGAGAATTAATAACAAATTTACACATTTTTATATCTAATAAACAAAGAGAGACATGTCCGAAGGAATTTATTTTCTCACCACAGCA
Organism: Montipora capricornis; assembly: GCF_036669925.1. Classification (NCBI taxonomy): domain Eukaryota; kingdom Metazoa; phylum Cnidaria; class Anthozoa; order Scleractinia; family Acroporidae; genus Montipora; species Montipora capricornis. The sequence goes on from NC_090884.1 coordinate 51,710,654, forward strand.
AACAAAGTGTAAAAGATCTATTCCATTTTACCTTAGACTCACACTGGCCTATCTGTAACTTGAGATTTTCGATATCAATGGCCAACTTTCTGTTTTCTTCTCGGACACTTGACAACTCTTCCGAATCTTTTGAATGCATCTGCTGCAGCGCTTCACACTGAAAATTAACAGAAAAGTGCAAGACCCGCCAGTTTATGTTCAAACACCTAGTCCAAAGATCGAGGGTGAGTGATACGGGCAACATCTTCTTTTTATTAACTTGCTGTGCATCATTGCACATCATCATTACAAGTTAAAGAGCACAACCTTTGATGCGAGTCGCAAAATGAAACTGCACAAATTAGACGAGGGTTTAACTCTTAGCAGCATGTTGCGGGAACTTGCAACAAGAATGTTAAAACGAGCAAAAAGCTTTACAACTCGCAATGAAACAATGTTTGCGTTATCAGTTGCAATGACAATTTTCACCGTGTTACACCGGCTTTAGGCCCGTGGAGAGAAAAACGAACTCCGGCCGTAGAGTTACCTAGATCTTGTTTTGTGTGCTTGGCTTGGAATTTTTTTACCCCTAAGAGGTACCAATTCTAACACAAAAAATTGTGTTCTGTCATATTTTTTCTGCTCAGTATCCTAAAAGGTACCGCGAAAGCCCCCGCTGAAGACCTTTTGAAGCGGGACTCCGTAAAGGTACCAAAACCACTTTTTTAACTCCTAAAAAGATACAACGAACACCCCCGTCCTTTTTATATGGGAGTCCTCCCCCGGAGCTTACACATTCTGGTTAAAGACCTTCAAAAGTGGAAACTAAATTATATTTCTATATTACCTTGGACTGCCACTGGCTCAGATCTAATCTGAGATTTTCGACATTTATGGACCAAGTTCTTTTCTCTTCTCGAACAGTTGTCAACTCTGCCACGGCTGTTAAATACGTCTGCTGCAACTCATAATACTAAAAAAACAACGTTGATACAGGATCCATCTCTATAGATTTATTACCAGCTGAAGTTCCAATAGCCTGTTCCAGGCTCTCGGTCGATGGGGACGATCGAAAAAGCGGGCAGTCGACGAGCGGGATCCGGGACAGAAAAGGAGATGACATCCCTTTGTCACCCGCCCGTGTTTTCGATAGTCCCCACTGACCGAGAGCCTGAAACAGGCTAATGTTTCGAGCCTAACTACTTAATAATAATAATAACTACTTTTATAGCGCTTATCCAATTCTGTTCTGAGCGGTTTACAAAGATAGGAAAAGAATTCATACATGTTAAAAACAATTTTCGAAAAGCTGAGTCTTAAGTTTATGTTAAAAAAGATTTAAATTTAAGTTAACAGGACTCAGGTGTAATGCTGAAGATGACCGAAGCGTTCTTGAAGTTGAATAACGGCGTATCAGGTCTTGAATATAGATAGGAGACTGCTGGTGAAGAGCTTCGTGGGTGATCAGAATTGTTTTGAATTTAATTTGCTCGGAAACTGGAACCCAGTGCAAGTGGAATAAAATAGGGCTGGTTTGGTCGTACTTGCTTGTAATCAGTCGAGCCGCGGCATTCTGTACTGAGTTGAAGCTTTTTAATAACATATTTCGGGACATCGTATAGAAGAGAGTTACAGTGATCCAACTTGGAGGTTACAAAGGCGTGGACTAGAGTCTCAGTGGTTTTAGTGGATAGTAATTTTCTTATACAGGAAATGTTTCGAAGATGATAGAAGGCAGATTTACAAACAGAATTGACATAAGGGAGCATAGACATAGTACTATCAAAAACGACACCGATATTTCTGGAACATGGAGACGGCTGGATTGTATCAGAATAAAAATGAAGTGGAGCTAAAGACTCTTGAGTGGTATGCTTTGACTAGAGGTGAAGAAGTTCAGTTTTGTCTTTGTTTAGTTTCAGCTTGTTTAAAGACATCCACTTATCAAGATCGGATAAGCACTCCTCAATTTTAGCGATACTGCTGGTTAATTCAAGATCGTCATTAGCAGAAAAAGAAATGTTCGACTGAAAGTCGTCACCGTAGAAATGAAATTGCATGTCGTGGAAACGTAGAATGCCGGCAAATGGAGCAGTGTAAAGTAGGTAGAGGATGGGCCTATTCCTTGAGGTATTCCACATTTGAGCTCACCAGACTGTGACTTCCTCCTGTCGATTAAGACAACTTGCGTGCGGTTAGTAGAGATCAAGTAGCGGGAGCATGACACTGTCGCGATTATCAATAGCAAGCAAAATGTCGTTTTGAACACGCACAAGGGCTGTTTCGAAACTGTGAAATGGTTTGTAGGCTGATTGCTGCGGCTCTGTGAGTTGGTTAGAATCAAGATGAACAGTGAAGACGCGCTGCCACAACCTTCTCAATAACTTTTGAGATATACTTGAGGTTCGAGATAGGCCTAAAATTACTAAGAATTTCGTGATCCAGATCAGGTTTCTTGAGCAGAGATGTTAAAACGGCGCTTTTAAGAGACTAAGGCAAAAAACCAGATTCCAGCTTCAAGTTTGCAATCCTACAAATTGATGGTAAGAGCAGGTCAAGTGTTCTTTCAGTAATGTGGCAGGCAGAGGATCCAGACAGCATGATTTCTGCACAACAGAAAAAGCAATTTTCGATAGTTTGGAATTCGAGGTAGGTGAGAAGTTGCTAAGTTCACAATTAATGGTGGAAATGTCCAAGGAGAAAAATAATTTGGGAATTTTTGGAGCAGTAGGTATGTTTCTGATACGGGATATTTTATCCTCGAAAAGGGTGACAAATGTATTAGCAAGATCTTCAGCCGAGGAGCTGGTTGGGAAACTTTTCTCTGCTTCCTTGTGAAGGAGACGGTCAATTGAACGAAACAGGGCTTTAATTTCCTTGCCAGCCTCCGAAATAAGATTAGAGAAGTAGTCCATTTTTTACTTTAAAATGGTGTTCTGAATGACAGTGCGTTGATTTGCATAAGGTCGATAGTATGATTCAAGTTTAAACGTCGCCAGCGCCTCTCAATCTTGCGGCAGGTTGATTTCTGTTTTCTGATTTCCTCGCTGTAGCAAGGAGCATTAGGTCGCAAAGTGATTATCCTTGTGTGCTGAGGTGCATGTTTATCTAAGATTGAAGATAGAACCAAGTAGGACTCTCTTCCGAAGAAATCCCCGTAAAGTTATTCGTAGACATTCTATCCACTTCTACCGCGGATGACATTATCTCGGACGTTTCGTGGATTTTTGCGTGTAAAGCTGCTTAGGTTGTCCACGTGATTAAAATAACCAAACGATTTATAAGTATCCAAAGGGGTTGCTTATTTATAGTCCCTGTTTGGATTTCGGAAACCAGTGGTAATTTCAAAATAACTTGAGAGGGATAAGGCCTTTTTAGGAAATAAACTCTCTTATTCTTAATCCTCTGTTGGTTTCTCGGTGTTTGGAACCGCAGAACCATAACCCTAAACCCTTAATCTTTCACGAATAAGGTGCAGAGATGAGTGTCCTTATTAGAGGAGAGGCTTACGAAATCCTGTTTCTTGGGATCACATTAAAAAGTGAATTTTTGTCCGTAAAATAGAGGTGTCCGTAGGGAGAGGTTGCACAGTCTTACATTTGTGCTGTGGATTCTAAAGAAGCTGTGTAAATCTCACTACCTCTGAATTGTGACTTGTCTCAAGTTCGTTCCTCAGTTCTTGCAGCTGCCGCGCCAACATTTCTTTATAACGTGTTTTCATTTCCGATTCAACTTCAACACGCTTTGCCACTGCGATTTGTAACTGGCGGCGGATCTCAACTATATCCTAAAGAGGAAAGATCACAATACATGACATACTGGTGGATATGGGAGGCACGATGGTTAGTTAGAAGTTCTTTCGCTTTCTTTCGCGTGCTTCTCCCCTATTTTTTAGCTCGCCGTTTTTCGCGCTGCTGCCCAACTAACTGGAAGAGGCTAATGGTTAGTGCCCTGCACTTCCGGATCGAGCGCTCCAGATTTGCGCCCTGTTCTGGGGTCATTGGGTTGTGTTCTTGGGCGAGATACTTTATTCTCACAGTGCCTCTCTCCACCCAGGTGTACAAATGAGTACCGAAAACGTTAGAACTCGAGATAACCTTGAGATGGATTAGTATCCCAAGTGGCAAGAGACAATAAGCACTCGATGGATTGAATGGCCCTAAGGGAAGCAGTGAGTTTTCCACGAGACCCTCAATGTTAATTACACGCAGCGTCCAGGAGGGGAGTAGAAATACTCCTAGTCTCTTAACGCCAAAATTTAATCTTAAGTACAGGATAAATGGATCTAAACGATTTTTTTTAAAAATCTGGACAGGTTCTGATGTGAGAAAATTGAAATATGTTTTCTGGCAGCTTAAACAGGTCAAAAGCGTCATTTCAAAACCACATGTTTTTTGTGGATAGTTAAAACCCATTACCTTTTCATGTGTTTTCGTCTTAGAAACCAGTTCTGCTCTCATTTCCAGTAGTTCTTGGCACTCTTTCTTTCGCTCCAGTATTTTAACTTCTAAGTTCTTAATTTCCTGATTTCGTGCTACTAGCTGTCCTTCTTTTTCAGAAAGTTTCCACTGAGCCAGTTTCAAGGCATCTTCAGTCACCTCGTGCGCTTTGATCTCTTTATTAAGCCTTTGAAGTGACAAGAAAGTTTAGGAGCCACCTCTTAGCAAGTCTTAATTGTCAATACAATTATAAAAACAATCCCTTAAGTCTTGTACAGTGCTGCTATCGAATAGGTTCGATGTGATGGAGTAAGTAGGCACATTAAACTCGCATAATATGGCAAGTCATTCCAATCAAATACAAGTTCTGCTAAATTATGCTTCTGTCATTAGGTCATAGAATACGGGGTCTCGTCTGTTTGTTCAAGACACCATTAGCGTCGAAGGCTAAAATATTTATATCAGAAATGAAGTAATAAATTCTATGGTAAGTTTAATGGATACCTGAATTTATTTATTGCTTCAAAAACAAGCTTTCCCTTCTGTCCCGAATTGAAGATTTCGATATTCAAAATGATCCATCACTTGAATGTGTCTAGTGGGGACATGTTTTCATAAGCATAAATATAAGCGAAAGACTTAAAATACATACTTAATTGACCGCTCCCCATAGGGGCTTTGCAGGGCCAATGAAACACAGAACACAACAACAACTGTTAAGAATCACAACTGGCCGGAGGCAAATCAGTTGGCTATTTACAAGTGCAGGTGGGAAGTTGAACCAGGGACTACCAGGAACAAATTCAACGAGTGATTAGAACGGGTCTTAAACCCGGGATCTCCGGATCTCAAGGCAAGAGCCTTAACCACTGGGCCACACTGCCTCCAGACTTCAGCCAATCAGCAAGCACTTTAATTTATGCTTATGCCAACCATGTCTTCACTGGACATAACACCGACAAGAACGCAAGCTTATGCTTGCGTCGCAAGTGAGGCTTTTACCACTATGTACCTAACAGTTTGATCTCGTATCTGATTGGTAGTTATCCAATTAACATGTCAAACCCATTCCAAAGAGTTCGCGGTTTTAAGGTACGCGTGAGAGGAAGTCAATTCCTTGCGGTTTGATCCTACATTTGATTGGCAGCTAGACAGTTGGACACGCCTAACATGGTAATGGCGACAGGAAGTCAAGAGAAGCTAAACCCTTTCCTGTGCAGTAGTGCACCTTTATGAAAACACTTTGTAGTACAGTTAAG
>NC_090884.1:51723830-51726330 GCF_036669925.1 Montipora capricornis
TAGGGCTAGTTGACGCTATCAGATGCAAATCTTTGGTGAGCCAAAACTTCTACGTTTTATACTATTATAGATAGTTACTGTGAGTGAAAAGCAAATTCACAGCAAACAAAGAAAAAAAAAACCACATTTCTCGGTCACTATTCGCGGCAATGACATCATCTGTTTCAGAAAGGCGCAGTGATTCTTTTCGTTTGTCCACAAGACTCTTTAAAACATCATCCCACTTCATTGGTGGGTTCGCCGGTATTTTGTCATCAAGCACGTTTTGTGCCCCATAATGCATCGAATAAAGGTCAAACCTTTCTAACCCCTTGCGGGGTTCCGTTGTTTAATTTTTTCTGGTTCTCATTGCCTGATTTCATACGGTGGAAGCTGGGCACTAATTAGGGAGCTTTAGCAACAATGACGGGAACGGCAACGAGAACGTCATGTAAAAACATAAATTCACGTTATTGCGATCACTTCGCGACTATTCCAAGCCTTTTAATATGACAAAGGTGTTTCAGTCTCTCAGGAATGAAACTGTTGCGAGCGGCGCTTAATTTAGGGGAGAAAAATGAAAATTTATCTCCAGGTGCTGACGTTCTCCATAACACCTCAAACTTGGTAATTTCACGTTGTTGCTTTGCTGACGACGGTAAGGAAATGGACAAAAATGAAAAACGCACGTGCAGGGCGTGCAAAGCTATTGTTTTTGCCCACTAAATATGCAAATTTGTGACGTTCTCGTTGCCGTCGCCGTTGTCGTTGCTAAAGCTCCCTATTATCGGTTTTGCCGGACGGAAGTGCACTTCAGTTTGTAGATGGCGACTTGTATGAAAAGTTGGCATTAGAATTGTGGCAGTTCTTTGTGTACGAATAACTACAGAACTAAAGGAATAACGTACTACACTTTTCCCAGTGATCCTGAGCTTCAAAAAGGATATAGGAAGGTTCTTATAAACGAAAATATTAACTGGAGAAAACATGTTACATGCAGCGTTCACTGGAGCTCGGGAAAACGAGAGAACAAGAATCATTTGCCAGACAAAATTTTCACGAAAGAATAGTACTCCATAAAATCATCCAGGGAATTAAAAAGGAAAATGGACTGTACAAAAATGGTTCTTACGTTAATTTTTGTACTTACATATATGATTCATATTCCAGTCAGTGTGTAAACATTACGATATAGACACGCAGGCACGGTTCCGGATGACCCTCGCAATTGCTTAAAGGTGTTGAAGAAATGCCAGAACAAGTTTGATTGTCTCGTTAACGAGATGTTACTCATTAAACAATTACAACCGTGTTTAAATGTACAATCAGACTCAATTCGTGCTAAGGTCTTTGTCTAACTAATGCAAATTAATGACTCTGAACTCTTAGTTAATAGACCTAATCGGTTATCTCAATGTTGTACCCAATTCAAACCCTTTGGGAATAAAACTTTTTGTTCCAGGTATTTCTATATCATTTAAATATGAATGCTACATTATCATGCAAATACAATACACAAAGAATCTTAGTCCCGGGAGATTTGAATTGGGTACAACATTGAGTTAGCCGATTAGGTCTATACTCTTGAAATCACATATTTATTTTAGTTTCCCTTGACAATGGTGCCAAGATGTCGCCGAAACGTCGGACTCTTTTATCGTTAGTTTTTGCCTGTATATGTTTATCTAAATCACTGTTGATTAGGATTCATATTTGATTATTAAATGCATGATATGCTGGTAATTTACTTATTTGCTAAATTTCAGAGTATTATATTGCTATTAACAATTTAGAATAAACTGACTTACCAGATAGTTTCTGAAAGTCCCCTTAAGCTTTTCTTCATAGTAGTTCCCTCTTTTAAAGTTTCTGTGTTGCTTTGCATGGTTTACATTTATATTACTTTCATCAACGTTGTTTAGAAATTATGTAAAACCATGACGAATCAAACTCTTTGTTTCCCTGAAAACCCAGGGGTGATGGTAGCCTTACTTGCTGTTATTACCAGTCCTCAGGTTAAGCCATGGCAATCAGAAGTGCTTTGTTGAACATCAATGTATCTTCCAATTGTAGATCATTGTAGTTAGTCTGACTCATCTTAACAACTCTTGAGTTTTATCAGCACAAAATATTTGTTGTTGTTGTTGTTGTTGTTGTTGTTATTGTTGTTGCTCTTGACATTCTGAAGTAGGCTGCCCCAGTTTGAAATTCTCTTGGTTGAAGTAGTTAGAATGATTGGCTATCAATGAGGAGTGCCATGTATCCTCAACCTCAGAAGCTGTTTTGGAGTTTTGTTCTAGGTTAGCTGGGGGATTTAGTTTTGAAGTCATGTTCGTTTTGTTCTCTGTTCAGATAAGCATTTTTGTAGGACAAATGGTAATACAATCCTGAGTGACTTTGTTTAAAATTTCTCTAGAGTTTTAAGAAATATTCAGATTTGATAAATTGATTCTGCATTTAGACAGGCCATTTACTACTTGAGAGCTCATGGATGAAATATCTCGTTTCAGTCAGTCACTGT
>NC_090884.1:51733830-51736330 GCF_036669925.1 Montipora capricornis
TATGGCACAACCTTGAATGTGATATCATTGAAAACTAGACAATTAAGCGATCTCAGTTATAGATGTTTGAAACCTGTATCTTGAAAGGATCGAGTTTTATAAGCGACAGAATTTTGTAAACATTGGCAATTCGCAGACTACAGTCAACAAGTAATATATCGCTGACTTGGTTAACGCGTTCTCGATTTTCTTATCGGACTTAAACTATCATGGTGACTTAATTCTATGATATTCATAAATTAGACAGCTAACGCTTTCAAACAGTACCACACATGACAGGAAAATTTCAATTGACCGCACGATAAAAATTTTTAAAACCGTAAGATCGGATTTAAGTCAATTTCCAACGCACGCGTAAAATATAGCTCCCTACACACGGTTTCCTACACTAGACAATCGTAAAATTGATATCAGAGTGAATTATACAGTTAACCGATTTCCATGATATATGATTGCAAACTGCATCTTGACACGGACGAGTTTTGTAAGCGACAGAATTTTGTAGACGATGAGAAAGTGCGCACCAAAATGCACAAGTAACGCAATGCAACCAAGGTAAACATATCTGCATCTGTCAAAACTATTTAACACGGTTTGATAGATTGGAAATTCTTCAAATTGGTATCACTGTAAACTAGGCAGTTAAGCAATTCCAAGGATGTATGTTTGAAACCTGTATCTTGCAGACAATGAATTTGATCAGGCCATGAAACTCAATTTTGAAAACGGAGAGTGGCATCGTACAGAATTTGCTGCACTTTCCCTCCTCCACGAAACTTCCACGTAACGCGCGTGGTAACATTATCCGCGGGAAAATTGATATCATCTAAAAATAACCTAAGATGGATTACGATGGGAATAGGGCCAGTATGAGGGATTACTTCTCTTACCTTTATAATCTCTTGTTTCAGCTTATTTGCAGTTTCCCCGATTAGTAGAGCAAACGTGCTCTGCTAAATAACCTTGATGATTATTATTGTTATTATTTATCATTAAAACCATAGCAACAACGTTGATAGCCTTCACGAAGTGTGGTATGAAATCAAAACATGTAAAAATAATTGAAAAATGTTGACATCATCTACCTGAAGATTAAAGCGTATCTCAAAATCGATTGCTGGAAATTTCATGTTTTAAAATCCCTGTTAGCTTAAACCTTGAGATTGTGACTACCCGTTTTTGCTTTTATAACATAAAATGGATACAATGGAAAAATTAACGTTCAAGCAAAAGGATAATTGTTTGGATTCAAAACTACATTCAGGGAGCATAATAAAAGACGTTGATTGCATTCTTTCTATTATGAGATTAAATGAAACAGCTCAGATTAGGAGTCAGGCAACATTTTAAGTGAAGCAATAGCCAAAAAGGCAATTTTCATAGGTACTTTAGGTATCAACTGATCATTACTCTAGCAGAATTTCAGGTAAGCTAATTACTTGCCTTGAAAGCTGTTTAGATGACATAAATATTCAAGAAACTACACTACCACTATCTGTCATCACTGCAGTCTGCAATACATGACCCTCACCCATTTGACTCAGATGGACCACTTTGTAAGAGATTGTGAGTTCAACTCTGGCCAGACCAACAATGACTGAGAATAGAGCGCTGCCTTTGTAATTACACCTGGAAATGGATAGCCCACCATGTTTTTTCATATACTGTTGTTAAGTAGAGGGCCCAGTCCCAAAACTAGTGCTGACTAGTTCAGCCGGTCTCTGTTTACCGTATCTGTTGTGTACCGAATTGGACAGTATGACTTGTTGACTTGGCCAGAATCACATCACATGAGTTATTCTACTAAGGAGCTAACTGCTATGTTTGATAGCCTGATCATGTCTACTTTCCTGGCATGATAGCGTGGAAGTCTGGGGAAGTGCGGCCTAAGTACATTGGTCGTACCCGTATTGATAAGTTTTGAAGACGTGCTATGAAATCGAGTTACACGAGCAAATTTACCCCTTTTGTTGAAAGTACAGTGTATAAGGAGTCGTGACATTAAACTATGGGAGAGATATCTACTAACAAGGATCATTATTTGCATAATTTACTGCCAAAACAGAGAAACCGTATGTTACGAGATCGTGGTCATAATTTTATACTACTTGGAGTCAAGACTAAACGTTTTAAAAATACAGTAACTTTGTAAATTACAGTCTTTGTAAATTCAATTCTTTTTCTCTGTTAACTTACATGTCTGTTTTGAGTAGGAATTGTTTGTAATAATAAAGACTGTTATTATTATTGTTATTAGAATAATAATAATTATTATTACAACTATTATCATTACTATTATTATTATTATTGCTTTGATGATCCATACGATGTTTTTGAAATTCATCTTTAATCAAGACATGTTTCGGATGAAACATCATCCATCGTCAGTTGTACAATGTGAAATAAACTAAAGTTGAGCAATAAATAGTGTAACAAAGTGAGATATAACATGAATAATTAAGGATGAAGGCGAGAACAGAACAACCACGAAACAAAACAG
>NC_090884.1:51743830-51751330 GCF_036669925.1 Montipora capricornis
TTCAGACGACGGTCCAGGTCGCTCGTGTCACGCACTCTACTCCCTTCCCCGTCTGATTTCTTGTTCCTGACGTCAAATAGATTGTCTCATTTTCACCAATAACAGGGAATGTTACACTTTCACAAACCTGAGGAATTTAAGGAATGTGTCTCTGGTAAAAATGACATGTCGGAAGATGCCAGAAATCGTGATGTAGATGTTGACGGTGCTTTGGAGAAACCTTGCCTCATATCTGGGGTCTCTAAGCTTTTCCCTCGACAGGAAAAGGCGATAAAGGCTTTTGTCTCCAGGAAAGATGTCTTGGTAAATTTGTCAACGGGGTTTGGCAAGTCGCTCATATTCCAGATTGCTTCGGTATTTCACGGTGAACTTTCCAAATTAAAAAACACTTTTGCTACGAAGCCAGTAGTTATGGTTATTTCGCCATTAGCGAGCTTAATAGAAGACTGGAAAAATTCCCTACGAGCGTTAGGAATCAAAACTGGCTTCGTTGGCAAGGATAATCTTGCGATCGACAGAGTGTAGCGTTACGTTTAAGTCGCTGGAATACCTACTGGGAAATGGAAGGTGGAGAAATATGCTGTCCTCCGAAGTTTACAAGAAAAATTTGATAGGAATCGTTGTAGACAAAGCTCACTGTATTAGCCACTGGTCTGTTCATGTGTCTTCTTTTTATTGTTACGGTATTTTGGGATCTTAATTACATCTCTTTAATTAAATAATACACGTACATGTATATGCTTCATCCCCTTTAGCGGTGACTTCCCCTGTATTCATTTCTTTCAAAAAGTGAATACAACAAGAATAATAACAGTAATGATACTTGACAACAATAATAAGAAGCTTAATAAAAATACAGAAATAACAAGGGATATATAAATGTGTTCTTGACGTGTTGTCACGTGTGTTCATTGCAACGAGTAATCTCTTAGTTCTCAATCAAAAGTTCAACTTTCTTTTGTCTGGAGACAACGTGAATCTTGGTGAATATTTACAAGTAAGACGTCTGGGAAAATACTTACATTTACTGAACCAGAAGAGAATAGTTCTTTCAGACCTGTTATGTTATGTTATTACTCATGCGCAGTAAGCGCATGATGTATAAAATGCCCTCCGTTTCTTGTTTTCCGTGCGACATTAGTACATGGAAATTTATGCTTGCATACATTTACATACATGACTGTAACTTGGGGGGGTATTCAAAACGATTAATAGCTGCTGAAAAATGTATTGTTGAGTCAGAAAAATTAATAGAAAGACTTGAAAAGAAGTATTAGAGTCTTAAAATGTATGTATGCTTGGAATATCAGTCCATTTTGCATGACAAAATAAACAGTGCGTGTTTGAAGAAATCAACCATCCCTCTCATGTTTCAAGACCTTTAAAAGTAGACTTGCCACAATTCCACCTCACGAGAATCCCAGGAGAACATGTTTTGGCGAGCGAAGCGTGATTTTACGGACGCGAATCTACACGAGACGAAGGACTTTTGAAAGTCTAGCCCTTACGATGTGTCATTTTCTCTTGGATGTGCATGGTCGCGCCCGAATCATCGCATCTTGACTGTTCAAACTTTGTGATTGCAGTCGCGGTCGTACGGCCCGGGTCGTACGGATCGAGCGGTTAGAATTAAACCTTTTCGATTGTGGAGCCAAAGGTAAGTTGTTGACATTAAAGACAAAATCTTTTTTTTTTTTCTAATTTGTTTTACAAATAAACACTTTGCACGAGAGCGGGAATCGACATAAAGGTCATTCAAACTGATCTCCATCAACATGCCGGTCATCTCAGCTCCTAGTGATCTTTGAGAAACTGAGAATACCTGAGAAAAACTGATCCGACTTTTAGCAATCTGAACTGTTCTTAGAAGTACTGTTATTGTCAGTATGGGCATGCGACGAAGTCAAAATGGGGAATTCTTTCAACAATACAGACTAGTCGTTGATATGCATTCTGTTTATTTGGTGGCAAAGGAATTTAGAGGATGCTTCAAGGGGAAATTCTGGTTTTCTGTCTTACTTTTGTTTTACTTAGAGGCCATTTATTTGCCGTTATTGAAAAGTTTGGTTCACATTTATGAAATGTAACAAATTAATCATCTATTTATATCGCTTTTACATTCCTGAGTTAATTCGACTCGCAAATGACGTACTAACAACCCAGGTCCAGGATTTGTTGATCAAACTAAAACTATTGCCGCACCATACAGTCAAGGTAATGCTGAAGTATTTGGTACGGCAAATGCAGGCACACAACGTGTGGCAATGTCTCTGTCGGCACTTGTTTAAAATTTCAGGAATCCAATAGCCTCTTCAGCTGACTTGGTTCAAATTATAAACGTTGGGAATAATATATGTATGTATTCAGCTTTGTCACAATCATGCAAACAGGGACTCCTGTTTTTGACAGATTTGCCTGTTATGGTTATAACTTAAGCTAAATTAATTATCAGTTGACATACAGTGATAGTTATAGTGGTTTGCTAAATAGTGCCCTAATTCCTATAATTTCAGACTTTTCTAATGTTATATCAATGTGCCTTTGATTCTTTGCTCATGGATAATTATCATGCATATATTTTAACACTTGAACTTTACACAGTTGCAATATTCTGTCTGTCTAATGGGAGGTGTAAAATGTTTTACTCTCATGGCAGAGATTTAGGTATGGGACCCATTTGTAACATGTACTTCAATTGAAATAGATTCATTAATGAATTTGGTACAACATTTTCAGAATATATGTGCACAAACATCTGTTACTTATGAAGACTCCATTAACTATGTTATGAGATTAAAATGTGTTAACATTATTAAAATGTAAAGCAACAGTGGAAGCATTGTTCATTCATTATATGTTCGGAAAGCAAAATTTTAGACCCTAGGAGCACTTAAATGATGTTTATCTTTGTTCTTGCAAAGAATGTTCTGCTGTATCATTTTATTCTATTTGTTTTTCCACCTCAAAAGTCTTGTAACTATTGCACCTCTCAAACAGTTGATAGTATCATTGAGAATGGAAGAGCAATTTATCAGAAATGTTACTCCAGCAAAATTTATCCATTTTGGATAATAAGGAAAGCAGCACAGGCTTTTTGATGTGAATTTCTAGCTACTGCATTAGTTGTGTTTTCCAGTGTATGCAAAGCAAAAGATGAGTCACCAGTCGTTTTTGTATACAATGGTTCTGAACCAAAAAATGTAACAAAAGTATTTTCAAATGTAGATTCTGTTATTGATCTCTTTTGTTCTATTATTCAAAGTAAATTTAATTGTTTTGAAACAAACTGTGAGGTTGCATTTCTTAGTTGTTTATGTGAATTATCAAATATAGAAAGGAAACAAATAATACAAAAGCTTAAATCTACTTCAGAAATTGCAGCAAACTGGAAGAAAGAGGAGAGAAATTTACCGCCCAATGGACCCAGAGAAAAAATAAGAACTTCCTTCAAATTGTTTTGAAAAGTACAGGTCTATGGACCCATGGAAAAAAAACAGACTCTTTCAAATAAAGATGAAAAGTATAGGTCAATGAACTCACACGATAAAGAGCAACTTCTCTCAAATAGATTCTTGTAACACCTATATACCTTTTTTGTGGTGTACAATAAAGTTATTATTATTATTATTATTATTATTATTATTATTATTATTATTGTTATTATTAAACTGTCAACAAAAGTACAAATAACCTGACAGCGCATGAGCATAGGCTACTTAGAGCCTCTTGTATTCATTATCGATCGCAAGATTGTCCTCGCCAACGGAGCCAGTTTTGATTCCTAACGCCCATAGGGAATAACAATAATTACTGGCCTCGCAGCAAAAGTGTTGTTGAATTTGGAAAGTTCAGCGTGAACCACCGAAGCAATCTGGAATCCCTTCACCAATCACGATGCGTTACCTGGACGAGAAGCGCTAATAAGTACCCGGTTCAGACGCCGCTCCACTTATGGAACGACATTGGTGCGACATTTGATTCAGACGGCGCACTGTGTGTCTTTCGCTAGGGAAAAAGAGAAAGGCTTGGGTCCGATACCATGTTTTCGCGCCATAATTCAACTTTCAAGATGGTGGCTGTGAAGGACAGCTCTGATTAGAGAATTTAAAAAAAAATTAAAAAAGTAAAAAAACTAAACTGGTGAGAAGCACTCTGAGAACTGCATCTGCAAAACGTGTTTATTCTCCGACGTGTTTCGTCTAACTAACGTAGACTTCTTCACGGAGTTTTACAATAACAAACGTCTCTATTTAAACCACATCTGATGGCACGGTTTAGCTTAAACCGTGGCCACAAAACATCGTTTCTCTTGCCTTGTTCTAATATTTCACAGCCTTAATGTTTGTGGCCGTCATTTTTGCCATCAGATATGGCTTAAGTACAGTCGTTTAATGTACTATTGCAAAACTCCCTGAAGACGTCTACGTTAGCTAGACGAAACGCATCGGAGAATAAACAAGTTTTACAGAGACAGTTCGCAGTGTGCTACTCGCTACTGAGTTTAGCTTTTTAAATTACATTAAAAAAAACCAGCAATATTTGGTCAATCTTTTGCACAGTTTACACTCTTCTAGGTCTTTTGCTGCCATGCGCAACAAGTTCTCGGAGGGACTTATGGGAATATTTATAAATTATCAGAATGTATGCATTTGGTTCGGCACATGAGAAGAACGCCGTATGAATCACCTCCCGCTCCAATGTCGAATAATACGACAGACCCTGTCGAACTTAACGTTTTTGCCGCACCAAATTAAGACTGCCTGGCTAAAGTGATTCAGACGTGCTCTTTTGCCGTACTTAATTCCTCAGTTAGTTTTGGCACATGAGGAGTGCCTGAGTCAGAAGAGAATCTTTCGATCTCAAGATGCTCATGCTCTCGCTTTCGCACTCGCACTTGACCTGCTGCGCAGGTTAAGATGCACTTTTAACAAACCGCTCACTAGAGAACAGACACCCTAATCACCGTAAAAAGAGAAGACAAACTAAAAGCAAGTGAGAGGTCAATTGTTGTTTCTGACTTCCTGCGCACCAAGCAGGAGGTAAAAGGGAACAAGAGCCAATCTTTGCCGGTGGAAAAAAGCTCCCTTCTACACTTTTACGCAACAAAATGAAAAACTGCTCTTGGCACATTATATCGCTCAAATGACAGAAGCCTTGTTTCCGTTTACCGTTTGTTTATTTGTAATATAAATAGGCAAACCCTGCACTGGCGAGAGACTTAAAACACAATCTAGCCTCATGCTGAGTACTGAGTTAAAATAAAAACCACAGACATACACACTGTCGTTTTTGTGGCAAATTTAAATCCAAAGTAGAGGAACTAATCTGACTTTTAAAGCCGCCTGAGGACAACGAAAGGCAGAAGACATTATTACAAGATTGTTATGCTTTGCCCGGCTTGTCCACTTCACAAGTTTAGGTTAAACGATAAGATACCTTAGGGGCGAATCCAGGGGGGAGGGGGTGAATAGGGTGGCTAACCACCCCTCAGTTTGGCCCCTTTTTTTCCTATTTAACTGCTTTTTATTGTAATCATATTTAAATTTTGCTGGAAAAGATACTGTTTATCCGACGTGAACATATTTTTTAATGCAAAGCATAAACAAAGTCAAAATGGCAGCTTAGACTATCTGGACATTTGTCAGAGTATGTACTTCGATCCTTTTAATTAACCCCTCTTAAAATATTCCTAGATCCGCCACTGATATCTTTAATTGTATACAAATGTACCTTAAAAGTCTCTATTCTGATCACTTCTTTCCTATGAGCAAACTTTCCATACAACAAATCACCAACTCAAAAGCTTTAACCCTTAAATTCTCAACAATTGTCTTTAAGATATGGGCATCGAGGAGCTGATCGTCTAAAAAAACGCACGTCGACTAACAGTTAATCTCGACTTAACCGGCACAATGGATTCACACTGTTTTATTCTAAGAGAATGGGACAGACGGAAAACTGAAAAACCTCAAAACTCAGTTGTAAGGGGGGCTGGATGGCTTTCCTAAAAAGGGAAAGAGAAACAAAAGACAAGATAAATACATTTAGGAAGAAAAAGTGCATTTAATAGATCTAGTACAACGTGACGAAAGGCACTCATCATTAATTATCTCTGGCACAAGGTGTTAACCGAAGGGAGGACTAGCACTGTTCACAGCTTCTCTTTTTCTCCCGACACCAAAAGAACACGGAAAAGAAGAACCACCGAGCTCTGCATACAAGCTAAGAACATGTTTTTCCCCGTTTTCGCATTTGTATGAATCTGAGAAAAAACTGAGAGCGCTGTGAGCAGTGTAGCAGTGTTACATGTGACGTGCATGGGCATTTATACTGAGGCGTGGTAGTTTCACGTACAGGGGCGGTGGCCTTGATGTTAGTGCGTTCGTCTTCGACTAGAGTGGTCTGTGTTGGAGTCATAGCCGGAATCATTGAGTTGTGTTCTTGGGCAAGAGACTTAACTCTCACAATGCCTCTCTCCACCCAGGTGTATAATGGGTACCGACGAATTTAATGCAGGGGTTGGGGGAGGGGGGCGAAGGGGTAACCCTGCGATAGACTAGCATCCTATCAAGGGGGAGTAGAGATACTCCTGATCACTTCATGCTCCAGAAACCGGGATATCCTACGGCTTCAGAGGCCACTTGGCTCGTATGCAGACTTGTTTCACAGTTTCACAGCACGTAAGGTGGCCGAAGAAATGTTTCGGTAGTTTCTGAAAAATTGGAGAAGACGAAGTAGGACCGGAGTACGAAAGCAAAAACAGCCCATGGCTGGATAAACAAAAGCTAACATTGTGTTACTAACAAGGTTAGACTCTACTAAGGTGGTAGCAATGAATCTGTGTGAGTCCAATTCGTGCAGTATATGTCTTTACTAGTTTGTACCAGTTAACATACGGCAAACGAACGTTAAGATTAAATAACAACCCAAAAATTAAACCCGGAGCTCAAGATAGAGCAATGCAATTTCCTGCCCTTAGGCACTGTGATTAATTATAGGTGTAAGGGTCGAAGATCGGCATTCAGCTCGGTAAGGTGAGCAACTTCTAATGTTGCGTATAACGCATGTGTGCCATAAAAGGTACCACCTGCAGCACTCACCGCACTAGTTATGTCATCCCCTTCGTTACTGGTCAAAGTAGCTTCTTCCTGCAAACATAAAAAATAAATGTAGCACAGATAAACAAGTTTATGTAGCAAGAAGGTTTAAAATGTTTTGAATTGCATCATTTTTAATTGAGTGCCAGGTTCGTCAATCCTGATAACAGTCGCTTCTTTGTAAACTTGAGACGCTGCTTCCTGAACAAAAAAGTTATGTTTTGAAATGAGTATTGCTACTTCGCTGGGCAATAGAGAACACAAAGTACGTCACTTTATGTTTCAGTTAGAAGAAGTATTACAGTGGGACACTTAACTCTCACAATGCCTCTCTCCACCCAGGTGTATAATGGGTACCGACGAATTTAATGCAGGGGGTGGGTGGGGGGTGGCGAAGGGGTAA
>NC_090884.1:51763830-51776330 GCF_036669925.1 Montipora capricornis
CACGTCGCTGGTTTCGGCGAGGGAGCAAAGCGCTGTTACGTAAGTATCGATCGACTCATCAGGTTCTTGTAGGCGATTATTGAACTTCTATCTGTCATAAATAACGTTCGTCTTACCAAGGCAGTAGTTCTGTCAAAGTTCGAGCACTTTGTCAATGTTCTCTCTCTATTCATCCGATCAAAACGGCAATCCATTGTGTATTTCCAAGCATCCGGACCAATACACGTGTTAAATGTGGCGACACGAAGTGCTCAAGATTGTTTATCTAACCCGGTGACGATTTCATACGCTTTCCAGATTTGTAACCACTTTTTCCAGTTGGCTGCTATGTTTCCTTTACTTTCTAACTTCTGGGAAAGCGACACATTATCCGCGAACCTCGAGGACGGTGAGGCATTGACGAGAGGGGCTTCTCCTTCCTTTCGCATTTCAGCGTAGACTCAAGACGGCGACGCGTGCAAACTCCCTAACACAATTTTCACTCAACTGCGTTCCAAATTACACTTGAGATCGATCTATAGCAGTTTCTGGTACTTCTGACCCCATGTAGCGTTACCACTAGCAGTCGGCGAAGAAGGGAAATAAGTGGCACAAGACTAAATTAATGATCGAGAGAGCGAGCGATCACATGGCGAGACCACGTGACTAGATGACGTTACAACCTCGTTGGAAAACTTGAAGCGCCACATATTTTATAACCCTGCATATTACTTACTTTAGTTCCGCTGTTGAACAACCTCACAACTTTTTCAACGATCCTTGCTGTAGTGTTTTAATGCATGCTATTGATGTCAATTGATGTAATCTCCTATGTAACCACGTGGTCTGATTTTGTATATAAATTGTAACCAACTGTATAGAGTGAGTTTCAATCGAGTGTCGTAAAACCAAAACCAAAGTAATTACTTTGGCCAATCAAAAAGGACGGAGGCAATCCAGTAAACCAATCAAAACTCGAAGTAATTACTCGTAGCCGACACAAAGCGCGGGAAAATGTGCACGCGCGAGCCACGATTGGTTGAAAAAGTGGCGCGAAAACTTTGAACCAATCATTGAATGAAGTAATGCAAAACCAAAGCAATTCGCTAATTACTTTCGACACTCAATTGAAAACCGCTCTATTCAGGAGCATTGTAATAAAGCGTTTAATCGTACAATTCTCACTGTTTCTGTTTCTGTTTCTGACTTTCCTTCCAATTCACTGCTTCTTCCCTTCTTCTTTATGTTCAACCTAAAAAATGACGTTTGTCATATGGTACGTATTTTAAAGCCCAGGTTAATACTGGCAAAGGCAGGTCACATGAGAGAAAGGTACATTGGGTGATATAGACCACACGTGATTCTTTAGGTTTTAGTTACCAGTTTACATATTTTTAACCAGTAACCATTCAGAGGTAGCCTTTTATTTTTGCGTGAGTTTTATTTTCGTTATGTCTTATTATTGATAGAGGTCCATGAAAATTAATTCGACGAGAGTTAACCCGCAAGAAGGAAATGAGCGGGGAGGGGGGGCACTTTTGCCCCCCAACTTTCAGCAAAAATAATAATAATAAGTAAAACATCTGTCATTTTACGGTTGACATCTCGTCCAGAATGCTGAAAATAGCATTTCCGAGCTTCAAGATTTCAAAATTTTCTGGCGGAGAATTTCCCTAGAACCCCCTACAAGTTAGCGTCTCCGGCGCTTGCTTGTTAGCCCATTCATCCAAAATACGCTCCGCTCCACAAGCGGCCCAGGCTCGGAGGGTAATAATTATAAGGATTTGTATGGGAACCCCGATAACAAACACTCAAAAAGTGCTGGAATAGTCAGGGACTCAAAAAGTTATTTACACACAAACGTTCTCAATAAAAAAATCGTACTTTATTGTCCTGGTGACTTTCTCGCTTTTTGTGCGGGTATTTGCCTGCTTTAACGCGATTTAAGCGACTTCTCAGCTTCCCAGGTTGTCACTCGTTCATAAATAAAGGAAAGGCTGGAAATTAATTTCTACTTGTAGCTTACCTCACATCTCGCCGATAGACGCACACTTCTCCTGTATCAGTCACGCTCAAACTCCGGCGATGGCCACACAGATAAATTTACTTCTCTTTGACCGAGTTTCAAGGTCCAGCGATGGATACGCGCTGGACCTTGAAACTTGGTGAATGTAAAGTGCGGCAGTTGTCATGACGACTGAAGCTTTGAACCTTACTTGGTCTTTGAATGTCGGAAAATGTTCTCATGGGAACGTTTTTCCTGAACAAAGTAAGAAATGGCTAATTTTGCTCGATGATCTCAAATTCTAACGGTAACAAAAGTAAACTGCAAGTGAGGCCATTTGAAGCTATTTGAGGAAAGTAGAAAATAAAGCATGTAACCTTCTCCTTTCTAACGTGTTATAAACACAAAACGGCGAAAAAAAACATCCAGTTACGGTGGTTCATATTACACTGAAGATTTCGGCCGTTCATGATAGTGACAAAATATGTTTGAGATTACAAGGCCTCACGGGCGTTCAGTTGTTTCAGGTTGTTTACATCATGTTTAATTTACCATACCTTCCTTCTTCTTCTTCTATCATCCTTCTGTAATCTGTAATATCCGAGTCGAGCATTTGATTCACTTTCCTCAGTTCTTCATTCAGTTCTTCAGTTACAATCCACTGTGTCCCTTTTTTGATAAGTTCATCTTTCTGAGCGATTATTTCATCATACATCCTGTTGTCGGCTTCTCGAAGTGTTTCTGAGTGTTCAATTTTCAGCATCAAGCTTGCATACTGAGAGAATTAATAACAAATTTACACATTTTTATCTCTAATAAACAGAGAGAGACATGTCCGAAGGAATTTTTTTTCTCACTACAGCAAACGAAGTGTAAAAGATTTATTTCCATTTTACCTTAGACTCCCACTGGCCTATCTGTAACTTGAGATTTTCGATATCAATGGCCAACTTTCTGTTTTCTTCTCGGACACTTGACAACTCTTCCCAATCTTTTGTATGCATCTGCTGCAGCACTTCACACTGAAAAATAACATAAAAGTGCAAGACCTGCTAGTTTATGTTCAAACACCTAGTCCAAAGATCGAGGGTGAGTGATACGGGCAAGATTTTCTTTTAATTTACTTGCTGTGCATCATTGCTTCATTACAAGTTGAAGAGCACCACCTCTGATGCGAGTTGCAAAATCAAACTGCGCAAATTAGACGAGGGTTTAACTTTTAGCAGCATGTTAATATGTTGCGGGAACTTGCAACAAGAATGCTAAAACGAGCAAAAAGCTTTACAACTCGCAATGAAACAATGTTTGCGTTATCAGTTGCAATGACAATTTTGACCGTATTACACGAGCTTTAGGCGCAGGGAGAGACGGGGGTACTCGTCGGAGATTTTGAAAAGAACTCCGGCCTAAGAGTTACCTAGACCTTGTTTTGTGGGCGTGGCTTGGATTTTTTTCACCCCTAAGAGGTACCAATTCTAACGCAAAACATTGTCTCCTGTCATATTTTTTCTGCTCAGTATCCTAAGGTACCGCAAACCACTTTTTTAACTTCTAAAAGGTACAACGAACACCCCCGTCCTTTTTATATGGCAGTCCCCCCCCCCACCCCCGAGCTTACACATTCTGGTTGAAGACCTTCAAAAGTGGAAACTAGGGTCGTGTTCTATTGGGATCAACCGTTTCAACTGCAACCGGTTTAGGTTGAGGTTTACCAGACGTCTCAGCGTTGACAAGTTGAGGGAAAACAACACGGTAGGAGCCCGCGGCAGATTTTAAATGGCCCACGTAAACGACAGCGGTCGCTGCCAATGCTTTTTGAACCGTTTCAACCTAGTTTAATGCCGGTTGAAAAAGTTGATCAACCAAACCAACCGAAAACGGTCTTTTCCGAATAGAACGCTAAAAAACCCAACCAGCTAAAAAAAATTGATCCCAATATAACACAACCTAAGTTATATTTCTATATTACCTTCCACTTCCACTTTCTCATATCTAATGTGAGATTTTCGACATTCATGGAGCAAGTTCTTTTCTGTTCTTGAACAGTTGTCAATTCTGTCACAGCTGTTAAATACTTCTGCCGCATCTCATAATACTAAAAAACAATATTGATACAGGAACCATCTCTATAGATTTATTACCAGCTGAAGTTCCAATAGCCTGTTCCAGGCTCTCGGTCAATGGAGGGAAAAGGAGGGGGGGGGGGGGGGGAGGGTCGACGAGCGGGATCCGGGACAGAATTAGTTGACCTCCCCTTTTCTCTCCCAGGCCCTGCTTGTCACCGGCCCGCGTTTCCGATCGTACCTACTGACCGAGAGCCTGAAACAGGCTAATGTTTCGAGCCTAATAATAATAATCTGAATAATAAGAATAATAATATTAACTACTTTTAAAAGCCCTTTCCAGTTCTGATCTAAGCGCTTTACAAAGATAGGAAATGAATTCATACATGTTAAAAATAATTTTTAAAAAGCTGAGTCTTAAGTTTACGTTAAAAAATATTTAAATTGTCACAAGAACGGATGTCATCAGGTAGTTTGTTCTACAGTTCAGGGGCCGAAACTGCAAAAGCTCTAGAGCCATACCACTTGAGATTAAAGTTGACAGAACTCGGGCGTAATGCTGAAGATGACCGGAGCGTTCTTGAACGGCGTATCAGGTCTTGAATATAGATAGGAGACTGCTGGTGAAGAGCTTTATACATACAATACAATACATACTTAATTGACCGCTCCCCATAGGGGCTTTTCAGGGCCAATGAAACAATCAACGAAACAACAGAACACAACAACAACAACTGTTAAGAATCCCAACTGGCCGGAGCCAAACCAGTTGGCTATTTACAAGTGCAGCTGGGAAGTTGAACCAGGGACTATCGGGAACAAATTCAGCGAGTGGTCAGAGCGGGTCTTGAACCCGAGATCTCCGGATCTCAAGGCAAGCGCCCTAACCACTGGGCCACACTGCTTCCCTCTTTGTGGGTGAGCAGAATTGTTTTGAATTTAATTTGCTCGGAAACTGGAAGCCAGTGCAAGTCGAATAAAATAGGGCTGGTTTGGTCGTACTTGCGAGAGCTTGTAATCAGTCGAGCCGCGGCATTCTGCACCAAGTTGAAGCTTTTTAATATCATATTTCTGGACATCGTAAAGAAGAGAGTTACAGTGATCCAACTTGGAGGTCCCATGGCGTGGATTAGGGTCTCAGTGATTTTAGTGGAAATACGGGAAATGTTTCGAAGATGATAGAAGGCAGATTTACAGACAGAATTGACATGAGGGAGCATAGACATAGTACTATCAAAAACGACACCGATATTTCTGGAACATGGAGACGGTTGGATCGTATCAGATAAAGACTCTTGTTAAAGACATCTACTTATCAAGATCGGATAAGCATTCCTCAATTTAAGCGATACCGCTGGTTAATTCCAGATCGTCATTAGCAAAAAAAGAAATGTACAAGGACAGGGGCACAGGGTAGCGGAATTCTCTGAGGGTACATTTGGAGTATTAGGACTGCAAACAGGTAAATATTCCCGTATAAGTCGTATCTTGTCGACTAAGAAAGACTTGAACCGTTCAGATAGAGCATAGTCAGAACTTGCAGAAGGATAACGCGAGAGAGGTCTTCTGTATAAGAAAATATAAATAGCCAAATATTGCAAATAGAACATAAACTATTAAGAATCCCAACTGGTGGATAGCCTCCCATGAAGACGCTCTTGGGGCTCGTCACTCTTCCCTCCCCAGGTGGAGAAATGACTCGTGACGAACCCTGGGTGTGTCTGCGTGGGAGGCTAAAACTAGTCACGGGAGGCCGACCAAGTGGCTTTTCATTTCACCCGGTCGAGGAGTTGTACTCGGGACTACCGAGAACAAAACCAGATAGCCGTAGGATGAAGGATTTGAGACCTCCAGAAACTCCACCGCCCTGTGCCACTCGCACATGCCACCTCCCACAATGTAGGCCTCTCTTCCGAGGAAATTCCCGTAAAGTTATTCGTAGACATTCTATCCACTTCTACCGCGAATGACATTATCTCGGACGATTCGTGGATTTTTCGGGGTGGATGTCGGGAAATACGTATAAAGCTGCTTAGGTTGTCCACGTGATTAAAATAACCAAATTATTTATAAGTATCTAAAGGGGTTGATTATTTATAGTCCCTGTTTAGATTTCGGAAACCAGTGGTAATTTCAAAATAACTTGAGAGGGATAAGGCCTTTTTAGGAAATAAACTCTCTTATTCTTAATCCTCTGTTGGTTTCTCGGTGTTTGGAACCGCAGAACCATAACCCTAAGCCCTTCATCTTTCACGAACAAGGTGCAGAGATGAGTGTCCTTATTAGAGGAGAGGCTTCTGAAGTCCTGTTTCTTGGGATCACATTAAAAAGTGAATTTTTGTCCGTAAAATAGAGTTGTCCGTAGGGAGAGGTTGCACAGTCTTACATTTGTGCTGTGGATTCTAAAGAAGCTGTGTTAATCTCACTACCTCTGACTTGTGACTTGTCTCAAGTTCGTTCCTCAGTTCTTGCACCTGTCGAGCCAACATTTCTTCATAACGTGTTTTCATTTCCGATTCAACTTCAAAGCGCTTTTCCTCTGACTGTTGTAACTGGCGGCGGATCTCAACTATAACCTAGAGAGGATAGATTACAATACATGACATACTGGTAGGTATGGGAGGCACGATGGTTAGTTAGAAGTTCTTTCGCTTTCTCTCGCCATGCTTATCCCTTATTTTTTCGATCGCCGTTTTTTGCGCTGCTGCCCAACTAACTGGAAGAGGCTAATGGTTAGTGCCCTGCACTCCGGATCGAGCGCTCCGGATTTGCGCCCTGTTCTGGGGTCATTGGGTTGTGTTTTTGGGCGAGATACTTCATTCTCACAGTGCCTCTCTACACCCAGGTGTACAAATGAGTACCGAAAACGTTAGAACTCGAGATAACCTTGAGATGGATTAGTATCCCAAGAGTCAAGAGACAATAAGCACTCGATGGATTGACTGGCCCTAGGGGAGGCAGTGAGTTTTCCACGAGACCCTCAATGTTAATTACACGCAGCATTCAGGAGGGGAGTAGAAATACTTCTAGTCTCTTAACGCCAAAATTTAATCTTAAGTACAGGATAAATGGATCTAAAAGAAATTTGTTTAAAATCTGCAGAGGTTCTGATGTGAGAAAATTGAAATATGTTTTCTCACAGCTTACAAAGGTCAAAGCGTC
The DNA here is from genome assembly GCF_036669925.1 of Montipora capricornis. NCBI lineage: Eukaryota > Metazoa > Cnidaria > Anthozoa > Scleractinia > Acroporidae > Montipora > Montipora capricornis. The sequence goes on from NC_090884.1 coordinate 51,771,040, forward strand.
ATTTCAAAACCACACACATGTTTTTGTGGATAGTTAAAAACCATTACCTTCTCATGGCTATTCTTCTTAGAAACCAGTTCTGCTGCCACTAGTTTGCTTTCAACTTTCATCTTTAAGAGGGTCTCTTGTTTCAAGGCGTCGTTAAGTTCTTGCCATTCTTTCTTTTGCTCCAGTAATTTAGATTCTAAGTTCTTATTTTCCTGATTTCTTGCCACTAGCTGTCCTTCTTTTTCAGAAAGTTTCCCCTGAGCCACGTTCAAGGCATCTTGAGTCACCTTGTGCGCTTCGATCTCTTTATCAAGCCTTTGAAGTGACAAGAGAGTTTAGGGGCCACCTCTTAGCAAGTCTTAATTGTCAATACAACTGTAAAAATAATCTCTAATAAGTCTTGTACAGTGCTGCTATCGAATACGTTCGATGTGATGGAGTAAGTAGGCACATTAAACTCGCATAATATGGCAAGTCATGGCAATCAAATACAAGTTCTGCTAAATTATGCTACTGTTATTAGGTCATAGAACACGCGGGCTCGTTAGTTGGTTCAAGACACTATTAGCGTCGAAGGCTAAAATATTGAACTCAGAAATGAAGTTATAAATTCTATGGTAAGTTTAATGGATATCTGAATTTATTGAGTTATATCATTTCCCTAGCCAAACGCGAGCCTGAGTGAACCACGAGCCACGAGCCAACCTCGTGTCAACCTTGAGTCAAGCCCAAATGTTGGATTTTTTCCATTTTTGAGTTTCATGGCCACAGAAAAGCAATAAAAACCTCGTAGGAATAATTTGCCATGAAATATGCTCGCCAATTTTCTACTTTCCCAATGGCTTAAATGTAAGTATCTGCTTCGTGACCAAGGAAAAATGTTCTTTGAAATAATGAGCTTGCGTCGCAAGCTTTTGTAGCACCTGCTTCTTGCCAACAACAGATCATGAAATTTCCAAACTTATGTAACGAAGAACCACTGTAAAAATACGTTGCACATGATTACTCTGATAAAATTGTGTTCTACCGAAAAACATGTCCGCCATCAATTTGGCCGCGGAGAGAATTGGTTGGGATCTAATATTTCTTGTATGGGTACCCTGTGTATGAAACACAAGATGGCGCTCGAGTGGCACGAAATGCTATAAATATTTTTGTTCCACATCAATGTTCGCAGTGTGTCGTTGAAATGGAACTTCTGCATCAGTTGTGTGTAATTAACAAAGGTCGGAATCCGTGAGGAAAATTAATGGATATCGAGGTATGCAGGAATTAAATTTAAAGCTTAACTCTTGCAATCGGCAATGAAAAAATAATGACATATTGTACAAAACTGGTGAGTATATTTCTACAAACTTTCAAATTCCGCTATTTTTTATTCCATCCCGCCATCCCGCCGCAATGTGCATTTACATCCCGATCCCGCCTGGTTGAAACCACTTTGCTCCAACTCAACTGATCAACCATTTGTATAGCTTCTACATTACCAAAGATGAACTCTCATTAAGCAGTGATGTCATGACTTGACGTAGACACAAAAGTTCATTTAGACTGAAAACGCCACTTACAGGGGATTGACATGAGTGAACATTATGTGCTTATATTTCTAGATAGAAGTTAATAACATGCAGGCCTGCGCGTACTCCATTGGTGTGTTCTGCATGAGAGTCTTAAAATTATATTTTTGCGCGGACGTGCGTGTCCTTAAGAGATTTACCTCTGTATGATATTATGGGAGCTTTTAGGCTCCATTGTTCCATCAACGTCCGTTTAAGATTTTTAACTGCTGGGTGGTACGTAGTGACAAAAGGAAAAAAACCTCTCGTCCTTTTTCTATGATTGTGTTTGGATAGCCTCGCGCTCTCAGACGATGTTTGAACTCCTCAAGGCTCTCTTCAAATCATGTTGTTTTCGAAGAGTTAGTCCTAAGAAGTCTCATTGCTTCACCATTAATTAAGCCATTTTTTACGCCTGCGGGGTGGCCGCATGAGTTGAAGTATGTATATTGAAAGGTTTCAGTCGGCTTATAATGAGTTTTAACTACTTTGTCGAGGAAAGTGATTTCGTTGATGGTCATGAAGGGGTAAAACGGGAGCTCGGATTGGCTTGATTTTTCGGTGGGAATCACTGGAACTGGGATTTTGTTACTGGGAATGGGAATAAAGAGTCCTTGCTGAGAATTCGATTTGAATAGCGGAGAATGGCGTTCCTGGCCACTGCATTCAGAACGCTTTCATTTGGCAGGTGATAGGATTTTAGTAGCAGGGACTGCGATTTCTAACAAACTTGAAAGCTTGCCACTAGGACTGAGATTTTGTCCAAATTTGGACTGTGAATTGAGATTGCCACCCCCTCCCTTTCATGACCCTCTTCGTTCTCTGATATTTCAGCCGTGAATTTGATGGTAGGGTAGAATTTATTAGCTCGTTTAATAAAATGGTCCACCTCTGCTTTATCGCTGTCCCAAAAAGGGAGAAAATGTCATCAATATATCTTTTCCATAGTTTTTGGATTGGTACAACTTACAAACTAACATGACGTTTTCCCGGATTTTCCTTAGCGTTTTATCCTTCTTCAGTAACTGCCCGAATTCTTTCCTTACGCAGAGAAAACTGTTTCCAAAGCTTCCCTTTTCATAATAAATTGCAACGCAGTTTATTATGTCAGAGCCGTTTCAGATGAGGCTGGCAGAGTGAGACGATGTCGCCATCGCGCTCGTGTCAACGAACGCAAAGTGGTTGAAAGAGATCGACTTACTTTTAATCCGCGTCACGTGTTACTCCGAGAGGACAAACAGTGAGTTGCGTGAGCGGCATAGTTCCGAGTATTTTACTTTTTTGCGTAGTTTCTAAGGGTCTTTTAGGGTCTTTTGGCCAATTTTTTCATTCTCCAAGCAAATTAAAGCTCTTCAACTCATAACGTAAGGTTACTTGCTATCCCGCATTTAACTGTCCTATCCCGTATCCCGCCTACGGAAACGGAGAATATCCCGGTCTCGCCGTCGTATTTTCATCCCGCATCCCGCCTTTAAAATTTTTCATATTCCACATTCCGTCTCGATTTTAAGCCCCATCCTGCATCCCGCCAAACCTGTGTTGGACCCTCTTAGGGTGACACCCGGTCTGTTACTCTAAAACACAAGAAAAGTATGTAAAAAACATAATATTACTTACTGTTTCTTGTATTCATCAACCAGTGCACTGTTTTTACTTTTCTCGTCATGAATGCTGGCCCCCTCCAGTAAAATCTTGTTGTACAGTTGATTTTCATCCTCCAGCATCGGTTCAGACTGCTTATATATAATCTCTGTTTCTTTGCTCGTCTTCAATTTATTGATCTCGACTGTCAACTTGTTCTTCTCGGCTGTCAGCTGGCTGTTCGAAGCCTCCAAAGTTTTAACCTTTTTTATGTAAACGTCTAGGCGTCCATTCAAATGCTTAAATTCCTCTTCTTTCTTCTCTAGGAAGAAACGAAGAGCTTGCTTAGTCGGGGATATGACGGGAGGAAGGTCGCTGGGAGGTAAACTCGTCATTTTGAAAAGCAACTTTTTTCAGGCGTAATTCGTTTTGTTGTTGGTTCCAAATGAATACAAGATTGCTAAAATGTGTTCATATGTCCGTTCTCAAGTTGCTGAGGACGCGGAAAATCGAGAACTTCCAATCATATGCGGGCTGTAACAGCTATTAGCTAGAGAGGTTGATTTAATAACCGGAACCGGCTGTTGCCACGAAAGAAATCAGTAATATTGGTCCTTCTTTCGAAATCTGTTGAAACAGTTATATCTTTCCTGTTTACAAGTTTTAGCATAAGCGGAGGAGAGAAAAATGAGCGGAAGAAGTTTTACACAACGTTTCGATGACTCCACATCATTTTCAAGTGGAGAGAGAATAAAAATTGATAACAAACATTATTTCATAGGTACTGAGGTTTATCCACGAAAATCATAGTGAATAAAATTCGTACTGATACTAAATGTAGCCATTCAGGAACCCGAAGGACAAAATTTCACTGTGAAGAAATATCGTTAGTCCAATCAGCAACGCGAACGACGAAATTTCACTAGTGATGAATGAACGTATCGAATGGAACGTCATCCGACAGCCGTTGCACAAAAACTGCGCGCTTTGAAAAATGGCCGGTTTGCTTCTGTTTGCTCAGTTGAGGAATTTATTTTCGAACACGAAAACAGAAATGCGGCTCAAAAAACTGAACTAGATGTACGATTGCTTGAACGACTTTTGAAAACGAAGGTCGAAGACAGGAAAATGGAAGTTATTCCAGCGGTTGAGCTGAATGAATACTGAATACATCAACCAATTTATCATCACCGTCCGCACTAAAGACGGCAATGAATACGACCCGACTTTCCTTCGAAGTTTAGTGACTAGCTTGGAACGCTAAGGGCTATTCCGCAAGAATAACAAACGCCCTGGTATTTGAGAAAACCAGAGAGGTTCTTTTATAGTCCAAACAAAAACAACTAAAGAAGCAAGGAAAGGGAAATAAACCCAAGGCCCCGGTAGCTTTGACAATCGACGAACTAAAAACACTCTTCACTTTGGACTACTTTGGAATATCTGAAACACAGTGTCGGTTGGGCGATTTTGTTTATTGCCTTCATCGCCCCACTCCATTTGCGCGAAATAAACCTCAGGACATGAAAGAATTACATTACAGCATGGAAAATGCTTTGTACGATTTTTATTCACTCATTTGTTGAATTCATAATAGAAGACGAGAAACTCGTCTCGGACGGAATTTCGTCTCACAAAAACCCGACTACTGTGAATTTAAAGGACGGTTAACCGTCTTACTTTTCAGAGAAATGTGAATTTAGGTGCTGGACATCGAAGGAAAACCGTAGATGTTGGGTTCGGAAAAGACTGGTGGCGAGTGAAAGGCGAGGTTACATTCGACGCCATGTTGGATTTTTTATCCCAGAAGCACTTGGGGGATCTCTTGGTCCAGACTTAAATCCTAGGACACACATAAATTCCGTCGCGATTTTCACTTCTAATAGGAATTTAGAACGGATTTTCGTCGCTGACGAGTTTCTCGTCCAACTTTTTCGTCGGTTTGGCCGGGAAAGTTAAACAGATAAATTGAGACAGGAAACTCGTCACACACCGGATTCACATTTGACGAGTTTTCCGTCTTGTGATGAGTTTCCCGTCTCAGACGATTTTCCGTCTCTAATATGAATTCGGCTATTGTTTCGTATCGGGAAACTCACTCGTTCGCTGCGCTCACTCACTCGTTTTCTGATACGACTCAACTCGTGAATAAAAATAGTACGCGCGAAT